>NC_088840.1:20000-352500 GCF_904066995.2 Poecilia reticulata | reverse complement strand
GCTCCGAGGTTGGGTCGCAAAACCCACACCTTCGGGCTTCAGCCTGGCCAATGATGGTGACTCTTCTTTGTGTGACTTGGATGTGGACCTGCATGACGTGTGTAAATGCGCTGCAGCAAAACTTAATTTAAATTTTTTTTTTTTTCCTTTATTTAACCAGGTAAACCCCATTGAGATCCAGATCTCATTTTCAAGAGGGACCTGGGCAGAAGTCTGCAGTACACAGCAACCTGGTTTCAAAATAAAATTGATTAATACATATACATAAGTATAAAACAGTATAAAACAATTTAAAAACCGTGACACTGTTTAAAAGAATCTCGTTGCCTGTTTTAAAGAATTGCTCAAAATAAGTCCAGTGAAATAAATTCCGACATCTTGAGTTGAGACTGGAACTGATTCCAGGCTGAAGGAGCATCACACTGAAAGCTTGCTTTCCTTTTTCAGTTCGGCAACGTGGAACTTGCAAAATAAAAATGTTGTTGGAGCGTAAAGAATGGGAATTAATAGATCTATGTAAAAGAGAGTTTAAATATGCTGGAGCCAAACCGAGTAGAGATTTATAAATCAGGATCATCAGGTGATTGTTTCTCCGTACTCTTAAAGGAGGCCATTCAGCTTTTACATAGAGTTCACAATGATGTGTGAGATATCTGTTACCGGTTACAAACCTTAAAGCACAATGATGAACAGTATTTAATGATTGAAGGCATTTGGTCAAAGCATTCATATACAAAACACCTCCATATTCCAGGAGTGGCAGGAATGTTGCAGCTACCAATTTACTTCTAGCTTCAAGAGAAAAACAAGAACCATTTCGGTAATAAAACTCAATCTTCATTTTCAGTGTTCGTAGCAAATTTGCTATGTAATTTTTAAAAGAAAGCTCTTATCTAAAACAAAGCCAAGATATTTATAATTACTGACAAACTGTCAGTACAATTTGTGTCCCTACAGCAGTGGTAAGCAGTGGAGGGATCTCTGATAGTTTCCTAGAGTGTGGAAAAACACATTGCTTTTGTCTTATCTTAATATCTAGTGGCCCGAAGTTCAGGTTGAATCAGCAAGATCACGTTTCGATGGCAAAAAGCTGCCAAAAGCCAAGAGAACGGGAAAGTAGTTCCTGCCTTTCTTCCCTGAGTTGATGGAGGAATTTTCAGTATCCTGGTGCAACAAACTGTACAGGGAGAAGCACCCAGTGGCAAGTGGCTCAGTGGACCTTACCAAGCTCCGCCCAGAAACGCCCCTCGGAAGTCCCACGTGACATCATGTCTCACATTAACAGCTTAGCTCCAATGTCTAATCATGGCATTTTTCGTTCTCTGCAGAGTATTTCTGAGTCGATTAGTTTAGCATTTCTGCCGGATTTTCACAAAATATCAGCCTCAAGGTGTTTGAGCCATGCGATGCCTACAACATTGTGCGCGTCCAGCTAAATGCTACCGGTCAATGAGAAAAACGGCAAATTCTCACACCCTCAGCATGAATATAGCTGTGGACAAGATCACTGATGGCTATTGCTCTTGCAAGGCTGAGTAAGTCGGACATTCATGGTTTTGAGGGTTCGAATGTGCCTAGGTACATGGTACTCTGTGCTAGCGTGGCTAACATGATTACAGTTTAGTAAAAGCCTTTTCAGGTGAAATAAAATCTTTAATGCATGTCATACGGTACACATTGCATACTGATCTGTTCAGCTAACGTAAGGCTGTAACAGATGGGCTTCAGGATGTAGAAGTTGCATCGGTACTGCCATTATGCTGTACTTGGCTAAAAGGTTTTTATAATGGATGTGTTTATTATTGACTTTTTTTTCATTCACTAAACACAAAGAAAGCAAAGCAATAATAATTACACCAGCAGACATGCCTGTGTTCTTATTGATCCTACGACGATTGAGCTGCAGATGCGGTCGTGCACAAGCTTTGATCCAAGCAAGGCTTTCCGTTTCAGATTTAGGAAATCTGTGAATTTTAGTTCCACAAACACGATCAGGATACCCGACATCGCCTGTACAGATACCCCACTGACGGTGAACCAATTTTTTTCGAGTCCTGACCCAAAAACTGTCGGTCTGGTAGTCCACAATGTATATTAACATGAGTTTGTGAGATGGTAACCCACGTGATAGCTGCGCTGTGACGTAAAATGGGCATTAGCCAATGAAATGCGGTCCCTGTGGTAAGGTCCGTTCTAGACTGCGAGGGAATGGACGACCATGGTCTCCGCCAATTGCCTCGAGTCGAGCAGTGGTGGCAGCGCACCTTCACCCGAAAGCTTTGATGTCCTTGAGTGGGTCGGCTCCTCAGCAGCGGACCACTTCCGATCAAACCTGACGGAGAAATCCTACAAGGGGGCCGCTCTAATCAGTTCGCGTCATGAACGCCTCTTCCATGCTGATGATGCTGATCAGGCGGAGCTGGAGGAGGAGATGACTGCATCACTGGACGCTGCACTGTGGGAAGAAGTGTGTATCATCACTGATCACTGTCTCCATCTCCATAAAGTAGTGATCCAGGCTATGGGGAGAGCTATGGGGCTCACGGTTCTACCGGAAAGGGCTAGATGGTTAAACTTAACCACATTTTCCACCAGGGAAAAGGAGGACCTCCTCGAAACCCCCATTAGCCCGCATGGCCTGTTTTGTGCAGTTGTTACATCTATGTAAAAGAGGTGTGAGGAAAAGAGATGATGAGGCTTTAAGCTGTGTCTCCCAAGACAGGCACCGGTGCACACAGCCACCGCTCTCACATCCCAGTGCCAAACCTTCGCCCAGGCTGTGGTGCATTTGCCTCCCACTTTCAGAAATCCTAAGCTGCCGAAAACCCAGACAGCCGCTAATCGTCCTCCGAAAGGCGCTGCTGGCCTTTTAAGAAACATGAAGAAGCTGCTCGCCTGGATCAGCAGCCACCCATGTCTACTCAGACGGTGAGGAGGAAGCGTTTGGCCTGACAGCTTTTTGGAAGACAGAGACCACGACAATTTAGCTGACCTTAATATATCCTATGTTTTATTTTGGTCATTATTGTTACACTTAGTGTTTATGTGTGTGTTGGGCGTGTCTATCGGACATTTATAGAAATATGGAACAAATCGTGTCCCGTATCGATTCAATACGGGACGCAACATTTAACAGCCAAATACGGGACGATTCCATATTTTAAGGGACAGGTGGCAACCCTACATTGACAATAAACAGTTTGTTATTTAATTATTTTGGCTGAATCATGATGAACTGCCATCTTATGCCTTGGAAATCAAAACTAGCAAAACTGCTACATTGCTTTCATAGTCTTGGCTCCTTTTTCTGTCGAAGGTAGCCAATATTTCAATTATATTTAGCTTTCCAACTCTTACTTAATAGGAAGAGTTTGAAGCGGGAGGGAGTGGCTGAGCGTTACCTCTAGCCAACAGCTCAGTACGGGAGCCGAGAGCTCCCGTACTGAGCTCTCGGCTCAGTACGCCATACTGAGCAGCAGCTATTGCAGCTGACAGTAAAAATAATAATAATAATTATACCTTTATTTATTATCTTCAGGGTAGAGCATTTAAAACCACAAATTAAAATCTGAATATTTTTCTAGAAAACTGGTGCTGACCTTTAAGTTTAAGTTATGATACTTCCCAGATATTCAATTCCTACATATTTATAGGTTCTCAGCCATCCATGACATAAAAAAACCCCATCAAAAATAAAAGTTTAAAGCAACTTAAGTTATAATTTAAATAACATATGACTTGTATTGAGAACAACTGCAATAAATCAATATTTATGAGGAATTTTATTCAGTTGAGTTACTTATTAAAACTTGTTTTTAGTCAGAGCCTTAAATTTTTTAAAGGTGTTTCAGAGATTAGATCAGTGACTCTGAATCAAACTCATATCTAAACATTTAAATCTTAGTTTGACTTCTATGGGTCTCAATAGGTTGTATACTGAGAAAAAACACTTTTGTTATTCACTGCTAGTTACTAGTCATTTTTGATGGTGCAGCTTGAACACACACACACACAAAAACATTTTTAACCACATTTACTGTAACTTTGCCGAATCCCCCAAAATTGCTCTTAAAAAATTTCCCTGCTCATGGTCCCCCCTAATAATGAGATGGGATTTACGCCCTTGTGTAGATGTGCTAATTAAAGTCTCTCCCGTTTTTGGACTTGAGCAGTGAAGAACCGAGTCCTGTGTGTGTTAATTCTTCCATTCACATATTCCATGGTTAACCACTTTTAATTCCCCAATATATCTTTATTTAATTATACATTTGTTAGTCGTGTTACGACTCCCACACCACCAGAGGCAGTAGCAGACCACAAAAAATGCAAATAAGGAGCAGATTTAGAAGTACACAGAAAACTACAGAATTTAAGAACTGTGAGCTGTGCTGAAATAAATAAAGGAGAGAAGTTCAAATACATTCTGAGAGTGGACCTCCTTCATAAAGGAGAAGTTATCAAGAGATTTCAAAAGTTTTAAAGTCCCTACACTGGCTCCCTGTAGCTCAGAGAATAGACTTTAAAATACTGATGTTAGTTTATAAATCACTGAACGGTTTAGCACCACAATACCTTAAAGATCTGTTACTACTATACCAACCGTCTAGACCCCTCAGATCTTCTGGTTCTGGTCTGCTCTGCATCCTCAGAACCAGAACCAAACGAGGGGAGGCAGCGTTCAACTTCTATGCACCACAAATCTGGAGCAAACTTCCAGATAACTGTAAAACAGCTGAAACACTGGGTGCCTTTAAAATCAACTTAAAACCACCCACCTGCTTAGAGTTGCTTATGGCTAAATTACGATTAGAGTTATGTTTTTGATGTTTTTAATGTTTTTATCTTTACTTTTTATTTCCTTATTCTCACTGTTTATGTTTTAATGAAGGTTTTAAGGTGTGAGTACCCTTGTTAGATGGCGTTCTAACTAAAACTCTGAGGTTTTAATGTTTTTATCTTTTTTTCTTTTTTATTTGTTTTAATCTTTTTCAAAATCCTTTTCTCTTTCTCACTGTTTATTCCTGTTTTTATTTTAATTATGTAAAGCACTTTGAAATGCCTTGCCGCTGAAATGTGCTATACAAATAAAATTTGATTGATTGATTGAAAAGAAAATAAACACAGGAGACTGTGGATTATATAGGAAATGGCACTCCTTCTTTTGCGGGAGAGCAGTAGTCCTATGTCCAAATCGGTCTGTTGTGTGGTCCGCCCCATGGCCCGTTTGATTCAGCACCTGATGCTCTAGGCTTAACCCCTTAAAGGAGCCAGCATGACAGTTTTTAGGCAGCCTTCTCCTCACTCTGCATCGTTTCTTTAATTTGACCAGCACTGAGCAATACTCAGTCTTCATACCTTTCCATGCGCATTGAAAAGCTAATCTTAATTGTGTATTAAAAAGTGAAATCTAAAGCTCTGTTTACTGAAACTGTTCCTCTTTTTACAGGCAGCAAATACAGCACTATACCAACCAGCTTGCTAAAGAAACCAACAGGCATCTTAAAGAGTTGGGCTCAATCCCTTTGGCATCATCACCCTCAGAACAAGTGAGTGTCAATGTGCATTTGTTAATGCATCAAACTCTCCTTTAAAGCTGATTTAATTTTTTTCCCCCAACAAAACTCAGTTGGAAAATGGTGATCTCACCTAAGACCTACCCTCTGAGAACAAGAAGTTGAATATCTGACTCTTATATTTTTCATATTGTTTTGTTTACCTCCTTAACCTAATCAATATGAAACGGTGCCAGAAGACAAGTTGGAATAAATCTCAGAGTCTCCAGGACTGAGACTTCTGGGCTGATACAATGGTTGTGGTAATAATAATAGTCATAATAATACAAGATGAGTTCATAAAGGCCAAAACCAGGAAGGAATACTACCAGCACATCAGAACTGAACTACAGTATAAGAACAAGATTGCTACAATCAACAGTTTAGCAGTGCCAGTGGTTATCTATGAGAGTGTACTCTTATGGACCAAGCAGAACATCAAGGATATGGACTATAAGACCAGAAAATTTCTGATTGTATATGGCCTGTTACACCAAAGGGCAGATGTTGAGCTTATACATCTCGTGATGCCAGGGAGGACATGGCCTGCTACAACTTGAAACTGCTGAAGAGGCAGCAGTAGTATGATTACCTGGAACAGTATGATGGTCGACTTGTCCAACTTCTTCGAGACTTTGAAAAGACCCTTGAGGTAGATTGAGGTCATTGGTGGACAGTGACAGTGTTGGAGCCGGTCCAGTTTGACTTTGATGGGGTCGTGCCCCCTAGTGAGTGGAGGTGTGAGAAGGGAGAAGTGAGAATAATGACCCTGATTGTGACCCTGTTTGCACTGGCTGTGCAGCAGTGACTTTATCCATGTACTCTTCTTCTTTTACTTTTACTCCATCACCATCATTGTTATCATAATCTTAAAAATTTTTATCTGTTCTTGCTGCATGCAAATGTTGGCCAATCTGGCTTGTTACTGTCTTCAGGACATCTTCAAAATGGTGGCTGCTTTAATCAGCAGTTTTGTTAAGTTCAGTGAGATAATTGGGGTGGTGGCTGCTGCTGCTGTCCACTGTGGCTGCATACTCAAGAACCAAAGTCACTACATGGAACACGAGGTCAGCATTCGAGGTGCTGGAGGTACCATCATGGGAAGACAAGCCCCTACATGGGATGTACCACCGACCAATAATTGAAGTGGCTGATATCAGGAAATCCTATCAATGGCTGGAAAAAGCTGAACTCAATGGCAACACAGAGGCTCTCATCCTGGCTGCACAGGAACAGGCCCTAAACACCAGAGCAATAGAGGCTCAGATCTACCACACCAGACAAGACCCAAGGTGTAGGTTGTGCAAGGAGGCCCCTGAGACAGTCCAGCACATAACAGCAGGGTGCAAGATGCTGGCAGGGAAAGCATACATGGAACGACATAACCAAGTGGCGGGCATAGTGTACAGGAACATCTGTGCAGAATATGGACTGGAAACCCCGAGATCAAAGTGGGGAAAAACCCCCAAAGGTGGTGGAGAATGACCGAGCTAAGATTCTGTGGGACTTCCAGATCCAGACAGACAAAATGGTGTGGAGAACCAACCGGACATTGTGGTGGTGGATTAACAACAGAGGAAAGCCGTTGTGGTGGATGTAGCTCAGGGGTGTCAAACTCCAGTCCTGAAGGGCCGCTGTCCTGCAGTTTTTAGATGTGCCACAGGTACAAAACACCTGAATCAAATGGTTTAATTACCTCCTCAGTTCTCCAGAGCCTTGCTAATGACTTAATTATTCTATTCAGGTGTGGTGCAGCAGATTCACTTCTAAAAGTTGCAGGACACCGGCCCTCGAGGACTGGAGTTTGACACCCCTGAGTAGCTATACCAAGTGATTGCAACATCAGGAAAAAGGAGTACGAGAAACTGGAGAAATACCAGAACCTCAGAGAGGAACTGGGAAAGGCCTGGACGATGAAGACCACAGTGGTGCCTGTGGTCATCGGGGCCCTCGGGGCAGTCACCCCCAAACTGGAGCAGTGGCTAAAACAGATCCCAGGAACAACATCAGACATCTCAGTCCAGAAATGTGCAGTTCTAGGCACAGAGAAGATACTGGAGGAGAACCTCAAGCTCCCAGGCCTCTGGTAGAGAGAGAGAGAGAGAGAGAGAGAGAGAGAGAGAGAGAGAGAGACCACCTGTGGAGGGTGAGAAGGGAATTTTTTTTATTTATTTTGCATATATGAAGATATTCAATAATAATAATTAGTTATGAATATATAACACAACAGGAATAAAAACTGAACAAAACCCCAACCAGGGACACGGTATAGGGGGAAAAAGTGATGACAATTCTAGGGGCCCTGACCAACAGGGGGCCCTCCACAATTTAATTATTTATTTGTTGTTCATAGAAATAAATAAAAAAATCGGGGCCCTCTCAATTACAAAATTAATCATATTGTATTTTCAAAGATTGTTTTTAGCAGTAAAAATTTAATGTTCCCACTCCCAGATCAAAAACACACATCCATATTTGCCCTGAACCCCCTATCTGCTTTAAATGGTTTGTTACTGCTTGGAGCGCTTCAGAGTGACGCTGTTAGCAGCAGTCAGTGGAAGACATGAACGATTGTGGCAGTTAGTATGCTGCTAAGAAAAGTTATAAAATCAGGTTTTCAAAAAAAGAGCGAGGGAGAGAGAGAAAAGCAAGATTGTTAATTTATAAATTAAATGGTTATAACCCAGTTTTTCTCCAAGAGAGGTGGGTAGACTGTGTGAGATTATCAAACATTTAACGTAATTAGCTTAGCTACAAACTACTGTTTGCCTCCTTTTCATTAGCATTTAATGAATTAAGGAAAACAATTACCAACATATTTATATATTTAACTTGTCCCTTGTATCTTTTACCACTTAACAGATGACTCAGTCAGCAGCCGCTCTAACCCACGTCCCTCCTGACCCATCCTCTCCTGAATGAAATTAAAGCTGCAATATGTCACTTTTATATAAACATTTTTTCCACATATTTGTTAAAACTGTCATGTTGTGACAGTATGGTAGGAGAGGTAATCTGTGAAAAATCTATTTCCTCTGCCTTCTCCCAGTGCTAGAAACAACCAGTCAGAGGCAGGAAAGTTTTAGTGCTGTCAATCACAATCTCATGTGGTGCTGCTCATCCTTCCTCCCCCTCAATTTGTGCCATGCTGCAGCTAGCATAGCACAGAGCTGTGTAGATTCAAACTGTGAATGCTCAGTTTAGTTAGCATAGCTACCAATGATGACAGATCAACAGTTTCTTGTAATGATAAGTTGTTTCTCCCCCATTAGCACATTTAGCAGTGAGTGAATGAGGCTAATTCACAGTGCTAAGAGTGGCCTACTGGTTCTGATTGGTTGTTTTGGTCAGAACGGTGCATTACTTTAACCAGTAATTGTAATTCAGGAAGGAGGTGGAGGAGATTGATTGTTTTCACAGATTATCTGTCTCATAACAAACTGCTATGACATGGTGACAGCTTTAACAAATATGGAGAAAACATATTTTTATTAAAGTTATGTACTGCAGCTTGAATAAAATGCAACTACATCGAATTTTTTAGAAGTCTGGATTGCTTCATGTGTAGTTGCATGTTGCTTTTGACTGTTGCTCATGGGGAGAGACATTTCAGTATCTATAACTAATAGAAAAAATTTAAGCAACCTACTTGCATACTGGATGTGGACTGTTGGATGTTAAATTCATGAGCAGTAAGTATTGTGCTAATTATTAGTATTGAACCAAGGCAGATGCAAGCCTTTTAAAATGTGATGCTTTTTTGAGTTTATTTTGGGTCAAATAGACTCAAAAATGTTATCAGCAGCTGCTCAGGGGGGCCCAAACTATTTTTTCAGGGGGCCCACGATTCCTGGCGGTGCCACTGCCCCCAAGAGTTTCTCTGATTCTTGGTCCATTTGTATGCAAAATGAATAATGTTTCATCAGTCAATAATCTGAAGGTATTAGATCCAATAAAAAGCCAATAGGTCTGAAGAAGTAAAATAGTGTGGTTTGAATAGTTCCTACCGCAATGCTGCGGTGATCCGGCAGTTTCCCATCCTAGGTGACTTGAGACAGGGCACATAAAGTGTAGGCGGGAGGTGACCTGGATAAGGTCATAAAAAACAAACTAGCATTCACATTTAAACATCTTTCTACTGCTATCTTAACAACTAAGCATTCATAAATAAAATAATTATTGCTATTTTGTAGCTTTTCTCAATAGTAAGTAATTCTAATTAATTTTAAGTTAAAGATCAAGTTATAGTGCACTTCCAAGTTTGATCAAAGTTAAATTGACATTAAAGTCAATAAATACATATCAAACAATTGTTTTGGGCTTGTTGCGCAACATTAAATAAGTTTGAACTGATTTAAGTCTCCTTAGTCCTATAGGACTTAGTCAAGATCCGTCCAGAAGAATCGGATCGTCCATGAATGTCATATTACAATATTGCACTTTGGTCACAGCGTTGTCCCATATCTGTGACATGTCAGTCATCGCAGATGCAACATGTGTCTCAGTCAATACAGCTAGCTTTGCTAGCATCACCGGAGCTTACCTTTCTTTAAGCTTTCCTTCCAAGTGACGTTAAAAATGGGACAAAGTCCCCACCGTCTGTGAAAGCGAAGCGCTGCTGATTTTACATGTCGCCATATCTTATGATTTATGCAGCGCTATTATATGACTGACGCTCAGAGAAAATCACTGCGCATGTCTTGGAGTTCCACGTGCGAGTAAAGGGGGAGCCGATGGGTGACAACAGACACTAAGTCACGTTATTGCTTGGATTTTACGGCGCCACCTTAAGTCCCTGAACTTAACATTTTAACTGAAAAAAAACCCACAATGCGACTTGGATGTAACGAGTAACGCGACAGTTTTGTAGAAATGTAGTGAAGTAGAAAGTACAGATACTTACTGTAAAATGTAGTGGAGTAAAAGTAGAAAGTACCCATTATTAAATCTACTTAAGTAAAGTACAGATACACGAAAATTGTACTTAAGTTCAATTAAGTACAATTAAGTTACTTCCCACCACTGGTGTTGTCCCATGAAAATATGTACTTAAATATCTGGTGGAATGTAAAGGGTGTAATCACTTTTGTGATATATTCTAACATTTGGACAAACCTTCCCACTGAATATATACATCTGGAAAGCATTATGTTTAGGCAAAAAGATGATATAGCTGTTTCAACCCAGGTGAAAAAAAGTATACTTTAGTATATTTCAAACATACATTTGTGAAAGTACACTTTAAATATACTAAGTATTAAGTGTACTATCTATAAATATATCTGAAGTATACTAAAAGTATGCTTGTACCAATTTCAAAATTTATTTTTCAAAATTTTGCACACTTTATTATAAAAAAAACATCAAAGAGAAGAAAAAACTTGTGGACGTTGTGGACTCGCCACGTATGTGACATCATCAGAACTGATGATGATTGGGACCGGATGCCTGGGGTGGAAAAACATTTCTGGGTGTCTTCTTTGCCTGTTTATGTTAGAAGTAGAAAAAATAGTCAGCAATGTCATAGAATCAGTTGATGTTGGCATTAACTATGAAGCTGTTTTAAGTGTGGACTTAAGGAGACAAACTACCTTAAAATCTTTCCATCCATGATCTGAACACACTGGTCCTTGCAGGGTAGCAAGGGGGCTGGTGGTGCCCATCTCCAGCAATCATCAGATGAGAGGCAGGGTTCACCCTGGACAGGTCACCAGTCCATCACAGGGCCCTGAAAGCCAACAACAAATAAAATGTATGAAAGAGAAATGTTAACAAGGGGAAAAATTCTTTCCAGTTATCTTTAAATCAAATCATGTTTGTTAAGCACTTGATATTGGTAACACCCGTTTTTGTTGTTGAAAATGTAGCCAACTGGTCAGTAAAAAAAAAAAGTCCTTCCACCAGGAAGACGATGTGGAGGTTCATCCTCGGTGCTGGTTGGTGATCTGGTGGAGTCAGAGCCTCTTCTGGGACAGTAAAGTCTTTAGGTTTCCTAACACCTGATTTCTCTCGCTTCCTCTTTCATATTCATTTGCTTAGACTGCAAACATATGTTGAAGATAAAAACATTGATGAACGAGTTAGAACAACCTCACAATATCAAAGTCTCTCTGTCTTATGGAGCTTAATTAAAACCAGGTTAAGTTTATGAATTAAAGTATAAGTCGCAACAAACAGCCTCCATGTATGGAGGAATTCAAAGGTGCTAAACTCATGAATTAAGAGACGATACACAAAACTCCATTCTCTCCGGCTCACTGACAACCAGGAAGACATTTAATGCACATCTGCGGAATCACATATTACATTTTCATCATCTCATTTCATCATCTCAGAATCCAAAATGTCTTGTCTTCTGCTTCTGGCTTCGAGCATTTATACCGCTTTCAGTCTGCTGTTGTGTATTGGAAACATCTGACCAATGGCATTCTGAATCTTGCTTCTGGCTCTGTTTTACACTGAGTGTGTGTTAGAAGTTCCGAGAATTCTGGGCCGACCTCGTGGAAGTTAAATCTGCTCCCTCAGGAGGACCATTAGTCAGATTGTTAGTTCTTATCTGTCCAAACAGAGACTCTGGCTGAGTCCCTTGCCTGCCTGGATGTCTCGTACAACACCTTATTGGGTGTTGAACCAGCACAACATAACACTTTCCTTTTCAGTAAACATATCTAAATGTGAATTAACACAACTTTTAACTATTAACATAATTATATTCCTCAACATTCCCCCCTAAAATAAGTACACTTATTTTCTAGTTAATTCGTATGGCATTGCTCTCCCATGGTCATAGGTTTCATTGATATAGGATCGAAAAAACCCTTCATGACAATCCTTTCATCCGAGGGAAAAATTATCCTATGGCCCTCTAGGCAACCACCTTCAGGCACCAATGAAATCAATGACCATGGTACCCACAATGATTTCTGCTCAAACACCATCATAGGACAATCGGCTTGGTTTGAACCAAGTAGTAGTAAGGCTTGACTTCTCAGCAGCGATGTGGTGCAGCGTTGTGTAGTACAGTTCCTGTCCTCGGTCGCAGATGCAATTTGTTGTTCCGGTTTGATGTTTCCTTGATTTTATTACTCTGCCTTCTAACTGTCCCGGTTCAGGGCTCCAACAAATTCCCATGTACATGAGTCTCTGAGTCCAACACACATAGGGTCCCTGAACCGCCAGTCACTCTGGTTGCCCTGAGAAGACAGGAAAACTGAGCAGTATCTTATAGTACAACATGTTCCAATTAAAGGTCTTCATTGCTTGCATGGAGAAATCCTTGATGCTCCTTATTGGATTCTAAAGTCCTATTAATAACTCACATGTGACCTGCGCATGATGACCTTCCATATACATTTCATTTAACATACTGTCCAAGTCATATTATTACCACCTCAACATTCCTCCCCACCAACACACAGCGAAATTTCATCATAAATCAGAATTGAACAACCTGTGACAATACAATAAGGGAATTTGATAAAAAGAAAACAGTTCACACAATATCCAATGTGGTTGAACCGAATCATGTCACTACAGAATCAAATTATCCATCTAGATGCATAATAATGACATCACCTTTGCAACCTAACGGTGTCAGTTCCCCCAGTTATCACAATCCGCTTGTCCACAGTCCCATGGTTGTCCAGGAACCACGACTCCATCGAGACGCAAAATAACAAAAGAAAAATATAAACACATCAATAAAATAACTTTCAAAACAACGTCACAGTAACAATCACAACCTTAAGGAACATTTCATGAAGGATGTAACAATTATGAATTATCAATTCTCAACTCAAAGGATATTGTTGCTTCAACTCACTCAGCCAGTACCCAGATTCAGCCATTTTCCTGGGCAAACAGCCCTACCTGATTGCAGTTCCTGAAACATAGTTCTGATGGGAACATACATCAAATGGGATTGAATTATGTATGGGATTATTTAAATTTATTGATCAGGGTTTTCATGCAAGAGAAAGAACAAGTAAAGAAGCAAGGGTAAACAGCGATAGAATCAGAAACCCCCTTCTCCTCTGGAAGACCTCCATCTTCTCTCAAAGGATATAGAAACATTTAAGTTGTTTGTATGTATGTAGAAGTATAGTTTGGTCAGATATGCTGGATACCTTTAGTTCAATCCAGCACTGTGAAGCTTAATTATTCACACTATCACAGGAGTCATCTCTACCACACAGCGCTTATGTAATGGCTAGGTATAAATTGTGAAAATACCCCCCTATGACCATAACTACCCAACTATGGAAAAAGAAATTATCAATTGAAGTGTCCAAATCAATATCCATCAACAATTTAGTTTATTTTTAGTGCCACAACTGTCAATTATTGATAGTTCTCAATTTAGTTTTACAAATGTGATGAAACATTTCCCTGTACATCTTATAACATAACTGTCATTAAAATCTCTTCTCCTGATTCCACCTTCAATTCAACACTATGCTACTCATTTAGCATATAATATGTCCATTTATTTATTAAAGGCCATATAAGAAATTTGTCTTAAAAGTTGTACTTCAACCTGCCAGCAGTTTGTTTCCTATTAGATCGCATACAGGTCTTATGTCAAACCCATTGATTTAAATTTAACTGGTTCGTGATTTGGAATTAAATAGGATTGTTGCAGTTTTATTCTACATTTGACTCTTTTACATAGTCTCTAACTTCAGTTGTCATGGTAGATTTTATGCCATAGGTAAAAGAAGCTTTAACTTAAGTTTACTTCTTAAATTTTAACCAAGTCTTTCAGCAAGCTTGTTGAATTTCGTTCCTCTGTGAAATGTTTTGCCTCCCCAGCTTAGAAATTGTTAACCCTTCTTAAACTCTCTGGATTTGCTTTTGTGCTGAAAAGGTGCTTGTGAATTAAAATTACATTACCTTGAGAACTTTAAATTAATTCCACTAGAGTAATCTTACCTAATAGCCAACCCATTTACTAAAAATTCTTCTATCTGAAGAAGAACTGTCATAATATTAAATGTACACTGTGTGTCAGAAGTGACTCCAATGTTTGTTCGGTCCAATAGCATAGGTTCAATAGAAAGCTGTTATATTGAGTTTTAATGACCAAACATCAGGAGAGATCTGTTCTAGGTCCCTGCAGTTCAGATGACCTAAATCAAAAATTAACATTATCCATATTTCACTTTGTGTTTCATCATACCGTCTCTCCAGATTTCACTCCTCCTGTTTTGGAGATATTTAGGTGTCTTCCATCAGGAGAAGGCGGCTAGAATAGGACAGATTTACAGCTTCTGAAAGACAGATCTAAAAGCAGAAACAATTAGTGCTTTAGATTAGACAAGGCATGCAATCAAACCCTGGTCCTGTCTTTACTTTGCTATACTAAGGCTGAACCTGTTGTTCTGGTCGGAATATGAAACATTTCTTCTCCCATAATGTAATGCTGACAAAATGTTTGTAATTGACAAATATAGCAAAATCAGATTGATGCCAGATACAACTTATTCATAGTGACAGAAACAATTTTATGACCAATCAAACAGAAATCCGTGATATTTTAACCTCAGAGTAAAATTTCAAGTTCTCTACATGAGTTCAAATAAAAAATACAGAGAGAAAAATGAAGTGTACATTCTGTCTGTTGATGAAAGGGTACAAATGAAACACCTACTGCAGAGCTCAAATAAATTTATGAATTTTCAAAACAATGTCTGATTTATGTGTCTCTCAACATTGTTTTGAGTATGATGTTTATGTAGTATTGCCATATTGAAGACGGAATCTAGTTGGGTTTCTACCAAGAGTTTTTCTCTAACATCAACTGTTTAATGTAAAAACCCTATTGAGACACAGTTCCTAGAATTAAATATATTTTGGTCTAACCTTTAACCTGCTGACCCCCCTTGAAAGTAATCCTGGCTCTAAGATAGGAACTTCAACCTTGTCAGGTTCACTTGAGCTTTTTTTTTTTATTTTATATTATTTATTTTTTTTTATTTTTATTATTATTATCTGACTCCTTTACTATTCAATTGTTTCTTCATTCTTTTTCTTTCACTCCTAAGGGAACACTATCTGTCTCCTATTTAGCAGAGTATAGTGTTATAAATTATTTTGTCATGGGAGAACTCATGACCTTCAATTTTGACAGAATATGTCAGTTTAGTTTAGAACAATTTAGACAAAGTGTTAACCAGCAACCTTGGAACTAGAATTGGGAGAAAAATTATTAGAATAAAAATAGCATTTACGCCACTTGTGAAATTGATTCAATTTCCTCTCAATTATTTTTGATTCATTTCTATTGTTGGAATGCTCAAAGTGATAATCTATTAAATTAACTTCAAGATTGCCAAATTAAGGTTAAGGAAGGTTCAGAGGGTATTAATGAAGACTTATGTAATTAATTGGTAATTTTATGATCTTCCTGGTGGACAGTCTGTTGGCCTTGGTTGCATGATGGTGCCTGAGCTGCTGCTCCTTTGTCCAAGGTTGTCGTCAACCAGTGGAGACCGTTTCCTGTGCTCAGCCGTTGTTGTTGCTGGCCTGAGCATCACTCCTTGAGCAGGCGTTGTGCCAGTGCTCCATGGTCCACGCAGGTTTCTGCTGTGGGGAGGAGTATTGGTTCTCCGTGTTGACATGCTGTGAGGAGCCAACCTCACCAGTCAGCAGCTTTATAGGCACTTTTCCTCCAGTGCCAAAGTTGTCAAAGTTGCCATATGCAGGAAAGAACTTCATTTCTTTTTAGCTCTTCAAACCGGCAGCAGACAGGAAACCGCTCTACAATTTAATGAGTAAGAGATAAGAGATAAATTCTCACCTCTTTTGTGTCTGGGCCCGCGGTTCTGTTCTGCAGCCAGTCCGAAGAGTCACCTTCCATCCTCCTTAACTTGAATCAGTTCAATCGGCACGTCGGGGTCACCACTTTATGGAGGAATTCAAAGGTGCTAAACTCATGAATTAAGAGACGATACACAAAACTCCATTCTCTCCGGCTCACTGACAACCAGGAAGACATTTAATGCACATCTGCGGAATCACATATTACATTTTCATCATCTCATTTCATCATCTCAGAATCCAAAATGTCTTGTCTTCTGCTTCTGGCTTCGAGCATTTATACCGCTTTCAGTCTGCTGTTGTGTATTGGAAACATCTGACCAATGGCATTCTGAATCTTGCTTCTGGCTCTGTTTTACACTGAGTGTGTGTTAGAAGTTCCGAGAATTCTGGGCCGACCTCGTGGAAGTTAAATCTGCTCCCTCAGGAGGACCATTAGTCAGATTGTTAGTTCTTATCTGTCCAAACAGAGACTCTGGCTGAGTCC
Organism: Poecilia reticulata; assembly: GCF_904066995.2. Classification (NCBI taxonomy): domain Eukaryota; kingdom Metazoa; phylum Chordata; class Actinopteri; order Cyprinodontiformes; family Poeciliidae; genus Poecilia; species Poecilia reticulata. The sequence goes on along the minus strand of NC_088840.1, from coordinate 335,643 downwards.
CTTGCCTGCCTGGATGTCTCGTACAACACCTTATTGGGTGTTGAACCAGCACAACATAACACTTTCCTTTTCAGTAAACATATCTAAATGTGAATTAACACAACTTTTAACTATTAACATAATTATATTCCTCAACACATGCAGTTATAACATGAAGCTGAATGATTGTCTATGATTGATTATAATAATAATCATACAAGTCACAATAAAAATGATAAAATAATTATTTTTGAAACCAACGTAAGTTATATCTTTACTGCATTGTTTATAATTAAACAAAGATAATTAATAAGCAAAATTACCACTAGCTAGCATGGCAACCTTCGTCTATCCGGGCTCCTTTTGTGACACACATTTCATTTCCATCGGTTGTTGTCCAGTTGTGTTGTCGTCAAACTCATGTTAGGAACAAACCAACAGTGTCATAAAGTGTCATTCAGTAAATGACAATTTTAATGAGAATTTGCTTTAAAAGTTGGATGACAGGTGTTATGTTTGACAGTGTCATGTCAGTCTTATGCACACCCCATCAAATAAAGTGTTACCAAATGGTAATATATTGAAAGCACAACATAATTATAATTTTTGTTCTTTAAAGTGATAACTTTTATGTTTTTTTGTCACACTTAAATTTTCATGTTCATTGTGTTCACTTTTGACGTGTAAACTGACAATTGTAAAGTTCATAAAGTTGTGAGTAAAATTGGACATAGGCCTGTCACGATAAAAATTTTTCCTGAGCAATTAATTTTCTAAAAAATTATTGCGATAAACAATAATATTGTTTCAAGACCTTTTGACACTGATTTAATGGAAATGATGTAATAATGCATGCTATTTCCTGCCATAGATAGATGCACTTTATTTTCAAAAGAACACATTACACTGGAACTTATAAACTAAATAAACAAAACAACCAAAGACACAAAGAAAATGGATTCTCAGTCTCCATTAACAAAAAACGTACTTGAATAAAAAGTAAACAACATAAAGCCAAAGTCGAAATAAATACTGCATTCAACCAAAAGAGTGCAGATTATGAAGTCTGTATACTATATTCCCCTTCAGTAATCACCAGATTTAAATAGAGAAGATGGGCACATCTGACTACCTAATGGAATATTTCACATTACACGATTTTTTTGCCCCTATTTTCCCCTTACGAAAATCTTAGAACGTTGGCCGATCTAAGATTGTCGAGGGTGATTTCGTAACCGATCATCCTGCGGTGTGGTGTGTTACGGTAGATCGTCGTGGCCGCTCCGATCTAAATCGGGTTTTCCCCGACTGGGAGCTTAACGCTGAATGTGACAGGTAGCCAATCAGAAAGCACGGATTCTCCTCTGAGCTTTCTGAGGGGAGATTACGGAGGGGAATCCCAAACAGCTGACACAGCGCAACCCAAAATCCAGCGGACATTGGAGATGATATGTGGAAACAACATTAATATTTATTCAACATTTTGTGCAAAGAATATAGAGATGACAAGGGGAGGAGTTGGAGCAAAATTGCTACCACAGTTGATAAACCCGGTAAGTTTTCAGCTGTTCTTCGTTAACGTGACATAAATAGGTTATAATGATTTTCATTCAGTCAGGACTTTACGCTGAGCCACATGCATCACAGGTAGATTCTAGTAAAGCATTGATTAATGCCTGATTTTAAAATTAGTTAACTGGACTTGCAGCCATTATTTTGTCCCCATGTGGCTGGACACCACGACGAACCCGATCGAACCGTTATGCCTAGGATTTCTGTCGGCTAATGTGTCTCTCAGGTTTTGAAAATGGGCCGACAACTCGTGTGTGTGCGCTGGACATTACATTAAGGAAATGAGGAATGGAAGGTTCAGTGGAGAGCACCGGATTTGAGCCTTTTTTCATTCAGTGTCATCAAGAGAAAGAAGAAAAGGCAGGAAGAGACGATAAAGCCGATAGTTGAAATGAGGTCGATAGGTTTAATTTATCGTGCGATTAATTGATTTATCGTTTATCGCGACAGGCCTAATTGGACAATTTTAAAATGTTGGTAATAAAACAAAATATTTGAATTACCTTGAACATCTTGTGTAATTAATTTTTTCATGTTATTGTAGCCTAAAACAATGTAAGTACTGTAGTGTAGTTCAATCAAATCAATCACAAATTTTATTTGTATAGCACGTTTCAGCAGCAAGGCATTTCAAGGTGCTTTACATAATTAAAGAAAAAATAAAAACGGCATGTGATATTGAATAAACAATAAGAAAGAGAGATTTTGAAAAAAAAGAAAAGGATTAAAAAAGATAACATACTTTTGTTACGGAATTTAAGCGCCTGTTGTCGTCGGACTCTGCCGTCCGTTTAACACGGGTATTATGCAGGCCCCGTCGCCTAACAGGACAAGGTCTCCAACCTTGCAGCACCAGGTTCCGTAGAAAGAGGAATAAAAGAAATTAATAAATAGATAAAAAGTAAAGATAAAAACATTAAAAACATTGAAGACATCAAAACCCACACTCTAACCCTAATTTAGCCATAAGCAACTCTAAACAGGTGGGTTTTAAGTTGAGATTTAAAGGCGCCCAGTGTTTCAGCTGTTTTACAGTTTTCTGGAAGTTTGTTCCAAATTTGTGGTGCATAGAAGCTGAATGCTGCTTCTCCTCATTTGGTTTTGGTTGTGGGGATGCAGAGCAGACCAGAACCAGAACCAGAAGATCTGAGGGGTCTAGACGGTTGGTACAGCAATAACAGATCTTTAATGTATTGTGTTGCTAAACCGTTCAGTGATTTATAAACTAACAACAGTATTTTAAAGTCTATTCTTTGAGCTACAGGGAGCCAGTGTAGGGACTTTAAAACTTGTGTTATGTGCTCTAACTTTCTGGTTTCAGTGAGAACTCGAGAAGCAGCATTCTGGATCAGCTGCAGCTGTTTGATTGATTTGTTAGTCAGACCTGTGAAGACGCTGTTGCAGTAATCAATGCGGCTAAAGATAAACGCATGGATGAGTTTCCCTGGATTGTGCTGAGACATAAGTCCTCTAATCCTGGAGATGTTCTTCAGGTGATAGAAGGCCAACTTTGTGACTGTCTTAATGTGGCTCTGAAGGTTCAGGTCAGAGTCCATCACTGCTCCCAGGTTTCGGGCTGATTGCTGGTTTTAGTTGTAATAACTGAAGCTGTGCATTGATTCTAGTTCGCTCCTCTTTAGGTCCAAAGATAATAACTTTTGTTTCTGTTCAGCTGGAGAAAGTTTTGACACATCCACACATTGATCTGTTCTAAGCATCTATTCAGTGATTGGATGGGTTCAGAGACACCTGGTGACATTGTGATGTAGAGCTGAGTGTCATCCGCATAGTTATGGTAGCTGATCTTATTTCCTGTTATAACCTGAGCCAGTGAGAACATATAAATATTGAAAAGAAGGGGTCCTAGGATTGAACCTTGGGGAACCCCACATGTGACCTTTGACCTCTCTGATAAGTTTCCGATTGAAACAAAGGAATTCCTGTTCTTTAAGTAAGATTCAAACCAGTGGAGCACTGTACTGGAGAGTGCTACACAACTCTCCAGTCGATTCAGTAAAATGTCATGGTCAACAGTGTCGAAAGCTGCACTGAGGTCCAACAGAACCAGCACTGTGGTTCTACAACAGTCTGTATTTTTATTGATATCATGGAACACTTTTACAAGGGCCGTCTCCGTGCTGTGTTGAGCATGAAAACCAGACTGCAAGGAGTCAAAGCGATTCGTTATTGTTAGGAAGTTATTCAATTGTTTAAAAACTGCTTTTTCAATAACTTTGCTGATGAATGGGAGGTTGGAGATCAGCCTGTAATTCTGCAGTAGTGATTTGTCCATATTGTTCTTTTTTTTATCAGTGGTTTGATAACTGCCGTTTTCAAAGCCTGGGGGAAAACACCTGAAGAGAGCGATGAGTTTACTATTTGGATCAGATCATTAGCAACAACAGGCAGGACTTTCTTTAAGAAATGTGTGTGTAGGACATCCAGACAGCAGGAACTGGAACTTAATTTACTTATAATTTCTTCTAGGGTTTTATAATGAAGTAGTTGAAATTGGGTCATTTTTTCTGCATTTGTTTTGTTTGGGCATAGCATTGGTACTAGCATTGGAGTGTATGTGCAGATTAATCCTCTGATTATTTTTTTTTCTCTGAAAAGAAGCTGGAAAACCTGTTGCACGCTGCATTAGATTGAAGTTCAGGTGATAACATCATAGGAGGGTTTGTGAGCCTGTCAACAGTAGCAAATAAAGCTCGAGCATTGTTAATGGTTTTGTTTATGACATCTGCAAAGAAAGCCTCTCTTGCATGTTTTAGTGTTGTGTGATAGTTATGTAGTCTTTCTTTGTGGATGTCATAATAAACTTTCAGTTGAGTTTTACGCCATCTCCGTTCGGCCCTGCGGCAGAGTTGTCTTGCAGATTGAACTGTTTGTGCATTTCTCCATGGAGATTTCTTCCTACCAGTCACAACCTTCACTTTAATGGGGGTAATGTAATCAATGATATCTGAAAGTTTGCACTGAAAATCATCTACCAACTCATCTACATCATTATAGCTTAAGGGTGAGGAAGAAGAGTAGATTTGAAAAAATGTTTCTGCTGTGTTTACTGTGAAAGTACGTTTTGTGATAGTAGCATTTTGTCTAAGTGGGTTAATGGATAAAGAACTGTCATAGATAACAGCAAAGTGATCCGACAGGGCGACATCAGTTACAGAAACATTGGAAATATTCACACCCTTACTGATAACCAGGTCCAGTGTGTGTCCATGAGTGTGTGATGCTTGTTTGCATGCAATGTACAAAATAGGAAAGTAGGAATACAGACTACTTTTATGAGTAATTAAAATTGTACTTTATTAGCAATAGCAGTAAATCAAAACTAAAAATTAAGTGTAATTTAAATACATTACTAATATATTAGCAGTATATTTAAAATATATCCGTCCATCCATCCATCCATTTTCTTCTGCTTATCCGGGGTCGGGTCGCGGGGGCAGCAGCTTCAGAAGGGAGGCCCAGACTTCCCTCTCCCCAGCCACTTCTTCCAGCTCCTCCGGAGGAATCCCAATGCGTTCCCAGGCCAGCCGAGAGACATAGTCCCTCCAGCGTGTCCTGGGTCTTCCCAGAGGCCTCCTCCCGGTGGGACATGCCCGGAACACCTCACCAGGGAGGCGTCCAGGAGGCATCCTGACCAGATGCCCGAGCCACCTCAACTGGCTCCTCTCGACGTGGAGGAGCAGCGGCTCTACTCTGAGTCCCTCCCAGATGACCGAGCTTCTCACCCTATCTCTAAGGGAGAGCCCAGCCACCCTGCGGAGGAAACCCATTTCGGCCGCTTGTACCCGTGATCTCGTTCTTTCGGTCATGACCCAAAGCTCATGACCATAGATGAGGGTGGGATTGTAGATCGACCGGTAAATCGAGAGCTTCGCTTTTTGGCTCAGCTCTCTCTTCACCACGACGGACCGGTACAGCGCCCGCTTCACAGTAGACGCTGCCCCAATCCACCTGTCAATCTCCCGCTCCCTTTTCTTCCCTCATTCGTGAACAAGATCCCCAGATACTTCAACTCCTCCACTTGAGGCTGGACGACCCCCATGACCCGGAGAAGGCACTTTACCCTTTTCCGGCTCTTCACACCTTATTCACACCCTTACTGATAACCAGGTCCAGTGTGTGTCCATGAGTGTGTGTTGCTTGTTTGCATGCAATGTACAAAATAGGAAAGTAGGAATAAAGACTACTTTTATGAGTAATTAAAATTTTTCTTTATTAGCAATAGCAGTAAATCAAAGCTAAAATATAAGTATAATTTAAATACATTACTAATATATTAGCAGTATATTTAAAATATATTAAAAGTATATTTTTAATATAATTCTGACAGAATTAGTACACTCAAAATATACTTATCAAGCTTTTGAATAGTACATAAAAAAGCATACTAAAAGTATACTAAGTACAACTTGAAGTTGTTCCAAAAAGTGTTTAAGTATACTAAAACTTAAAATTTAATACTATTTAGATACTATTAAAATATACTAAGCACAAAAAAGTTGTTTCAAAATAATACAGTTTAGGTACATCAATCAAAGTATGCTAAAGTATGTTAAAATTTAGTATACTAAAGTATACTTTTTTTTTTTACTACGGAATATCTGGAACCCATTTTTAGAATCCCTTAAAACAGATGCAACTGGGGGCAATGCTGGGGACATCCCAAAAAACAAAAATTAAAATATCTAAATTGATTAAATAAAGCCACATTCACCCATATATCTATTAATTATGTCTTTTTATTAACCAGCTAATGAAATTACTTTGTTTTTCTGAATCAGTTTCTGATCGACATAATTATTGCATGATCTCAGACACAAATACAGACTTTTACAGTATTTTCTTGCACTGAATAAATAAATTTAAAAAATTGTTTTTTTGATTATTGTTTATTATTATTACAATTACTATTATTGTTATTACTGTTTTCTATGTACTCTTATTGCTATAACTATTTTTATTATTAGTGATAATAGTGTTAACTTGAATATTAAAGCCTGAAAGGACGGATCCTTTTGGGCTGTCTGCTCTGGGGTTGGCCTCTGAAGAGAGGGAAGTGTTGGGAGATCAGAAGGGTGGGGTCCCAGACCTCTCTAAAGTGTGTTCCATTGTGCCCACTGCTGACCAATTATATTTTATTAATTTGTTATTTTCTTATTTCTTTGTTTTTGTTATTTTTACCTTTATGACATTATGAAAGAAAGCTTAACAAATAAAAAAGAGACAACAAACGTGGAAATACTGTGCTGCGCTCTTTACTCCTTTGGTGTCCTGCTCAGGGGCAGACAACTTGGATTTATTATTGTTAACATTGTCATTACTTTATCATTATTATTAGGGGTTTTTTTAGTAGTAGTATTGTTATTTTTAATAACAAAATAACAATACTACTACTAAAGTAATTTAAGTAATTTTTACTATTATGTTTTATTTTTTTCTGTTTTCCTTATATCAACAAAACACACAGTACTACAAATACCCAAAGACTGCACTGGTCTCTCTTGCTTCTTTGTATATTTTTTTTATTTAGGTGTTAGGTTCACCTAATCCTAACACTTGTATTTGATTTATTTATATCGCAATAAGAAATAAATAAATATAAAGGCATGCAGGTCAGCAACACAGCGTTTGTGTGGGGAAGAAGACACCATTACACTGTGTACAATTATTAGACAGGTTTTAGTTTTGACCATACCATTTTTATTAATATTTTTCAACTCCAAACTGTATAAACATGAATGTTTATTGAATATAAACATATATCAGCTGATGTGTATTGGTTTAATGAGGGAGGGTGGGGCCTAACGACATCAGGCCCCACCCTCCACTAGTCATAACCCTGACAGTACTATGATAGTACTAGTCAGTAGCCTGACTAGTGGAGGGTACTGGTATGGGCTGGTATTGTTAAAGATGTCTCACCGTGGACAACTCCAGAGTGGAAGTACGTCCAGCCCCTCTCAAGGATGCTGAGAGAACCCATATGTGGGTTGTGCTTAACCAACCCCTGCGCCACCACAGCACACCCCATTTTAGGCGAGGGTTAATCGCGTTTTAACTTAAGCACCATGTGTTGACAACATTGCGTTGTGATTCCGTTCTATACCCAGATTGCACATGATGGCAATTCAACATTGAATTAACATCTTTCGCCAACAAGCCAACAGCGAAGTGGCTGTGTGTTTGGGACATCCCACTCACGTTGTACGTAGTACGTTGTAGATGTTTTTGTGTCAATGTATCACACACAAACAGGCAGTAGGAATTTTTATGAACAAGTAAGAAAATTTACAGAATTGAATCATCACCCACTATCCTTTACAGTGGTTAATTTAAAATGTGATAACCCCCACTTACTAATAAAATGCTCTGACCCACAGCTCTGATGAGGAGGAGAGGAGGGGAAGGTGTGTGGCAAAACAGCTGACATTGATTCAACATTGATCAGACATCGGCATTTCATTCGTTAGATTTCAACCACAAAACAACACTGATTCAATGACAGTTTCAACATTGGTTACTTAGCTAGAGCCCGGCCGGGCTCCGTGGGTAAGGGACTGAGCCCTTACCTAAAATGATGGTGGACAAATGATCCACCATCATTTGTTGACCTCAACCAAAAACCAACCATTCTGACTATAATTCAACATTGATTTACCATTGTGTGCAATCTGGGCAGTTTATTGCACCCCTCATCACCTCCTCATCTCCCCCTACTCCCTCCCAAACCTCACCCCACCCTCCCACATTTTATTACTAAGTGGGGGTTAATCATGTTTCAAATTAAGCACTACATGTTGAGAACAGTGGGTTGTGATTCCTTTCTGTTCATTTTCTTACTTGTCTGTAAATATTATTACTGACTGTGCATAATGTGTTGACATAAAAACATCTACAAGTCTCTACTAGGAGTTGTGCAATTCCACCTCCCTGTTTTTACACTTGTAGTTTGTCCCAACCAAACAGCCACTTTGCTGCTGGCTTGTTTGCAACCGGCTTCTGAATTGAATTCTCCTCTGAGCAGTTTTATGGTAAGTTTTTCAATATTACTTTGATCTTAAATGTGTTGTTGAAAAATAAGGGCATTGTTTTGTGCCTGGTTATTTTGGGGCAAAACATATATTTTTAATAATTGAGGTCATGTCTCATTTTGTATTATTTTCATCCTACCCACCACTCCAGGTCTAAGTATGAAATCTTGTGAGATTTTGTGGGATTTGAGTTTTTAAAGTAGGGCGGTGCCTATTGTTTGGTTTGGGAGAGCATGTGATGGACAAGGAAGTGTAAGGCTGGCTGCTCCAGGTGGGCTTTAAATTGTTGTGATGATAGTAATCACTTGTTTTAAACTTTTTAATATGATGTGCTTAGGGACGTGTTTAGATGTGTCTCTGTTCCAGAACAGCTGAGTTAGATGACTGCATGACCGTCTGCAGCCATCAAGAAGTGCAGAAGGTTGTTAATCATCCACAGATCAAATCCAGGTGAGGCAGAAAGGAAACACTTAAAACATGCAAGGCAAGTGAAACACTGAACTAAACCTACTAACGATTGATTCAGTCTGTTGATTCTTGGATTGGTAACTGGTTAAACTGAACTGGACTATTATTACTTGTGTGGGATCTTTGTCACAGACACTTTTTAAGGAATTTAATCAACTTATTTGGAAATATTTGTAGTTGATGGACGATTGAACCAGCTATTTGATGGATGTTTATTATGTATAAATTATAAATAATTTTTTAAACTACAGTATAAATCACCTTTTGCTCTATTTATCTGTCTCTGGTGTGTTAAATAAACCCTGATCCTCCCTGAGTTTTATCTTTAGGTTTTCTGATTAACAGCCTTTATTTTAAATATTGATTCCCTCATTTTAACATGAGTGCAGCATCATAAATTCTACACTATACTGCAGCTTGATAGGTAAATGTAGTTGCATACATAAACATTAAGATAAATATTAATGAAAGATTAAGATAAATATAAATTTAACAGTGTACATGGGAAACTACATGGTTAGTATTTGTTCTCAGACCTGTAACCTGTTTAATTTTTCAATGTCTTTCAGAGCTTTTCAAATGTTTATCATCTTTCTAATTGGCACCTTCCTCACTTTTATTTTTGTGTTTTTTCAGCCATTGCTCTGCAGTTTGACCAAAAGCTGACTCTTGAGGACTGCAGCTAAACTGTCAAGAAGTGGCTTCATTACACGCCAGAATGAGAGGAAGACATCACAAGGAATCAAAGTGACGCCAACCAGAGTCTAACTGGGGTTACCACAACTTGTACCGCTTCCCTGGTTCATACAGTACAAAGCTTAACCTCATGGACTTTGTTCTTCTGTGGACCATAGACTGTTATTCTGACAGTCAAAAAGGAGTCAAATATGTTTAAAGATCTGTCCCTCTTAAATACAATGTTATATCAAACCCATGTTGTCATTTTTAACCTTTTGTACACAGTTTACCCATGATCTGCCAATAATATAGTGTGTTTAACACCAGTGAAGAAACTTTTAGTAGTATGTTATGATGCAGACCTATCAGACCTAAAATGTACATAAATCCTTAGCTTTCATTCAATATAAAATCAACCCAAATCTGCATGCAGAACCACGTTCAGATGATGGTTGAATCAACGTTAATTCCTAACTGATTCAATGTAGAATAAACATAAAAATGCATGCAGATCCACAGTCAAATGTGTTGAATCAACATTGATTCAATGTAAAATCAACAGAAATATGCGTGCAGAACCATGTTCAGATGAAGGTTGAATCAATGTTGATTCCTAACTGATTCAATGTAATAACACAAATATACATGTCAATTGACATACAGATGATTGAATCAACATTGATATGTCAGTTATGGATGAAACCCTAACCCTTGTATTCAACATACAAGTCACCGACCACTTTCAACGTTGATTCAGTGTCTCTGCCTGACATTGATTCAATGTTGTTTCAATCATTCTGTGCTATCTAGGTAACATTTTGGATTGACTGATAGTGCTATAATTGTTCAACATAAAATTAATCCTCAGAACTGCAACTTGTATAATAATTGTGCACACAGGCTATTCAAATAGTTTGTAGATGCAAAATATTGGCCCCAAAAGAGTACCTGAAAGCCACAACAAGGTTGGGACTTACCTGCACTAAGCATTGTGCCAGAGAATGGGTGTAGGCACAACTGACAAAAGTTGTGTGAGTGCAGGACTGAGAAAGTGATTGGCAATGGGACTTACGTCATCATGTGGGATATGACCATGCCTGCTGATTGTACTACCGCAACAAACCAGCCAGACATTGTGCACCATGACTATAACAAAACATGTTACTTGCTTGATGTGTCTTACCTGAGTTTGACTGGTTATTTTGTAGATGTTGTAGATTTGAATCCAACAGAAAATAAAAGAACTACAAATTGATGCTTGAAGTCGTATATCTCTTTTTGTTTTTGTATTTCGATTGAATTTTTGATTCAACCACAAATCATTTAAAAAACATGGTTTTGGTTGCTCCCCTTATAAACTGAAAATTGTGAGATTCTTTACTGAAACATTTGTTAAATTACAGAGGTGTGCCAATCGACCAGCCACCGATCATAATTGGCCAATTTCCATGAAAAAGTGTATCACTGGTGATCGCCGATCACTGTCTCTTGCGATTGACCAAAACCTGTATCGGTTTTGATACAGGTGATCACCAAAACCGATCACCTGTACCTTACTTCGCAGCGTACGTGTGCAGCTCATCTCCCCTTTCCTTCACACTTGCAAGCGTTCGGCAACAATTTTAACTTACTGTATTACCCGCTCGCTGTCTCACTCTGCAGACGTGGATTCACAAGAACAATGTCTTCGATCATGAGCGCTTCCTGCCATGAGGCAAAAAAACTGCCTGCCTCACCTCGAATCTGTTCTCTGGCATTATGATCACTCCACACACAAATGACGTTACACACACACAGTTGGTGACAAAAACACTACATTATATAAATTAGCTAAATTATGTAAAATCAGTTATATATTAAATGTCTTAACCATTTTATTGGTGACGTACAGATAGGAGGAACATGCTCCAATCGATACACATCGATATACATATGCATGTATTAGAGGTGTGCCGATCGATTGGCCACTGATCATAATCGGCCGATTTCCGTGAAAAAGTGTATGATCGGTGATCGCCGATCACAGTCTCTTCTTGCTGATTAAAAAAAAAAAAAACGATCACCTGTATCTCACTTCGCAGCCTGCATGTGTAGTTTATCTCCACTTTCTTTCACACCGCCGCAACAAATCCTGTTGTGTGGAACTATAACGCTCTGAGAGTGAATTAAGTTTGCGTGTTAAGGCTGAAAATTACCTCGGGAGTGAAGCATGTCAAAATGCATAAACACAACGAATCTAATATTGCCTTTAAAAAACAGGCACTTGTTAGAGTTTGGCTATGTCGAGGCTCGGTGCAGCAAAAAAATGACTTCCGGAGCGACCAGATAACAAGTGAAGCAGCACACAACTTCCAACACTCACCCGGTTTAGCATCACGGTCAGAAAGCTAAACAAATAATCCGAAAAATAATTCAAGTCTTTGAGCCGGCGATGTAAGACACGGGGATCTGCTCTCACTCTTTGTTCGCCTCTACTGGTAGTAATATTTCAGACGTGGCGCCGCTCAACCTCCACCCGCAGTGAACTCTCACACTAAACGTCTGCTTAAAGCTGCAGCATGTAACTTAAAAAAAACAAAAAACGATTTTAGAAATGTATTTAAATATGTCTGTCTAAATTAGGTGAATTTATTGCCAGATAATTTTTACATTTTGCCAGATAACATAGTATCTTTTATACCTAAACCGAAAAATTAACAACCATTCCATCCAATCAGCAAAGATCGGTGATCGGCAGAGATCGGCCTCATGGATCATCAGTATCGGAAACCTGATTGAAGCATCCCTAGTAAATACAGAAAAAATATGTGGACATATTTGTCCACATATTTGAATGTGATAATCGAGAAAAACTGGCTGATTATGATTTTTGGCCAGTTAATTGGTTTATTGGTACATACATGCAGTTTGACATTGGCTCAGTAAGCTCTGTGTGTACATAAAAGAAATAAGTGTTGGTTGTCTAAACGTAGGATTGCCCTAATTTTGCAATTGTGAAAAAAAAAAAACTGAAAACATTACAAAGAACTTCTTGCAATAAGTAAGCTCAGCTGAAAATTGTAATGTAAAAAAAGTTGTTTCATAGTTGAAACCTAAACTGAAAATGTTTGTCTTGTTTATTTATGTGGGATTCATATAAAACCTCTTGTACAGACAAAACAATGTGATTTTTTTTAACCCATTGTTTCTAACTACATGTACTGTCTGTCTTATGCCACCCAGAGGCAACAGAGGATCCAAAGGGACCGGCTTATGAATGACTTTTCCGCAGCGCTCAACAACTTCCAAGCTGTCCAGCGACGTGCAGCAGAAAAAGAGAGGGAATCAATAGCAAGAGCAAGGGCTGGTTCCTGCCTATCAGTAAGTGAGCTATAGAGGTGACTTCACAAATTCCAGATTGGTAAATAGGAATTAAACTCTACAACATAAAATTATAACAAGTAATTTTAAATGAGCACTGTAACCAATATTAATAAAGTGCCAGTATATTTTATGTATTTTGTAGTTTGCAGTGTTTCCCCTAGCAGGGTGCCAGGTTTTACTTGTCCCCTCCTGCGAAGCTAGGCATTTCTTGTTTTTACTTCAAATAGTTTCTGATTCTTTTTCCCTTTTATTAATTAAACAGTGTCCCCACCATTCTCTGTGGGTTGTAGTATTTCGCCTATCTGTGGTGAGCATTAAGGGCAGTTGGAGTGCAACCAGCTGGTCAAATGTTATTGAAATGCAAAGCGTGAATGCACAACATTGAAATACAGTCTCCTACCAAACGCTGCATTCAATCAGTGATTACAACTTCACACAATGATACTGTGATGACAATTAGGATTCAATATGATGTACGTTTCTGATTTTAATTAAGTTTGCACTGAGAATGTGTTTAATAATGTACCTCCTAATCATCTGTTCATTTAAAGAATCTATATAATTATGGCGCAATTTAACTAGCTAATTATTCTCTTTTTTGCTGCACCTTGTTGCCACAATATTGCTACTGTTGCTTAAGTGACATTGGACTCTAACTATGTTACTATTTGGATAAAGCTACTTTAACCATTTTCTTTCAGAATGAAGACAGTTTTCGGGATGAAAAGCTTGTCTCCTTTGATAAGTAAGTAACTTATTCTTATAGATTTACTCTGAAAGTACAAATAATATTTTGCATTTTGCAGGATTTATTGAAATTTAGTGTCCATTTAAATAGAAAATGAATCTAGATTATACTAAAGTAATTTATTACCTATAAATGAATAGATTAATCTGAAATGAATCTATTCATCATTAATATACATCATTAATTTCTGTTGAAAATGTAAATAAGATTTACTTTCAGAATTGATACATATTTCACATTTTTATTATCTTTCAGGAGAAGACGGTTTTATTTCCTATAAGAAACAAAGTTTCTGCTAGCATATTTTAGGATTAACTGTAGATTAAACAATCAAATGAGTTTTCATAAACATATATTTTTATTTTATTGCTCACAAAGAGCAATAAAATGTTTATTATTAGGAAATTTGATTTTAGTTGTTATTTCACCTCTAACATGTGTGTTTGAAAAGCCAAGAGGACCTTGGTCCAATAGCCACCCAGACAGAAGAAATGGCCATTACAGAGGAAGATCTGGAGCTCATCAAGGAGAGAGAAACCAATATCAGACAGCTTGAGGTGAGCAATTGCTTACTGTTGTTTGATATACAATTTATATATCAACCTATAGGCCCATTTACGTACATGTTTATTTGTGTACGCTTCGTATGTTTTTGAAGTATTTCTGTTTGAATGTAAAGTACTTTGGCAACCCTGGTGATTTTTGAAATGTGCTATAAAACTAAAGTTGATTGAGTTGATTGATTTAATAATTTATTTCAAATTTATTAGAATTAGAAGTCAATTTATTGAAAGTCAATTTATTTCAGGAACTTTATCACTAAGAGAAACTAATTATATAGATTCATTACACAAAAGTGGATGTTTGAAATTTCTAATTGATCATTTTATGCTTACAGCTAATGAAAACATGACATTTAAAAATAGAATATAGCAATAATACAGATCTGTAATAGAGGCCACTAAGAGAGATTAAAACAGCCATCACTGTCTACAATAACTCTGAAGAATTTGAAATAATATGAGCTACAACTAGGGCTTGAACAGCTTCATATTTTCTAAGGTCAACTACAACATGATAAAAGTCGAGTCGACATTGAGTAGTAGCAGTGACGTCATGGTGACGTAAGCACAAAATGCTTCACAACAACTTAGAGGCTTTTTCAGCAATATTCACTGCAAATATTGAATAAATGAACCCACTTTTACTAAGTATATTATGCAGAATTAAAACAACAAGAAACAGATCATTCTTTGTGAGCAGCGGAGAAAAGTCCGAAAAGTTGCACAATGTTGGGTCTGACTGTTTTTTTTTTCCCCAAACACAAGCTGATACTGATGATGATTTTTTTATTTTTTTAATACCTTAAACACAGAGCAATAAAAGTGACACTAAAAGAATATGTTGCAGCTTTAGCTTCACACGCTAACTCAGATTGTAATACATTCAGCAAACTACCAGATCGAAACTGTTGTGTAACAGGACTGCTGGCGTTGCTACCTAGGTGATCCTGAAGCACTACGATCCGGGTCACGGCAACAAAGATGTAACCCTGTCCATGTGAGATGACATCTCACTACTTCCAAAGTCTCTGTGTTGTGTTTTCTTTAAGGGTTGTTGTCGGAAAGAAACTTGAGCCAAGAATCGGACACACACAGCGGTTGAGATCGTGGTTCAGACCGTTTATTCAGACCACTCGACAGCACAGCGGCTTCGCTTCACAGCAAACACTGCGTGTCAACATAAGTCTCAACACAGTTATTATTAATTTTTTGTTTTCAAATACAGCATATATTAAAAAAAAAAGAAAAAAAATGATACAAAACTAACTACTCGGACATTAAATGTAACATTTGGCTACAGTGAGGAGCTGGCGGTTAGTATTACTTAATTCAGAATTCACTACAAACATTCACCATTATACTGCCAGCGCACCGTAACAGAAGCCAAAGTATGGACACATTACACAAACTTCCACAACCCAAAGAACAAATGTAACATCTTGATGGCCTCCGCTGACATATTTAAGCCACTGCCCTACATGTATTTTACAAAAATATGTGTTTTTCATATGTTCCATACATTTTCGTCACTGTGTCATGACATTTAAATATGAAAGAGATAGTCTGTGAAAACATAAAGTTCCCCCACCTCCTCCCTGAACTACAGTCATGGCCAAAAGTTTTGAGAATGATTCAAATGTTAATTTTTACAAAGTCTACTGCTTCAGTTTTTATAATGGCAATTTGCATATACTCCAGAATGTTATAGTGATCAGCTTAATAGCAATTAATTGCAACGTCAATATTTGCCTAGAAAATGAACTTTATCCTCCAAAACACATTTCAACTTCATTGCAGCCCTGCCTTAAAAGGACCAGCTAACATTGTTTCAGTGATTGCTCCATTAACACAGCTGTGGGTGTTGATGAGGACAAGGCTGGAGATCAATCTGTCATGATTAAGTAAGAATGACACCACTGGATCCTTTAAAAAGAGGCTGGTGCTTGGCATCATTGTTTCTCTTCTGTGAACCATGGTTATCTCTAAAGAAACACGTGCAGTCATCATTGCACTGCACAAAAATGGCCTAACAGGGAAGAGTATCGCAGCTAGAAAGATTGCACCTCAGTCAACAATCTATCGCATCATCAAGAACTTCAAGGAGAGAGGCTCCATTGTTGCCAAAAAGGCTCCAGGGCGCCCAAGAAAGACCAGACCGTCTCTTAAAAGTGTGTCAGCTGCGGGATCGGGCAACCAGCAGTGCAGAGTTTGCACTGCTGGTGCAAGCTCTGCACTGAGCAGGAATGCCTGCTGCCATTCCTACTTAGGAATGGCAGCAGGCAGGTGTGAGTGCATTTGCACACACTGTGAGGCGGAGACTCTTGGAGCAAGGCCTGGTCTCAAGGAGGGCAGCAAAGAAGCCACTTCTCTCCAGGAAAAACATCAGGGACAGACTGATGTTCTGCAAAAGGTACAGGGAGTGGACTGCTGAGGACTGGGGTAAAGTCATTTTCTCTGATGAATCCCCTTTCCGATTGTTTGGGACATCTGGAAAACAGCTTGTTCAGAGAAGACGAGGTGAGCGCTACCACCATTCTTGTCTCATGCCAACTGTAAAACATCCTGAAACCATTCATGTGTGGGGTTGCTTCTCAGCCAAGGGAGCCGGCTCTCTCACAGTCTTGCCTAAAAACACAGCCATGAATAAAGAATGGTACCAGAATGTCCCCCGAGAGCAACTTCTCCCAACCGTCCAAGAGCAGTTTGGTGATGAACAATGCCTTTTCCAGCATGATGGAGCACCTTGCCATAAAGCAAAGGTGATAACTAACTGGCTCAGGGAACAAAACATAGAGATTTTGGGTCCATGGCCTTGAAACTCCCCAGATCTTAATCCCATTGAAAACTTGTGGTCAATCATCAAGAGACGGGTGGACAAACAAAAACCTAGGAATTCTGACAAAATGCAAGCACTGATTATGCAAGAATGGACTGGTATCAGTCAGGATTTGGTCCAGAAGTTGATTGAGAGCATGCCAGGGAGAATTGCAGAGGTCCTGAAGAAGAAGGGTCAACACTGCAAATACTGACTTGCTGCATTAACTAATTTTGTCAATAAAAGCTTTTGTTACTCATATTAAGATTGCAATTGTATTTCTGTATGTGATGAAAACGTTTGACATACACACATGAAAACCAGAGGGCAGCAGATCATGTGAAAATATAATATTTGTGTCATTCTCAAAACTTTTGGCCATGACTGTACTATTTCCCTCTGCAAAAATGCACTGCTTTGAGTCAAAAGCAACCAGTCAGAGCAAGGAGGAGGCTGTTAGCACTGTCAATCATCCACATTGCTCAATGTGCTAACGGTGAAGAAGCAACTCATCTTTGCAGGAAAACCGTTTATCCGCCATCATTAGTGACATTGCTAACTAGCCTTAATATTCGTGGCAGGCTATGTTATGGGAGCAGAGAGAAATGGGGAGTGTGTGTACAGCTTCGATATGTGAGTCTTTGCTTTACTGTTTTTCAGTCTGATATCATGGACGTAAACCAGATCTTTAAGGACTTGGCAGTTATGATTCATGACCACGGAGAGATGATTGGTGAGTAACACCAGCAGTCATTCTGTTAATATTCCTCCCTCCTCTAATTCCTTGATCTTGTGTTCAGTTTTACAGTTTTCAATAACCTTTTTGACTTTGGATTGTGGTGGTTGCCCACTGGGATGTCCACTTCTGAAATAAAACACAATCCTTTAAATTAGTTATGCTAAATTAGTGACAGAAAACAGTTGTTTTGATTTTACTTGCTTGCTAATTTGTTGCGATTTTTAGAGGCACACTTTAGTGAGTTTTGTATACCAGGCAGTTTATAATAATAACTATAAAAGTAATTCAGAACATTAACATGGGATATAGAGAAGTAAAAATTGGTTTTAAAAAAATATTCATATGTGTATTGTCCTAAAGTATTTGTTTAATTGTCAGTGTACATTATGTTATTGTTTTGTTAAAGTGGAGAGTTCAGAAAATGAGCATGTTTGAGAAATTAAACTTATTTCTGATGTGATATCCTTTCTATGCCTTTTGCAGACAGTATTGAAGCTAATGTGGAAAATGCTGAAGTTCACGTAGAACGAGGAGCGGAACAGCTCCAGAGAGCCGCATACTACCAGGTGAGACAGTTTTAGCTTTTCTTTTTGCCACTCTTCTGTAAAGTCCTAACCAATAATCAACTCTCTGTTCTCTCTGTCATAGCAAAAATCCAGGAAGAAGATGTGTATTCTTGCCATAGTGTGTTCCATTATACTCATCATTCTTATCGTTATTATTTATGTAGCTTCCAAGTAAGCTGATTTCATTCAAGCAGTGTTTCAGTACTCTATTTGTAAATGCAAAACACCTTCCATCCTGACTTCACTGACAACCATTCACTTGGCATTATCAGAGCAAGAAAATATGTTCACTGTAAAAATATCTTCAAAGCTCATCAATATGGAGGCCTAAACAATTAAAAAATGTAGTAATCTTGAATTATTAAATCTGTTGATTTGTAAAGTAGATGATGAACCTACTTTAACGTTGTTGGGGAGGCTGTGGGGGACTAGAGTAATGTTTGAGAGCAATCTGCTATATGAAATTCCTTCATTTCCCTTACTTATCCCCTTACTTATCATACTTTATTGCGCCAACACTAGCTGCTGTGTATTTCAGATGTACAAACATTGTGAGGAATAACTGAATTGTCAATTTTTTTTTATTTTTATTTTTTGTGTTCTGTTCTGTTTATTTGTTGTTCCTTTTTGTAAGTTGATGTTGTGGCATCTTCTGACGTAGATGTGAACAGCCGGTCCCATCCTGCTTTGACTCATTAGCCTCATAGGGACACAGTAGTATGGTTGTGAGGTGGTGGTATATGTTGAAAATGCTAAACACAATTTTAGCATGTATATTCCATTCAGAATATGAAGGTTGATGTAAACTCTGAAATGGAAGACTACTCTTTATATGACATATTTTAAGATGATTTCTATACTCCTAACAGAAAGCATAATAAATATCTTAAGCACGAGTATGATCGATGGTTGACTCTTCAATAAATAAATGTTCATTTTATCCTTCATGGATAATTCTCAGATATTAAGGATATTATTTTATCTTGTAATGCAAATTCAAATAAGATTCGATCTGACAGTAGTCTATGTATGCATTACAGATTTTATTTAATTATTTTAACTACAGGTAACCCTTACATATGGAGAGAAAATACTCACAAAATACCTGTGTGTAATGTACTGGATTTGTAATCTGTGTCAGCCTCTGTGTGTAACTTTGGATAGTTGTATCTGTGAAACATGATTTGTAAACTGTAACAAAACATGTTGTGCATAACTCCGGGTACTTGTAAATATGTGGTCAAATGCACACACAAATATTACAAATTCAAACCTTCTCCTACACCTACAAATTGTTAAAAAAGTACATAGGGTTGCCTATGTCTATGTGTATCAACACATAGACAAAAACTGCATTCACACACACATCAGGTTACCAGTGCACAAGGGTTTTTGAGACTCAATTCATGCTTCCAGGTAGCCTCACATTCATGTGCAAGTGGTGCATTTAAATGCTGGTGGAAACCTGGATCATCTGAATTGTGTTCGGAACGTATTTGTTTTATCCTATGAACGTTTGTCACTGTACTTGTGCCGAAGTGGCAAAGATGTTATTTCTGTGACACATGGAGTACCTCAGCACTCCTTTTCAATACTCCAAAATAGTTTTTAGACATGTTAATTTTTGAGTCATGAAGATGTGATTACATGGTTTAAAAAAAACAGGCAGTCAAACCAAGAGGAAAGTTCTTGTGCTCTGCCCTTAGAAGTAAGTAGAAGTTAAACCTGCTGTCTTTGCTTTCTGATTATAACATCTAGCAATTTTAAATAATTCCATATTACATTTGATATGTTTGGTAGTTTGATACTCTGCCTCATATTTTTCTGCGAGCGAGAGCTAATGTCCATGTGAGCTATGGTACTTTAGCTGTTGGTAGCCACATCCTGGTATTTTTTAGTGTCACATTTCAGCGCAGTTTAAGAGAGTACCTTCAATCCATGAAAATTATCTCTACGTTGTGGTTCTTACAGTATCTGTTCTGCCTAACAAGTTACAGTCAAATTCCTAAGTCACGTTGCTGATTGATAATATTTGTGTAGTGTGAAATATTCTGATATGCCTTTTACCTTGTTATATTCTCTTAGTGAATATAATTACATGAAATAAATTGCCTTTCAATTTTAATTTGTTGAATTTGTATGTGTATAAATAACCTCTTATATTTACTTCTACACAGAATAGAGCCTCCAACGTTTGGTTTGGGATCATGTTATTTTCATACTGGAGGAGCAGGACCTTTCAGATCTCAGCAACTCTCATCCGATGGAGCTGCTGTATGCAAGAACATACTGACTCTTTAACAGGGGTCCTCAAATCCAGGAATCGATATCTGATGTCCTGCAATATTTAGATATGCCTTGGAAAATGATTGGAGTCAAAATGACTCCAATCATCTCTGTGCATTTCACAGAGATCCAGACACAAATACAGTTGCATCTGAAGATTCTGGGGGCCTTGTGAACATTATTCTAAATCATTATTTATACTGAGAACATAAATAAGAAAAATACCTCTCAGTTTGTTCTGGTGAATAAGGTCTAGCAGTTGCAGATGATGTTCCTGGCAGGTCCAGGAACATCATCTGCTGTAAGCAACAAAATATGGCTTTAGTGACAGTGACCAACATCCAGCTATATTACCGTATTTTCCGCACTATATAAGGCGCACCTAAAAACCTTCAATTTCCTCAAAAGCCGACAGTGCGTCTTATAATCCGGTGTGCCTTATATATGGACCAATATTGAGCCACAACAGGTCTAGTAACTACGGTAAGCAGCCGCCGACTTCATTTTCCCTGTAGAAGAAGAAGCGCGCGGTGCATGCTGGGATAGTTGTCAGAACGCTGGTTTGTTAAAGTTTGACTCACTAACTGAGATTTCGTAAATCTAAAAAAATGTATTATTCTGTAACATTGACTTAGATTATCTGACACCAGAGCCAACATTAGAAATTAAACTGTAACACATATTATAAAACTTATATTATGTGTTATAACATTCACCAGCAAAGTTTACACAGGTGGTAAAAACTATTATTTATATTTAATTCTTTCACTCTGTCAAAAGTAAGATACATCCCAAATCTTCCGTTTTTGTTTTGAAGGTTTCCTAAAGACACGATGTGAGGAAGAAGAGGGAGAATCTATAAAGAGAGACAGATTCACTGCAGGATGAATCTCACATCGGATTTTGGACTCAATCTCAGCTGCTGAATCTCTGAAGCTAGAACTCGTCGGCTGGAAAACATATACATATATCTATATATGTATGTATATACAACATGTATCCAATATATATTATTCAGTATTAATCATTATTTGTGTCATTATTAATCATTATTTGTTTGTGTTTGTATAGTTATATAAATATGTATTGACATTACTAATTAATTTATTAAATAAATTATGAACGGCTGTGTGCTTTGTAATATGCTCATCATACATCAATATCAGAATATTCCATTCCTATTCTATTGTTATAGCCACTAAGCATATTTAAATATGCTGAACTATGAATTAAAAACATACTTAAAAAGTACAATTGCTTGTAAATGTAGCTTTGATAGATGTTTGAATATGGTTTCCAGTAACAAAAAAGCTGTTATGGTCGATTAAATGCGCTGATACCTCATTGTGCTGCTAAACACATAACGCTGAGTGGAGTGGTGGACCGCTCCAAGATGGCCGCCCTAAATCTCGTCAGCGACAATAGGCGAGAGCGGTCCATGAGGCGTCTATTCTTATATTATGTCTATGTGAATACCGACCGTCTAGAATCAGGTCGTCTGCAGCTCATTTAACACCACGTTCTCCACCAACATGCTGTGCGCGAATGGAGAAGGGCTACCATCGTCCGGCCCATCGGAGGCCTCTCCTCGCTGACCGGGGTCATTCTTTATGTCAACAAAGTGGTTTTAGATATTCATCTAAAGCCACTTTAGACTAGGGTTGCCAAGGGACCAGCCCCTATACATTTAAAGGCGGGGCCAGTGGGGTGGAGAGACAGAGACTGTGGCGGCAGCGTGTTGGTTGGTCTGTGCTACCCAGAAAGCAGTTGGGCACAATTTTGCAACACCAAAACCGTGAGTGAAACAATGACTGGGGCAGACTACTATATAAAGTACTCGGGGACCCTTGTCGCGTATACGATCAATGCGGGACGGGTGGCAAAAGTTTTAAAATAGGCCATTTATTTGAAGGTGCGCCTTATTGTGCGGAAAATACGGTACCTGATCAAAAGTACTGTACATTTGTAAATATCTGATCAAGGATTATTTGGTCAATTAGCTGTAGTTAAAAACAGTGTTTTCTACTGTTATCTGATACATGTGCTTTATTTACCCAAACACAATGTAAATGTATATCTAGAGATGTATGCAGGGGTGAAAGTAGTTTTAAATTCTTGGGGGTACTATGACAAAAAAAATAAAATTATATATATATACAAAATAAAGCTGTATTTCCCTCAGCCCACTGGCTGCATGCAATGTTCACACCTTGAGATGACATGAGACCTAAATTCTGAACATCATGCCATGGAGTGCATCCCAGTTTTCCATGTATGGAATATAACCTTTCATTTTAGCTTTTAAACTGGTTCTATTGATCCTGTGTCCAGACAGAGGGATAATCAGTAGCCCAGCATCCTGACCTGTTTGTTCTGAAGATCCTGCAGCTTCCACTTCTCTTCCTAACATGGCGCCTCCTCACCCTGACTCTCATCCTGACAGGAGGAACCACAGAGCTCTGTTAGGTTAAAGCTCATCTTCTGAAGTTGGGATATTTTTCCTCCAACAGGTTCCAGAGGAATCACCTCAAACCAGATGTTGGACTGGATTTTATTTAAATGTCATTTGTGAAAGTTAGAGCCTCATTTTCAACAGTGAAGCTATAAAGGTTGAAAAAGGTTATTATTTTGGAGACAATCTCAACATTAATATGTCCACTAAATAAGAGGCAACAAACAAAATTGTTTGATAGAGGAAAAGCCTTTCAGACTCTGAGCCCAACAGCACCAAACTATTTTTTATATTAGACTATTTAATTTCACACAATTATTGCGATAGAAGCCATTTGTTTGTTAAATACTTAATGAAATGTATTTACCTTGTTTGATGTTTGTTGAGATTGACTTATACTCACAAAGAACGACGTAATTAGTCCAAGTTTGTCGTTTATTGAATGTTCAGAAACTACAGCGGCTGTGATGAGCCAAGACAGGTAAAACAACCTGAACAGGTGATCAACTCTAAACCACTCGCACATTTTTACTCTCCGTCTCTCTGTCATTTAAGCAGACCCGTTGCCATGGCAACCTCCACAAGCCGACCAGACATTACGTTAAAAACATTTAGTCCGTTGCGATATCAGGTTTGCAGGCTTGATATTTATTTTTGCGATCATTAATAAGCTCCCTGAACACAGCGGAGGTTGATTCGTTCATTTTAAACTCCTGCTCTGCTCGTTATTTTGGTAATGGAACCGAAACGCATAGAATTGTGCAACACCTTGTTGAAACAATAATCACTGAAATTATTATTGTTGTTGGATCATTAATTTGAACACGTTTTGTTGATTTTTGTTGTTCTTTAATAAAGTTACGAACGTTTTGAGGACGTGCTGCTCTCAGCCTCCTGGCGGACGGTGTTCAGTTTGTCACCTGCTGCTCTAGTAAAGCACGAACAGTTCAGAAACAATATGAAATGGGAAAAAAGTTATTTATTAACTGATTAAGTCGTGTTTTAGATTGTTCTTGAAAAACAAATCAGTCGCAGCTGCACAGTGAACCCATTGATATTTTATACAGCAGACAGCCGCTCCCCTCTCTTGCAGGTACTGCGTAGCCCCGCTAAATCTTTACTTACTTTCACCCCTTGATGTATGTGTTGATAGGACAGATGTAGAATAAATAACGGGAGACATGAAAACATTAACACAGAAACTCCAACTTTTGTATTTGCCAGCCTGCAGTGCTATAGCATTAAGACATCATAAGAATTATTTGGTGTGGGCCAAAGCTATTTTAACCGTATGCATGCACTTCTATCACAGACAGCTTTCTCTGCCTGCCTCCACCTGACAATAAATAAAAAGCACTACAACACTGCAAAAGATTACACAAATACAAACATTCAGAAATGCAGCCAGTAAAAGGCAGTGAAATCAGGGAGTGTGTATCTGTAGCCTTGAGATATGTGTGCAGTAAGTCTGTGAACCCCATTCAGCCAACTCTCCCGGGCTAAAGTCTCTGATACTGTGGTCTTATCTAAGAACAAGTCCTTGGGAGCACTCTGCTCCACATTTGCAAGGATGTCTTCAGGAAGGGAACGAGGAGTGAAAGAGCGTCTTGTTTACATATCAGTTGCAGATGATATGTAAACCAGGAGAACTGAGCCAGCCAAGGTCCAACACAAGGGAGCCAGTTCAGATGGAGACAATATTCTTTAGATTGGGTAGACTTTTAATTTCTATCTGCCCTAAAGTCTCACCGGTACATCTCTGTTAATTTCAATCATTCAAATTAGTATGGCCGTTCCCGCCAGTCAGAACTAGCAACTTCTCCAAAATGTTGATTCCATCTCACTGGTGAGATTCAGGGCCTGCAGCTGGTTTGCGAATCTCAGCAAGATTTGCATCCAACTTACGGCTCTGGTCCCACAGCACATCAGTCTGAGTATTTGCTAGTCAGCCAAATCCATCATACTGATCAGTATGATCAGGCGATCAACTGTAATTTTCTGAAGATTTCTTACCATTCACATTCTTTGTCCCCTCACTGAAGCAAGGCGACTGCAGTGCAGTTTGGGGCAGTTCTGAGAGAGAGTCAGAGTCTTACGCCTTAGTCAGCTCTAACCAATAAGGAAAGCATTCGTCTTTAGGCTCTGCCCACAATGTTCATGTTTCCAGCACTCAACTCTTTGAGTTCAACCAAAAAATGGGAGCATCTAAACCAAAAGCTTGAGAATTACAACCTAAGATGTCTGTAATTTACAAATGAGTTTGTTTTGCAAATAGTGTGTTCACTTCATGAGATAAAAATGAGTGATTTTATTTTAAAAAAATAAACTTTTTTTCTTTATTAAAAAAAAACATTACAATTCCAAAAGTTTTGATCACAATTGTATTTATTTTTTGAGACTAGCTTTTGTGAAACAAATTTGCCTCCATATTAAAGGGAGGTTTTCAGTTAAATTGATTTGAAAGTGTTTGAAGTGATAAAAGAACCAGAAGAGTTAATCACAGATGAGTAGGAACAGCTGGGAAGATAACAGGTAGACCTGGCAGGGAGAGAGAAAGATAAGATATCAAAGCTCAGAGAAGGGGAAATTGATTCTATTCAGCAAATAATCTACCTAATATAAGGAAATCCAAAGTACACACAATGAGAATAAAGTACACAAGGAAAGATTTAAAATGACACGATATAAGCAAATAAACACCAAAGAAATGATCAAAAAAACATTTTAAAAAATCTCTAACTGAGGACCATAACACATCAAGTCGTGTCAGTCTGTAGAAAAAATGTAAACAAATTCAGGCCTGGCTCAATGGCAATGACAAAAATGGAAGACAGACAAGCAGATCTATATAAATATTAATTTATTTATACAAATATGTGGCTCTGGGAATAATAAACATCCAGTCTGAAAGGGGTGTGCACAGGGCCAGACTTAGGAAGGTGTGGGCCCTCGGACTTACTTCAATTGAAGCAGGAAATAAGGGAAGACCAACACGGCAGCTGAAAGGTTTGCTTTGAGGCAGAAGGGTACGGCTCTTCTCAAACGGAGTGGTATAAAAGAAAAGACAGGCTTTGTGGATGTGCTGCTAGAAATGGCCTTTTCTGCTTTCCTTGCATTCGTTTCTCAATGTGTGGCATTGTGTGGAGTCAGATGGGATTTTGTGACTTAAAGAATTTCCAAAGAAGCCTCACCAAGCACGAGCAGTCAACCACTCATATTTAAAACCAGGTCACACTAAAACGTTTGGGATGTCAAGCAGGCACGTGCAGATGGGGGAGCTAGGGGGGCTTGAGCACCTGCCCTTTTTGCTCCTTGCCCCAAAGTGCTCTTTTGGTCAATTTGTTTTTCTTTGGTATTATTATTTCCTAAGTCCTCTTCTGACACATGAAAACATGTGCTAAAATTCTTTGCTTTTTTGTTTCTTTTTTGTATAACATAATAAGCCCACTGGTCACCTTGTTACCTTTGACCTTTTGCCCATGATGCAGTTGCCTCTCGCGCAGTGAGATAAGGCAGCTAACTGGAGCTCAACGTAGCGAACGTTCCAGATTACAGAACAGTTTTTGGTGAATAAAAAAACGTTTTTGGTGAATAAAGTGGAGTAGACTTGCTGCTTGTCAGATGACGGAAAACGTTGAAGTATCGTTTCTGCTTCAGCTCGGAGTCGCGGTTTAAGCAGAGAGGTAATGAAATACAACAGACGCTGACAGGCCTCTGCGTCTGCCTTTCTCTGAAGAACTACTGAGGGGAGGAGACAGCCAGGTGAGGAGAAACTGTTCTTATCTATCGATTCAGAATAAATATCATACAGACATTAGGCTGTTGTTGGTGTGCTATTAGCTAGCTGCTAGCTAACGACTTTGCTAGCAAAGCAAGATAACTAAAAAGCTTCTTCCCTGTATCGTTAATGATATCAGTTATTCTTTAGTATTTATTATGCAATAATGGCACATCGCCCGTCCAAAACCGATCATCTCCATAATGGATATATGTCCGATCTTCTAATTTCCTTTGCTACATAATGTACATTTCATTTATTCTAGCGTTAGGTAAATGTATCCTGAAGGAGAATAACAATGAGATAAAAGTCCAACAAGGATATTCATTTAGAATTTAAAATAACTGACCCTGAATTACCGTGATAGATATAATGAATGTAATAAAATTGACATTAATGAAGGGGAAAAAACTCAACCCAGACTTTAGGTTTAGGGTCTGGTTCGCAGAGTATGAAGTTAAATTTGTTTGCAATTATTCAATGGAGGAAAAAAAAAACTTACCTCAGTTAAGTAAAATAAAATTGTAATCAAAACTTTTGGAATTGTGATGATTTCTTTAAAAAAAAAATTGTTTTGTTTAAAAAACTTTTTTAAATTAAATAACTAATTTTTGTCTTGTGAACTTAAAAAGTTATTTGCCAAACATAAGCTTTTATTTTCACACATCAGAAATCTTTTGTTGCGTTGTGAAAACTCAGTAGGCTTTACTCATGGTGGCATGCATTAACAATTCAATGTTTGCTTTTGTTTTTTTCTTTTTCTGCAGTTCCACGTTAAAGTTTGATGCAGCTCTGCTTTCCTGAATGGACCATCTTCATCTCCACTGCAGCAAACAGGCAGCTCTGTTTTATAGATTACAGTGTCACTTTGACCCGCGGAGGCTCTGTGTTAGTAAGGAGGAAGTGAGGCGACAATATGTCTTTGAGGTGTTTTTATTCAGGAGCTCCAAGTTACACCAACACCCTCTCTTTTTTAGTGAAACAAAGCAGCTTACATTTACACCTGAGGCAAGTTCCACTTACACCAGGTGAAGAGGTGATCAAACAACAAACACTTCTTTTCATGGCGGTTGGCAGAACACTGAGAACGCTGACGCTATTGCGCCCTCTACTGCGCATGCGGGACACTTTCAGGTCATTTTCCCGTTCACACTGCAGAACACATACAGGTCGCATTTACTGGCAGTGTGAACGACCCCGGCAAAAAAATTGGAATTGCGAAAAAATCGAAATTGGGTCACATCAGGCTGCAGTGTGAATGCACCCTTGGTTTAGAATCCTGAAACACAGAGTGGCGTTGTTGTCAGTTGCCATGGCAATGAGTCTGCTTGTAGCTTCAAGAATTCAAGGATTTTTTATTGTCATACCACCATGATAGTTTGTGGTACGAAATTTGTACGCAAGTCCCAGATCAAGAAATCCACTACACTAAAAAATATAAGTAGATAATAAAATAAAATAGATAAACAGATGAACAATAAATAAATTAAAGAGATATGTGTAATTTTGTGTCTGTGTATAAATAAACTATGAGGTGAGGCTGCATTTGGTGCAGCTTGAGTTCAGCAGTCTGATGGCTGAAGGGAAGAACCTATTCCTGAGCCTGGTGGTGTTACTCTGGATGCTCCTCAGCCTCCTGTTTGAGCGGCTGGAACAGTCTGTGTGCAGGATGGGTGGAGTCCTTCATGATGGCCCTCCTCCTGCATCGTCCATGGTGGAGGAAAGGATGCTCCCCACGGTCCTTTGTGCAACCTTGACCACCCTCTGCAGAGCCGTCCTCTCGGCAGCAGTGCAGCTGCTGTGCCACACAGTGATGCAGGTGTAGAGAATGCTCTCCACCACACAGTGATAGAAGCTCCTCAGGACTGAGTTCCCACAGCTTCCTGAGGAAGTAGAGATGCTGGTGAGCCTTCCTGACCAGACTGGAGGTGTTGGTACTCCAGGTGAGGTCACTGGATATGTGCACACCCAGGTACCTGTAGCTGGAGACCACCTCCACAACTGCTTCCCTGGGGCTGAAGAGGATCCTTGTCCCTTCTAAAATCCACCACATTAATGTGAAGAGGTTATTGTCTCTGCACCACTGCATCATGTGTTCCACCGCCTTTCTGTATTTGTACTCATCACTGTTCGTTATGTGTCCCACTACTGCTGCGTCGCCGGCAAACTTCACTATATCACAGTTGGGGTGTCTTGCTGAGCAGTCATACGTCAGCAGAGTGAAGAGGAGGAGGCTCAGCACGCAGCCCTGCAGCGAGCCAATGCTGAAGGTGATGGAGGAGGAGACGGTGTTGTGGATCCTGACAGTCTGAGGTCTGTTGGTCAGGAAGTCCAGAATCCAGTTCCCCAGTGTGGAACTCAGTCCAAGAGAGGAGAGCTTCTGCACCAGGGTCTATGGGATGATGGGGTTGAAGGCTGAGGAGAAATCCAGAAAGAGCTGACGGATGTAAGGGGGCCTGCTCTCCAGGTGGGTGAGGGCTGTGTGGATCACGGATGAAATGGCGTCAGCAGTGGAGCAGTTCTTCCTGTAGACATACTGATGGGCATCCACAGTGACATCGATGGAGTCCTTGATGTGGTTCATAACTAGCCTCTCAAAGCAATTCATGACTACCGATGTTAAGGCCGGTAGTCATTCAGGCTCGTCACTGTGGAGCACTTGGGGACAATGACGATAGTGGTGGTCTTTAAGGAGGTGGGAACAGATGACAGTGACAGTGAGGTGTTGAAGATGTCTGCCAACACCTCACACAGCTGATATGCACAGTCCCTCAGTAGTCGCCCTGGGATTTTGTCGGGGCCTGCAGCCTTGCTGGGGTTGATTTCCTGGAGGGACGTCTTCACATCTGCTGTGGTCATACAGAGAGGCATGCCTCCAGGTGGTGGCATTACTCTGGTGCTGAGGGAGGTGTTATGATCCTCAAAGCAGGCATAGAACTTAAGTGCATCTGGAAGTGAGGGATCCCTTGTACATTGTGCAACCCTGATGTGATTAGTGATGCATTTGATGCCCTTCCACATGCGCAGGGGATCGTTTGTGGTGAAGTGACCTTGAGATTTCTGGGTGTATGTGGCTTTGGGCCTCAAAATGCCTGCAGCCAGTTCTTTCCTTGCTTCTCGTAGTGCTTATGCCTGTCCTGAGCGCAACCTGTAGCTTTCAGCAGAGTGCTCACCTCAGCATTCAGCCAGGGTTTCTGGTTCGGGTAACAGGTTACTGTCCTGGTGGTGGTGACATCATCAGCACACTTGGAGATGAAGCCAAGAACACAGGAGGTATATTCCTCCAGGTCCACTTACTACTGAAAACAGTCCTGGAGCACACAGAGTACACACATGGCCTGGCCGATACAGAGGGTGAGAAAGAAGTGGTTTCGAGTTGTACTTCAGGTTTTCCCTTTGCTGTGGAGCATAGAGCGAAATTAATACCCACATTTCCAAGTTTTATTGTGTTGACAGCGCAGCTATGGATAGCATGTAAAAGAAGAGTCTTTTTGAGCTCCAGCATTGCGCACATGCGCAAAATTTCCGTACGTAAACAGTAACATGAAAGGTGTCTATTTGTAAATCTGATTAAGTCAGTGCCTCACCAGCTATGAACCTCACCGCAAGTAGTGACGTAGTGACGTGCGGTCAGGGGAGGCAGTATTTATTTTTCATTTAGCTTAACTAATTTTGATTATTATTTTCTTCAAAATTGCTGAATGAAACAAACAGAAGCGAAGCCGGTGAGGCAGCAGTGAGCTGAGTCTCACTTTGGATTGCACAACCTCTCACTAACTGCACTGGCTGCCATTCAATGGGAGCATGTTCCTCCTGTCTGTATGTCGCTAATAAAATGGCTAAAAAACATTTAATACATGAACTGATTTTCCATAATTTAGCTTATTTATATAATGTACAATGTTTTGTCACTAACTCTCTGTGTGTAACATGTTTTATGTGCTGGGGAGCAATCATAAACAGTAGAGAACAGATTCAAGGTGAAGCAGGCAGTTTTCTTGCCTCGTGGTAGGGGGCGCTCATGATCCCAGACATTGGACTTTTGACTTCACATCTGCAGAGTAAGAGACAGTGAGCAAGCAAAACAGTAAATGAGTAAAGTGCAGCGTTATACTTGATGTTTTCTCCTGTCTTCCAAAGTCAGCATGGATGACTACAGTTCTATTCTTGAACAGTTTTCTAAAGTGGATTTTCAGTTGAAGCAGGAAATAACAAAAGGAGGGTTTCCCCAGAAAATTTGCTACCCCTGGTGGTCGGGGCGCCGAGGCGGTCCATCGTGTTTTTTGTATTAAAAGATGTTAAGTATACAGGAAATGTAAAAATATTACTGTTACGGGAAACCATTGCCAGTGAAACGCTATTTAAACCCACAACTATATCTTAATAAGAAATAAAAAAAATACCATTCAAATAAATATCAATTATTTGCATTTCTGTTCAATACAAATTTAGTCAGTGGCTCCATAAGGTCCTGTAGCGCTTCAGGGGCCCAAAAAACACTAATATTTTAACAAAGACCACAGATAAATAAATGTAACACTTGTTTATTGAGATTATCAATGCTGCTAAATTTGATTTAATGGTTTTAGCATAAATACATTAAAATATTGTAAATTGTTTAACATTTAAATGTAAGATTTTAAGAAGCTGGCAAGTTCACTTTGTAAAAGTTCAAAGAACAATATTCATAGTTTGATTGTTTTATTACCACAGCTACAATCTGATGCTATGAGTTTAATCTTGAGTTGCAAAGCTGAAACAAAGCTGTGTTTCAGCTTTGTTTGTTCACAAATACAAATTAGTAAACTGAAATTATAACTGATTGTTTTTAGGTTGGCCAATTAAACTACTACTCGTCTTCCAGATTTCACAAAATTTAACAGAAGCTGCTGGATGTGCTGATGTTTTTAGCAGCAAGAGGGGCCCCTAAGTCAAATTCTGCTCAAGGCCTCATACAGCCTTGGACCGGCCCTGTGGATGAGTTAAATCTGCTGCACCACGCAGAGATGCGCAACAAACGGGAGATTTAATTTAATGCTGCTAATGTGGCTTTAGTGACTCGAGTCTGTCGAGACTCTGAGTGTGTTTGTGTCGCTCGAGTTTTAAGGGACAAGTTTTTCAGATCTGTGCGTGGCAGCGCCCTGGTGAAAGATAAATATACTAAGAATATAACATTTTTGTATACTTAAGCATACTTTAAGTCAGACTAATCATGAGTATACTTCAAGTTCACTTAGGATTAGTTAACTTCCATCCATCTATTTTTTTACACCCTTGTCCCTTAGTGGGGTCGGGAGGGTTGCTGGTGCCTCTCCAGCTAAAGTTCTGGGCGAGAAGCGGGGTCACCCTGGACAGGTCAACACAGAGACAGACAGGACAAACAACTATGCACACACAAACTCACACCTAGGGAGAATTTAGAGAGACCAATTAACCTAACAGTCATGTTTTTGTGGGAGGAAACTGGAGTACCCGGAGAAAACCCACCATGCACAGGGAGAACATGCAAACACCAGGGGCGGGAATCAAACCCAGAACCTTCTTGCTGCAAGGCAACAGCTCTATCAACTGTGCCACTGTGCAGCCCGATTAGTTAACTTAAAGTGTGCTATTTTGGAGCAACTAATTTTTTGCTTAGTGTATTATAATAATAATTAAATTGTACTAAAGCACAATTTAAAGTGTACTAAGTCTACTTTCATGTACTTTTTTGGAACAATTAAGTTATACTTAGAATACCTTAAGTATGTTCTTTTTATGTAATATAAACATGCTTGATTGGTATATCTTAAGCGTACTATGTTAGTGATTGTAAAAAATATATATTTAGAATGTATTTTAAGTGTATTGGCATTACATATTTTACATATTAGCAGTGTGATCACAGCATGCTTCAATTACACTTTTGTTTTAGTATAATTGCTAATTAAGTACACTTTTAAGTTACTTAATGTCTTATTATTCTACTTCGCCACTTTCATACACGCTGTGGACTGTAAACATATCAGGCTACCAGAACACAGACGGATCAATTACAACACACGTTGAAACAAATTACATTGTGCATTCAATATATTGCAAATTTTTCAAGAGTACATTACCAATGTCCTATCACAGAATTGTACAAATTGACAATATATTAAAAATTTACCGACATATGCTAAAGAAAATTAACACAGTAAAACAATAGGAAACTTCAGAGAAATGTGAAAAATATTTCACCAAGTACAGAGTATTGTTTTAATAGAATGACACAGTATTAGCTCTTTTTTCTCATGTCATAAATTGAAATAGGAAATAAACTCCTACTGTTAGCTATAATCTTTAAAAACCTTATTATTGTTACTGCTGTTTTCATTGTTTGCACTCTTCAGTGGCAACAATTTAGCACTTTACATCATTTATTCATGTACCACATCTATTGATCAATTTTTATGTGTGCTTCATGCTTCTGCTTAATCAGAGCAGACAGTCTGGCTTGGCATCTCATCTGCAAAAAATAGGACTAGGGGGTGTGGATGGTATGTTGTTTTGTTGAAGGGGGAAGGGACCAAAATGCTGTGCTTTTGTATTGTGATGGGGGAAGGAAAGAAAGTATGAATGGTCGAGAACATCTTATGTGCTGAATAAACAACCCTTGACACAAATGTCTTTAAGTAGTTTGGATATTCCCTTTATCTCTGCGTAGAAAGCCTTTGCACTGATCCCACTTTATTTATTTTTTTGTCTTTTATTCATTGTAGCCAGTCAAACGCTTTGTGGCATCCCATGCCAGTAAATCTTCTAGAGCAATTTGCAGTCTAACAAATTTTCTGGGACTGGGTTGGAATTATGCGAGTAGGTCCTCTGGAGACATGATGGCATGCAGAATATGGTTTCTCAAAATATGGACTGATATAGTTCTCTGGAGAAACCCAACGAGCTTCTGGATAACTTCTGATTGTGTGTTATAAATGGGGTGTGCTCCATAATGGATCTCAATAGGGAACACTCCATGAATGAAGGAGGAACCTGCTCTTTTATAATAGGAGTGAATTGGTAGTAGTCTCTAAACAATGTGCTCCCCGAATGGTTAGTTATCTCCATATTGCATCTGGCGTGTATCCAGTTGTATCCAGTCTGCTGCATCCGGTTTTGGCTAGATGAGGCCAAAACTATTTGGTTACATCCACCAAATTGTAAGGTTGTGTGAGCTTCTCACCAGCCTGCCCGCTTTCCAGGTTTAATTTAACATTTGCTTGCATGTTTTGTTTTGCTGATTTGTTCAGTATTTGTTTGCATTGCATGTTTGTCTTTATTACTGTTTAGTTTTGCAGTGCTTTTTCTTTTGTTGTTTTTGTAAAAAAAAAAAGTTAATGGGATACCATTTACTGTTGAAGAGGTTATGTGATATCTGTCTATATGCTAATGTGTGTAACATACACACACATTATATATATATATATATATATATATATATATATATATATATATATATATATATATAAAATCCCTTCTCACCCTCCACAGGTGATCTCTCTCTCTCTCTCTCCCTCTCTCTCTGTCTCTCATCCTCTGAGCTCGGGTCCTCTACCAGAGGCCTGGGAGCTTGAGGGTTCTCCTCCAGTATCTTGGCTGTGCCACATTTCTGGACTGAAATGTCTGATGTTGTTCCTGGGATCTGTTGTAGCCACTGCTCCAGTTTGGGGGTGACTGCCCCGAGGGCCCCGATGACCACAGGCACCACTGTGGTCTTCATCTTCCAGGCCTTTCCCAGTTCCTCTCTGAGGTTCTGGTATTTCTCCAGTTTCTCGTTCTCCTTTTTCTTGATGTTGGTATTGCTACATCCACCACAACGGCTTTCCTCTGTTGCTTATCCACCACCACAATCAGGGTCCCAACTACATATTATTCAGGTGGATGCGAACACATAAATTCACGCGCCCCAGCCCCCGAAGGAAGGTGCGTGAAGGTCAAGGAGCACACACGCTACATTTCTCTGGTTGATGCCTACACACAACATACGCTCGCTCTACCAGCCCCCCCTCCCGACACGAAAGTACGTGAAAGGCAAAACTTGCTACATTTACCCCGTTATGGCGTGAGGGCGCTCAAGTGTATGTGAACACATTATCGGCGCGCCGCCCTCTCCAGACGGGGTTTTGACGCCCCCTCTGGTGCAGCACCCCTATGCGTTGCATGTGCTGCATACCCACTTTTTGCGCCACTGATCACAATGTCCGGTTGGTTCTCCACACCATTTTGTCTGTCTGGATCTGGAAGTCCCACAGGATCTTAGCTCGGTCATTCTCCACCACCTTTGGGGGTTTTTCCCCACTTTGATCTCGGGGCTTCCAGTCCATATTCTGCACAGATGTTCCTGTACACTATGCCCGCCACTTGGTTATGTCGTTCCATGTATGCTTTCCCTGCCAGCATCTTGCACCCTGCTGTTATGTGCTGGACTGTCTCAGGGGCCTCCTTGCACAACCTACACCTTGAGACAGAAGAGCGGCACCCTTCTGTCTCTGTGTTGGTCTTCCTTTAGTATTATTTCCTGCTTCAATTGAAAATCCACTTTAGAAAACTGTTTAAGTGAAGTAATGTAGTAATCCATGTTGACATCGAAAGAGAGGAGAAAATGATAAATATATTGCTGAACTTGATTTATTTACTGTATTGCTCACTCACTGTCTCTCACTCTGCATACGTGGAGTCACAAGACCAATGTCTGGGATCATGAGCGCCTGACTCATCTCGAATTTGTTCTTTGGCGATTATGATCGTTCCTCTACACACGGATCACATTACACACACAGTTGGTGACAAAAAACAGACTGTACACTATATAAATAAGCTAAATTATGTAAAATCAACACTTAATATATGATTATGTAAAAATGATATATTAAGTGTTTTTTAACCATTTTACTGGTGACGTACAGACAGGAGGAACATGCTCCCATCGATACATATCGATATTCATACACATATATCCACCAGTTCTGTGATGTCATCATGGAGGAGTGGAAAAGCATTCCAACGGCAACCTCTGGTGAACTCCATGCCCAGGGGAGGTAAGGCAGTTTTGGTAAATAATGGTGACCACACAAAATATTGACACTTAAGGAACTTTCACTAAGGGGTGTACTCACTTTTATTGCCAGTAGTTTAGACATTAATGGCTTTATATAGAGTTATTTTGCGGGAAGAATAAATTTACACTGTTAGCAGGCTACTTTTCATTGTGTCAAAGTGTAATTTTGTCAGTGTTGTCCCATGAAAAGATGTACTTAAATATCTGTAGAAATGTGACGGGTGTACTCACTTTTGTGATACATTGTGTATATATGTATACATATACATATATATATATATAAAATGTCTTTTATGCATATATCCTATTGTTGTAGGCTTATTTTTAACTTTTGTGAAAACAATAAAAAATAATAATAGTAATAATAATCCACCTCTCTTTGTTGTCCTGACTTCGTGCAGCCCTTTTTTAAATATTGAGAAGCTGAATTGTCTTGCGGCTAAAGCCCCAGGTGCTATTACTGGTCATTTGGTCATAGTGTTTCACAATTTAGGTTTCAGACACCGCTCACGTCACAAGAAGGTTAGTCAAGTAAATATCCTGATTGAATGTAACTTCTGATCTCTGCACATTTCATTCATTTTACTTTGCAGCAGGGACTTTGTCCAGAAGCACCAGAGAGTAGACATGAGGTTCATGACTATTAGCGGCCTGTTAGCCATGCTATTTTATTTCTTTTTGGAATACAAAATTTCTTTATCATCATCCTTTTTATCCCCATGATCTCTTGATAAAACACGATGTTCTTTGAAAGTTGGCCTTATTCATTCATGTGGAAGTCCCAGGAACATACATGAGAGCAAAACATCCTATTACATCAAAACATACCACACAACATTCAAAAAACACTGATTTCTTGATTTATACATTCTTGCCTGATATATTTAGACACAGCTATTATTTTACAGCATATTCTTTCCTCCTTCAGTGAAATTTAATGAAAATAATTTCATATTTAGCACTGGGATGATACAGATGATAGATCTTCGCTGGATATGAGCTCTTACAGTTATGATTGGAGCGGGGTACTTCCTGCACAGCTCACATTGGATGCTTTTATATATGAATTTCTATTAAAGTCATCCCTACTTTCAATAAAAATGGGGGACAAATGTCGAGCTTGCCCTGCGTAATGTCTTACAGGCTGGTTCATAATATTATTTTCTGCTTATGTTGTAGTCTCTGTTTTAAGTTACAATGTAGGTTCTTGGTGCTTCCGACTCCAGTGACGAACACATGGTACACGGCTTCCTATATGCCAGCAAAAGGTTGCCTACGCACCATCATCACAGTAAACTTGAAATCCTTTCCTGTCAGACAACACTGAGGGAAAATTTGATACATACATACATATAGATGGGAAGCGCCTGATACCCAAACGCTTTGTTACAGCCGCTCGTTTTCTGCCGTTGCAGTATTAACTCTTCATCTCTGCTGTGTGGTACTGAAAAGGACTTTTAAGGGAAGAAGACCCGATTTTTTATTTTATTTTTAATTTTTTTTGCATTCTACTGGATGATCCTAACAAAGACGGTGAGTTGTTATTATTACATCCAGCGCCATTTGCAGACAGGTAGCTGCCCCAACTGTCCCAGCATAAACGCTGGACGTATCCAGAAAAATCTATTTTTATTTGCTAGACTGAACGTCTAACAAAGCGGGGATTTAGAGCAGCATGGCTCATCGCAGTTATATGAATGTTGCCTTAAATTAGTGAAACTGGAGTGTCATAAAACCTATGACGTGTTTGAATTGCCATTTTTATTTCTTAGCCATCATTGCAAAGATGTTTTGTCCAGGCCTGGTTGTGCAACAGCAGTCTGCACATTTACATGACTGATCTACTACAGTAGATATTGCAGTGAAGCCGTTATACCTGGGCGCAATATCATGTTTTTCCAGCACAGATGAATCATGGAGACGTGATTGGGTGAATCCAGCAGCTGTGTCTCTACTCAAAGTTCATCCTATTCTCTTCGAATGGTAGTGCTGACACTTATTGATGTGGTTTATCTATGTGCTATAGTGATTCTTCACAATAGGGACAAAATGGGTTTTAATTTTCCCAAATTATTTTTTTATTAGTTTTCAACCTGATGTATGCATATATGACACATAATGCTTTGGAAATGTAAGGATGCTAAGGTACAGGCTCCCAGTTGCAACATTTTTTTTAAATAACATTTTTAATCGACCTGACCCAGAACTTTATCACCATCTGACAAAAATAAATATAAAATAATTTTTTAATGACCCTATTAGTGATGTTTTACTCATTTTACAGACAAATGCTTCTCAAGAAACAAAAAAAAATTATTTAAAACAAAAAACAACAAAAAGTCCATCTGACAGAGTTGACACAGAACTGAAGGTGGCGACAAACTAGTGAGTAAAAAGAAACACTTGATACATGTGAAGTAATGCAATTTATGTAAAATACATTAAAATGAATTAACTGCACATTTAAGTGAGATTTCACTGAGAGTCACAAAAACTGATGGAGTTGACGAAATGCCAAACTACCTCAATTTATATGATGTTATTCTGAAGGAGGCCATATTGTAGTTCATCAGGTCCATAAAATCTTTACATTATACCAAAATTAAGCATTTATTTCACAAAATTTCATTAAAGTTTTGTAAATTGTCAGTTATGGAGTTGACACATCATGGTTGTGACGAGCAACTTAGGAATAAAACAGAAGAAAGAACTAAGGAATAACATAAGCTAACCAGAGCTAACTAGCCCTCTTAGCAAAAGAAGAGAAAGGAAGTGGTCATGGGGTCCTCAGAAGGTCTGGTGCCCCCAATAATGCCTGATTTTTTTTATACGTTCTTTTCATGTCTGACGGTGTTGACAAAAACTAGTGACAAATTTCAATGGAGTTGGAAAATATATAAAACATATTTTTTTAATTCAATTTATTGATACTTTTATAATTATTTATACGACTACTTATACTTAATTGTCATAATATATAATTTTAGTATTTATTTAATTGTTTTAAACTATTATAATGTATTGAGTTCTGCTCCTGGACAAGGGATTTTAAAGACGCCATCCATCGACTACAATGTTTAAAATAAAAAAATATTCAGCAAATACCTGGAAAACATACATTGTTGTGCTCACATGACCCAGGTTAGTTTAGTCAGATATAAAAATTATATTTTGTGTATATTTTATTCAAATTTTGTGCTTTATCCATAGGACCTGTTTTGTCCCTATTCTCAAGAATCACTGAATATATAAATAAAATAAAATCCCTTCTCACCCTCCACAGGTGATCTCTCTCTCTCCCTCTCTCTCTGTCTCTCATCCTCTGAGCTCGGGTCCTCTACCAGAGGCCTGGGAGCTTGAGGGTTCTCCTCCAGTATCTTGGCTGTGCCACATTTCTGGACTGAGATGTCTGATTTTGTTTCTGGGATCTGTTGTAGCCACTGCTCCAGTTTGGGGGTGACTGCCTCGAAGGCCCCGATGACCACAGGCACCACTGTGGTCTTCATCTTCCAGGCCTTTCCCAGTTCCTCTCTGAGGTCCTGGTATTTCTCCAGTTTCTCGTTCTCCTTTTTCTTGATGTTGGTATTGCTACATCCACCACAACGGCTTTCCTCTGTTGTTAATCCACCACCACAATGTCCGGTTGGTTCTCCACACCATTTTGTCTGTCTGGATCTGGAAGTCCCACAGAATCTTAGCTCGGTCATTCTCCACCACCTTTGGGGGTTTTTCCCCACTTTGATCTCGGGGTTTCCAGTCCATATTCTGCACAGATGTTCCTGTACACTATGCCCGCCACTTGGTTATGTCGTTCCATGTATGCTTTCCCTGCCAGCATCTTGCACCCTGCTGTTATGTGCTGGACTGTCTCAGGGGCCTCCTTGCACAACCTACACCTTGGGTCTTGTCTGGTGTGGTAGATCTGAGCCTGTATTGCTCTGGTGTTTAGGGCCTGTTCCTGGGCAGCCAGGATGAGAGCCTCTGTGCTGTCTTTGAGTTCAGCTTTTTCCAGCCATTGATAGGATTTCCTGATATCAGCTCTTCAGTTATTTGTCGGTGGTACAAATAACTGAAGAGTTTTCACATATGAATGTGAAAGCTCTTCACATTCATATGTGAAGAGTTTTCACATATAAATGTGAAAACTCTTCACATTCATATGTGAAGAGCTTTCACATTCACATTCATATTCACATTCATATTCTTGTATTTAATTTATTCAAATAAGGCGTATCTTTTCTCAT
Organism: Poecilia reticulata; assembly: GCF_904066995.2. Classification (NCBI taxonomy): domain Eukaryota; kingdom Metazoa; phylum Chordata; class Actinopteri; order Cyprinodontiformes; family Poeciliidae; genus Poecilia; species Poecilia reticulata. The sequence goes on along the minus strand of NC_088840.1, from coordinate 295,267 downwards.
CCAACCAGGACCTGTCTCTGACCATTTTTAAAGTTAGAAACTCCCTGCAATTTGTTCACAAGATCAAACACCAGTTGTCTAAATATGTGAAAACAGAGACTCTCCTGAAGTCCTGCTGCTTCATGGCTTTCACAGATCAGGGTGAAAAGCTGGAACTTTCTACTGAGGGCAGATCAAAGATTCTTGACAAACAATCTGCCTTAATTACAGGTAAAATAAAGGTCAATAGGCCAGAATAAGTTATAAATTTTAAAATTATAATTAGGCTATTTTCAATCAAGTCATGTTAAATTTAAAAACTAGCATATTTTAAATGTATTTTCTTAACACTATCCGGCCTCCTGCGGTTCTACAGCCATCTGGGCAGAGAAACAGAGGAACAAGTTAACATGAAAGGTCTGATGCTTCTTAGCTCTTTCTGGCATGTACAGTTTATAAACCACTTTACTCACTTGTTTGGTGATCTCATATGGTCCATGCCATTTTGTCAGCAGCTTGTTGTCGCTGGTAGGAAGCAATAACAAAACCTTCTGTCCTGGAAGGAAGACTCTGTCTCTGGCCTTCTGATCGTACCACGTCTTTTGATGTTGTTGAGCTGCTTTCATGTTGTCCTGTGCAATCGCTCTTTCATATTGATGACATATGCTGCAATGTTTTCACCCTCTGGCTTAGCGTCTTCCCAACAGTCCTTCAGTAGATTCAGGTGATCGCTTGTTGTGACAGGAACCTGATTATACCCACTGACCAAGTCCATAGTGGAAAACCACCGGGCCCCTGTCAAAGCATCAAGGGACTCTTATTGAAGAGTCCCTTGATGCTTTGACAGGGGCCACTCCCTCGCATTAGCGAGGGAGTGGAAAAGCGTCCTTCCGTGTCTTGATGTTGACGATAATCAACACAGAGCCTAATGCTACCATCCTTTTTGCGAACAATCACAATCGGTGACGCATAAGGGCTGGAGCTTTCTCTAATGACATTTGCTGCCAAGAGCTGATTTATGTGCTCCTTCACAAGTTCATACTATGATGGAGGAATTTGACGGTAACGTTGCCGAACGGGAGCGTCATCAAGAAGGGGAATGTCATGGCTGATCAGGTTGGTGCAACCCAAGTCCTGATCATTAGTGGCAAACACGGAAGTGTATTTACCCAACAGGGCTCGCACCCGACCCTGTTCCTCCTCTGACAAAGATGATAAATCAATTGTCTTGATCCCATCTGAGACAGGAGCAGCAGCTGTTTGGGAAGACACATTTACAAAGAATGGGACTTCAGTTACACCCGCGGGGAGACTCACCACGCCAACACTATTTAAAGTTCCCACAGTGGTACGAGGGTAAAGCAACACATCAGTGTTGCCCACATTTACCACTGGGACATAAGCAGTTCCCCGAACAAACTGAACTAGAGCAGGAGATGCTAACAAATCAGCTGGTAAGCCAGACTCTGATGGTTCAATCAAGACAGTGGTGCCTGAGTATTGCTCACAGCAGGTGGTAGGCACAATCTTCATTACACCTCCTGGAATGCGGCAGGCCTCCTGCCTCGCACCCTAACCTTACTAGGCTGCTTAGGAGTGTGCTGCATTTCAGCTGCATGACATTTCTGTAAGGCATTAACCAAGGGTTTGGGAAATGACACCACAGGGGTAGTGTTAAACAGAGCATTACCATGCTGTCCAAATAGTTCTTGGTAACACTTATTTATGACGTTCATTCCTAACACACCAGGTACTGAAGCTGAACCACTATCTGGGGGATTTCTCACCACCAAAACAGTGGTGGTATCAACTTGCCACACAGTTCAATAGATACTTCCAAATAACCAATGTAAGGAATAGGGAGACCATTGGCTGCTTTTAGCTGTAGCCAGTGGCAAGCTCTCAAACGCTCTTCGCCCCAGGGCTCAAAGAATTCAATAAAGAAGCTCTCTGTAATAGTAGACACCATTGAGCCAGTATCAACCAAGCAAGGCACTTTCACTCCAGTCATGTTCACTTCAATCTGTGGACAAGAAGCAATTAATTTAGGTACATCTGCTGAACATAAACCACTAGTTGAGCCTATGGATGCCCCACCCGAGCTTTGGCGCTGCAACTCAGTGAGTGCTAGTTTCCCAGAGGCTGGCTTCCCTGACGTGACTGACAAAGATGACTGACGGAAAGCAACATGTGGCCCCCCACACTCCCTAGCAATATGTCCGGGCTGTTGGCACCGTCGACATACAATAGGACCTCGACGTGGAGAGCGGTTGCGCCCTTGTGCAGTTTGGAGGAGGGTAATGCTTTGAGTAAGCTGATTAAGCTGCTCCTGTTGCCGTTTTAAGAGCTCTTTTAACTCTTTAACCTCTGTTTTGAGTGGGGCTAGCAATAGCTGGTGACCTACCACGCACAGCAAACTGAAAACTGGGCGCTGAAGGCAGAGAATTGCTCCGGCCCTGCATACTAGCTGGCAAACCCTCCAATTCCCACCTCATTGCCTCACCTCTGACATCAAGCAGTGTTGCTGCCGGTTTCAGACGAACATACTGTTTTAGCGCACGACGAAGCGCACCATCAAGGACATATTCTATGAACTGGTCACGCAAGAGCACTTCAGCGTTAGGCATGTCCCTAGGGGCCTGTGTTTTTACTTTCTCCATAAGGCTCATCAAAGCAAGGGAGAACTCTTGCAATGTTTCCCCCTCTAATTGCTTTCTGGAGAAAAAGGCCTCCTGTAAAGCAACATGTGACTCATTACATCCATAAAGCTCCTTGAGGATAGCAATGATTTTTAGCCGGATCCCCTCGTTCCTGACTAGAGCGATATTTGACCTCATCCCTAGCCTCTCCTTCTAAATGGTCGTACAAAAAGAAGGCCTGATCTACTGCTGACAAATTTTGTGCCCACATACACGCCTGAACCTCCTCAACCCACTCGCTCACACTAATCCCCATCCGTCCCCTGAACATAGAACACTTACGATTGCGTGGGACAAACACAAACCTGTCCGTTATTTGGGCAGTGGGGGTGCAGAAGCTGAAGACGGCCGGGCACTGGAGCTAGATGTGGAAGGTGAACGCTCATTGTCAGCCTTTAATTGAGCAACCAGGGTCTTCAATTCCAGTAGTTCTTCCTCCATTACTACAAATGACCAGCTCAAAAAAAACAAATGAACCGCTGCTGTTTGTCCTCAACACCACAAAAAAAATTTACTGCTTGAACACAAATGTCACAAAATGCAATAAAATAGTGAAAGAGTCTCAGCCTCAAAACTGTAAAAAATCCTGCCAACCACAACGGCAAAATGTGGCGGGAGCAGTGTGTTAAGAATTGGAAACTTACATTTAAAAGCACTTTTTTTAATAAAGATAAAATTGGTTACAATGACTCCACTAAAAAGTTACCTTTAAGGCACACAGACCCGCTACAGATGAGACTTGAGACAATCTCACAATTCAATTTTATTTATTCCATCATTGTTTGTTTAATCAAAAACACTAGTCTAAAATCACTCACACATTAAAAGTCAGTTCTAGCACCACGCAGAAATGGGAGTGAAATTCAGGGTGGTGTCCTAAAAAAGAAACTGTTAAGGAAGAATTTTTATATCACTGGTAAATTTAGCAAAACTCTGGCTCTGATACTTCCTTTTGATCCCGGGTTTTCTCGCGTGGCCACGTGCGGGGACAAAAACACAACAATGCATGTTGACGTCACAGAATTACAGGATTTAATCCAATCAGAAGAAAATATAAGATAGTACAGGAAACTAAAGAAAGACAGATACAAACATTGTTACCTGAGACAAGAAGACAAAGAAATATCAAGGACGTCCTTGGAGAAAGAGCTGGTGCAGAAGTAAAATAAATCAGCTTTTTTCCGAATTGTTTCCCTTGTGCACAAACTTTTATACCTGTAGGTGTGTTTTCCTCTTTAATGTATTCAAATAAGGCGTATCTCTACTTGACCAATTGGAAGGCATCTCTGGCCCTTTTAAAATTTAGAAAAAAGTCCCGCAGTTTGGTCGCAAGATCAAACACCTTTTGTTAAATAAGGTGGAAGCAGACTCTCTGAATTCATGGTGGTTTATGTCTTTCACAGATCAGTGTGAAAAGCTAGAACTTCCTACTGATTGTTTCCAGACAGACAAAGAGCAGATCAGAGATCTTGACAAACAATCTGCTTTAACTACAGTAAAATATATCAATAGGTCAGAATATGTTATAAATTTTAAAACTATAATTATGGTATTTCAATCAAGTCATGATAAATTCTAAAACTAACTTATTTTAAATTTATTTTCTTAACACTATCCGGCTCTACAGCCATCTGGGCAAAGAGAAACAGATGCAGGAACCTCACAGGTAGCTGTGAAATTCTGGTTTGTCTTCTGCTCTGCCAGGAACAAACCTTTAATTCTGTACTTTTAATTCAATGAAAAGTTCTCCAAAAATCCAATTTGTTCTTCTGCACTCAGCATCTCCAAAGTTTAGTTCTGATATCAAACCAAAAGCAATAGATAATAAACAGAAAATAATGAAGTACAATTCCTGTTTCTAATTAGGAATTAGAAACAAATAAGAATTAAGACATTAATTCACCATAAACCTAAGTATTTTCTAATACTAAACAAAACCTTTTCATGTGACTCTAATATAGTCAGAAATAATACAATTTCAAATACATTCATCATTAACTAAATTAATTCTAAAACAAGATAATAGAATTTTTAGTCAAAACATGTTATTAATAACTAAGAAAAATGTCTTACAAATTAAATGTTAGTGATTTAAAACATTTTATGTTATATTCAGTTTTTGCACCATGTCAGATGTTAGTTCTGGAAGACTTCTCATCCTGGTTACGTGAACCGACCAAAGTTCCCTTTCTCACAGTAATTCAAGTGATACTGTCCTCTACCTTCCTGCATATGTTAATTTATGACCTCCTGTCTTTAATGATAAGACCCCAGGGGTCTGAGCCGAGGCTCTCCTGCAGATCTATTTCAATACTTACCCAGCAATAGTATTTGTTTCAAATCACTAACAGAAACCTGTTCAAACTTAAGAAATTGGTTCTAAAAGGTTTAAACTGTGTTAAACACTCAAAATAATAATTTTTCTCAACAAAACACAGCAAACAAAACAGCAAAAACTAAAGAAAATTGTGCACCAAACCAGAAGTAGTGCCACCACCCAGAAAGTCCACCACCAACACCACAAGCTGGCCATTCCTGTCAAAATAAAGGAAAATACATTCAAATTACAGACAATAAAATACAACTCAGTCTACAACTCAAGCAGCAATAGTCCAAATTAAAGGTCCGTCCTGGGAGGAACCAATCTACTGTAGCAGACGCCACTCAGAACGGCACTAGAAGGATAGTCCAAGCTGGTCACCTATCAGCCTCACTTGGACGAGTGATAGGAGCCCGTTTTACGCCAACCAGGACGGCGGGCGTGAAGCCAGTAAACGGACGACAGGTAGGCAGCCGACAGACTATCCAGATGACAGGCGGACAACCAGAACAGCAGGCAAACAGCCGGCCAAGGACAAACAGCCAGCGGCACTGAGCTCTTTATGTAGTGCCTCTAACAGGAAGGGGGAAATATGGAGCTTGTACAGGCGGCCAGAGGTACGATTGATCGGCGATCAGTGTCATTAAGCGCATTGTTTGAGCGCACGCATTAATTTGCAGCTAGCGTGCAGCAGCAACAAACGCAGAGGTCTGTACCGGAAGGAAAACAACGTCATGTCAACCAGGTGAGGGAGGGCCCTTTATATACAGGCAGCCAGCGAGCTCCCCAACCAATTAGATTCAGGCACTTGTGTGGTGCATTCAAAGCCTACAGGGCATACTGCTACACAAATAACAAAAAAAAATAGACATTTTGTGTAATTATAACAAAAGAGAAATACAACCAGGTTACACTCGCCAGGTGTCAGCTGGCCAGATGCCCCGTATTTGCCTGAAGTCTGGGATGATATCTTGTTTTTGTTCTTATATTCTGCATAATTCACCATGTCAATATTTGCGTGAATATATGAAGCCTGTTGCTGTTGACCATTTTCACTTATGTGGATATAACGTCCCTGCGACAACTTTATGTTGACTTTTATCATGTTGATGTCAACTTTGAACTCATAACCCTTATTCTCAACCTTATCAGCCCGGTGTCACATGAAAACCAGTTCAATGTGAACACTGTTTCCACCGGGTAATTTAATGTGCGACACCGAGTAAGTGTACACGGTAATAAAAATCTATTCTTGCGTGGACCTCTGTGGACTGAAGTGTGCCCGAGTATGTTGGGGCCTTTAGCGCAACGCTCAGGTTGGCCAACTGGGTCGGCTCTTCAGTTCCCTATCATCCATCCATCCATCCATCCATTGTCTATACACTGGATGGATGGATGGCACCAGCACCCCTCCCTCCCGACCTTAGTGGGGTGGGGATGGGTGCTGGTGCCGATCTCCAGCTAACGTTCCGGGCGAGAGGCGGGGTACAGCCTGGACAGGTTGCCAGTCTGTTGCAGGGCAACACAGACCTAGCAGTCATGTTTTTAGACTCTGGGAGGTACCCAGAGAGAACCCACACATGCACAGGGAGAACATGCAAACTCCATGCAGAAAGACCCCGGGCCAGGAATCGAACCTGGGACCTTCTTGCTGCAAGGCAACAGCTCTACCAACTGTGCCACTGTGCAGCCCTCTTCAGTTCCCAAAGACACAAAAAAAAGGCTGTTAAACTTGCGACCCCACCAGGCAGAACTGCGCACACAATAACACGACGCCTCAGAAGTACGGGAGCGTTAAAACTATTGAGTTTTACCTAGTTTCATTGCATAATGACATTTAGCTTGCCCACCTGCCAAATAAACAAAGGTAAACTGACCAATAACATTTAGGTTTAGGATGGACATGTCCCCACCCTTACTGACTCATGCAGATGTGGGCTACATAGATGTTTTTACACAAAATACTTTTTTTTTCCCTCCACAAAAAGAGGGTTAGATGATAAAAATTCCAATAATTGTTGAACAATTTTACTTACAGGAAAATCTAAGATATGCATCATGCGTACAGCTGTATGGCTGCAGGCGTTACTGAATTCCAGCAGTTAATGTTTGGTTTACTAAAGTATTTAATTTATTCCTGAGAAAATAGGTTTTGCTGATTCAGGCTAGCCTTCAAACATAATAGTTTTATTTAAATGTAATGCCTTATCTGAGAGCTGGAGAGTATTATATTTGAAAATGGATAATTTGCTTATATTTATTTCTTGTAGAAATGTCCTACACATGTTTGAGCATTTTATAATCACACTTAAGAATTTTTTTATTATTTTGGACCAGAACAGCATTTTCTACAAAAGGGGAAAAATAATACAGGAGTCAGTAGCAATACACAGCTAAAACAGAAAGCTAGCTGAAGGCTAGCCTGTCTGAATTAAGAGCTTCTTTCTTCTGGTCATTGCATATTTGTGGCTTTTGAAGGCCCCATTCTACATAGACTGGGCCCTTGGAAGGCTGCAGTCCCTAAATTCGGATACACTGTCTATGGTGTTGCCGCTTTATCCTCCTGCACAATGCTGAAAATGAGAATGATATTTCTTTGAGAACAAAGCATTATGTGCGGTGTGTGCGTTTATGTCTCAACATGCTGACTCTGTGTCTGCTCTGATAAAGTTTGAGTTCCCAATTAGCTGGTGAGTTAGTGGACTGGTGGTTCAGTCCATGGAGGAGCTTTTGAGCTCACCTCGCCAAGGGCCAGATTTAGGAGAGTGTGGGACCCTGGGCTGGAACCAAGATACTTAATTATGGTTTTACAGTTGGACATTAACATGCACACACACACACACACATATATATATATATATATCTCAGATACCATGCCGGAATAATTAGCCGGATAAAGGCCACGGATGTTAAGACTCGGAAGCTACTAACCATGCATGGAGGGTTCCACCCCAAATCCAGCACCCTGAGAGGAGAAGGAGGCAGAGGACTAGTGAGTGTGAGAGCCACTGTCCACGATGAAACATCCAAGATACATAAATACATCAAGGACAAAGCCTCAAAGGATGATGTGCTCAGCGAATGTCTCAGGCAATGGGGAACAGAGGACGAGGTGCTGGAGGTACCGTCATGGGAGGACAAGCCCCTACATGGGATGTACCACCGACAAATAACTGAAGTGGCTGATATCAGAAAATACTACCAATAACTGGAAAAAGCTGAACTCAATGACAGCACAGAGGCTCTCATCCTGGCTGCACAGGAACAGGCCCTAAACACCAGAGCAATAGAGGCTCAGATCTACCACACCAGACAAGACCTATACCTTGATAGGTTGTGCAAGGAGGCCCCTGAGACAGACCAGCACATAACAGCAGGGTGCAAGATGCTGGCAGGGAAAGCATACATGGAACGACATAACCAAGTGGCGGGCATAGTGTACAGGAACATCTGTGCAGAATATGGACTGGAAGCCCCGAGATCAAAGTGGGGAAAAACCCCCAAAGGTGGTGGAGAATGACCGAGCTAAGATTCTGTGGGACTTCCAGATCCAGACAGACAAAATGGTGTGGAGAACCAACCGGACATTGTGGTGGTGGATTAACAACAGAGGAAAGCCGTTGTGGTGGATGTAGCAATACCAACATCAAGAAAAAGGAGAACGAGAAACTGGAGAAATACCAGGACCTCAGAGAGGAACTGGGAAAGGCCTGGAAGATGAAGACCACAGTGGTGCCTGTGGTCATCGGGGCCTTCGAGGCCACTGCTCCCCAAACTGGAGCAGTGGCTCAAACAGATCCCAGGAACAACATCAGACATCTCAGTCCAGAAATGTGCAGTTCTAGGCACAGCCAAGATACTGGAGGAGAACCTCAAGCTCCCAGGCCTCTGGTAGAGGACCCGAGCTCAGAGGATGTAAGAAACCACTCGCGGAGGGTGAGAAGGGAATTTTTATATAATTTCCTTCTGTTTGGGTGGTCAGCGCTTGGTCCACCAACCTTATCTACCTACAAGGTCACAAAAATCAGCCACTGCCCACCATAAGAAAGGGCTGATGGACAGTCCCACCCACCAGGTCATCTGCCCATGTAAGTTTTACATTAGTCACCCCATGGTTGCCAACTTAGTGACAACCAGGTTGTCACTAAGTATCACTAAGTATAACAACTTTATTCACTATATTTTGCACACACACACACACACACACACACAAAATCAGCAATTGAGGTTTTTTTAAGATCAGTGATCAGCCAGAAAATTGCAATCAGCTTATTATCAGCTGCTTATTTTTTAAAATTGTGATCTGTCTGTGGAACAGTTGATTACTGTAATGAATGTACAGACCATTACTACAAACTAAATATGTTTAGTCACGTCCACATTAGTTGTGCAGCGCACTGCGGATGTTAAGGTCTAATTAACTGCTCCTCTGTTTAGACCAGTGGTCCCCAACCTCTTTATCATCATGGACCGGTCCAAACTTGACAGTTTTAATGTGACCCAGGGGGTGAACCGTCAGACAAGGCTTCTGCATGTTGGTGTGGCGTCTAATGCCTAGTTGACGTGGCACAATTTTACATTTTTGGGCCCGATTTTCCCTTACAACAATTTTAGAACATTCTGAGTTCTAAGATTGTCACTCGCAATAATTGGAACTGATCATCCTGGTGTGTTACGACTGATCGGATCCAGTCAGTAGAACGTCAGGACCGCTACGATCTAAAATCGGGCATATTCACCATGTTGGATTGTCTTGGCCATTTTATCGCAGCATCTGTGGCTCACGACTGGGAGCGAGAATGTAGCCTGTTTAATGTGACAGGTAGCCAATCAGACAAAAAGCTGATATGTCACAACTGAGTCCGGTGGACATCAGAGATAACATGTGGAAACAACATGAATGTTTATTCAACATTTCATACAAGGAATATCAACAAAAACTTTAAGGAGAGAAACTGAAGCAAAATTGCTACTGCAGTTGATAAACCCGGTAACTTTTCAGCTATCATTAAGCTGACAGTTACAACGATAAGTTTATTCATTCAGCCAGGGCTTGGCCCTGACACTAGCCACGATGCAGCTGTGACTAGTAAAACACATTATTTTGTACTAAAGCCTGGTTAACAAGGCAAGATTTTAAAATTAGTGTACTTATCCATTATTTTGTGCTCATTGTTTTCAATGTAAACATCAAAACAGTAAATACATAATCATATAATTAATTGGTGACACTAAATGAAACGACAGAACAGAAAATCTAAAGACAGTGTAAGAAAAATGTTAACTACAAAAAAACATCTCACCTGCATACTATAGTGCAGCGGCTGCTCCCGCTGTCTTTTATCCAATGCCTTTTCTTTTTGTTACGTCTTTAAAAAAAAAAACGTAACAAACAATAGTGATAGTCCACAAACTATCACTATTGCTTCTATATCATCATCCATGTTTGTTTACTCTAAATTTACGTATGGTATGGAGGATGTTTTACGGGGTTTTTTTTCAGAAATCGGCATGTTTGTGAGTGAAATCAGTTCATGTGTGGTGTGTTGCTCCTGCTGTGTGGCTGAACACATGAACCGATCGAACCTGTTGTACTTTTATAGGCTCGTGTGTGGTCACAGAGGTTTGGAAAATCGGCCGACAATTCTCAAATTATGCTGTGTGAACCAGACTTAAGAATCAGAAGCTCTCCTCTCATCTTGTCCATGCAGCACAGGTGAGCAAAGGCTGGGTGCTCAATCTCTGGTTGAGCACCCAGCCTTTTCTCACCTTTTGTCATTGTTTTTGTCTGGTAGCAGACAAAGACTGCTACCACTGCTGCTAGTGTCATGGACATTGACATGCACCAGTCATGTCAATGTCCATGAAACGACATGACAGAATAGACAAGGACCCGACAAGGAACAAGAGACTCAGGTGGATTTAAATACACAGAGGGTAACCAGGGAACAAGAGACACAGCTGGGAGCAATCAAGGTGTAGACGGGAAAGCACAGAGACTCAACTGAACACAGTTACCTAAATAAACACACAGAAAACCCAAATCGTCACACAATGACACCCAAAGTGTTGCTTATGCACAGGGTGATTGGTCTCTTGACGTGGCGAAGCAGTTTGAAGGCTCCATTGCCTCATTACCGAGCCGGTCGCCACATATTATGCAGAGTGGGCTTGGAATGTGGGAATAACCTACTGGGTAAATCCATTTTCCCGTCTCTTCTCTGAACCTTTTCTCTTTCACAAAGAAACTTTCCAAAATGTTTCTCACTCATTTTGCTGCTTGTGTGCTCAGTGTTGGCACGCAAGACGTAACCGAGAGAATCCGGTTAAAGGAGTTTCAAAATAAAAGATTATTCAGACTCAGATAATACATAAAACAAAAATATCTAATCATTTCTTGTGCGGCCCGGTACTAATTGGTCCACGGACCAGTACCGATTGGCAGGACAGTGGTTTGGGGTCAACTGGTTTAGACTATAAATGGATTAACACAACATTGCATTCTCTTTAGTTTTCTCACTTCCGTGTGTACTGGAGACTGAAATTAAACGCACCATTTCAACCAAAGGTTTGGAATGCGCTTCTTAACCAGATGCGCTCCACAGCTTTCTGTGCATAACTCTTCAATAAGCTGTCAGCTCCCGGTCTTTGACACATTTAGCTCAATGTCCATGAGATGATATTCAGAAAGCATTTTTTTTATTGATTGATTTTAGTTGCCTCTGCGATTAACTCTTTGCATAAAGTCTGCAATGTGTGCCCATGTGCACCAGTAAGGGCTTTATTTATAACCTGTCAAATGACCACTTCAAATTTTTACGTCTTTAAGAAAAAAAAGGTCAAATATGGAAAATATTCCGTTAATGCAACCCCCAATCGGAACACATATCAGTATTGCTACTGTAAAACACTAGAACATTTAAGCAGTTTATTTCACAATAATGGAATAACCCAGATGACTCTGTGAAAACTCGGACTATGCTAAAATATAATCCTAACCTAAACAAGGTTGACCCACTTCTATGAACTAAGCATGAACTGTGATGTGGGAATTTTTCTGCCATAAATTGGAGAGCACACATTTTCAGTCTGAAAGCAGGACTTCATATCTTTCTTCTCAAAACTTGTAATGCTTGTGCTCAAAATTTCTCCTCGCACTCAGACCTTGTCTGCTCGGAGCAAATCTCCACTCGCAAAACTCTCTGCTTAATTACAAAACATTTTCTGCTTGCTTTTGGAACAAAAAAGCACTGTCAACTGGCAACCTCTCAGCCAATAGAATGAAAGTGTTGTACTGAATGCATTTGTTTCCTTCTAGTGCAGTGTTTCTCAAATCTGGTCCTCACCACCCCTTTGTCCTGCATGTTTTAAGTGTTTCCCTTCTGCCACACACCTGAATTGTATCTCTGGGTGATTAACAGGCTTCTGCAGTACTTGATGGTCATGCAATCATTTGAATCAGCTGTTCTGGAATAGAGGCAAATCTTAAACATGCAGAGCAGGGGGGCGGTGAGGACCAGAGTTGAGAAACACTGTTCTAGCGGGTGTGCCAGTGTGGCCACTATCAATTGTAGCAACCTGCGCCACCCACCGGAGAAGAGAGAAACAACAACCTCAGCTTTCTGCTCCATAGGACACTGAACATCCGCCAGCAGTGTGCTACTGATTGCTAACAGCCTTCTGATCAAGGGTGTCATGACATAGTCATGACATGGTATCCTTCTGTCTATGTATCTGATGGATTGTAGCTACAGCTGCCCTTGGGTAGGCTGACTGAAGCGAGGCTGCAATTTTTTGTTGGTCAGATGGTCATCAGACAAGTATCATGGGTGAAGTGTCTTTCCCAGGGATCAAACAAGAAGGCCGGGCAGATTTGAAATCGAACCAGCGATCCACCAATCGGTATTGCCGATCGCTGGTTTGATCGGCAATACCATTTTTGCCATCTCCACCACATTACATCCAATGTCGCAACAACTTCGTACCATTGCTAAACTTACTTAGATTTTTTAAAAATCGCCAGGAAAGTTTGGTTTCCGTCCATTATGTTTATGGCCTTCAAGATGTCAGTATTATCCCATCAGCCACCGCGCCACAGACTATATACACAACAATGACATCACATTCCAAAGCATATTATAATGTTGGGGGCTGTGGCTGGGTAAAAGTGCTTGCAAGCGGCAGGTTTGCTATGTTGAGCAAAAGAAAATGAATGAAGATAAAGCTTTGGAAACAAAATTGACTTGACAACAGGACTGGATAGTCATCACGGTATCTGTTTTCAAAGGACTGTCTACAGTCTGTCCAATTTCATTATAATCCATGTAATTTTATTGCATGGTTTCTATAATGACAATAAGGATTATTATTAATATTATTATTATTATTAGAGCACAATTGTTGGCTATTTTATTGCAAATTGCAATTTGCATGCCAGTAAGTCTTTCCGCCTGTTGGATGAAGTCTCCCTGCAGTAAATACCCACATCAAGAGTCGAGAGTCACCAACTACTGGAAACACAAATGAGAAATAGAAGGCAAAGAAATGTGAATTTATTGTAGAGGATATTGTCGTTCCGATATTTATCAATCGTATTGACACTAGTTGGTTTTTGAATATATAATAAAATTAATATTTTTTAAAAATATATATTCCTTTAAAAAATAGGTCTCAATACTTGGGATGCAAAATTAAAAAAAAAAAAGGAAACCAACCATTTTATTAATGGTTGGAAATGACTACTATTTTCAACATAGTTATTTGGCAATCATATTCATTTAATGCAGTTTACCTTATTTTACTTTCACTGCAGACACTGTTTATTTGAGATGTTTACAACATATGTATATGCACTTCTGGTAGGATCAGTTTTTCTTTGTGTGAGAAATACACACAGTAGACTGACTGACCTGAATCCTGGTTAGAAAACCATGAGTAATCTAGTGAGGTAGTAACTAACACAACAACAGCACTGTTTTGCTTAATGATGATAGTTAGGACGAAAATATGTTGAACCTAATCAGACCTTAAAGGTTAAAAATTAAGTGAGTCAATACACTGAATACAAATTGATAAGACAACTTGTGTCATGAGGTGTAGTAAACGGTGGCCTTCACTGGCCTTTCTTAACACAAGTACTTGGTATAGAATGTTTTAGAACTTAGTACTTCAGTCAGTATGTAGTGCCTAGAAAGGTCAAGGGGAAGGAGAGGTGCAAACCTGGGGAATCACAAAGTACAGACTAAGAGACAGCCGGCTTCATCTAGCCTCCACATCTGCACACAACAGCCTTTAATCCCACACACTGCCAGATTAATTTTAAAGCCGCTTTTAGAGCTTAAACTCAGTGTCAAGACTCTTAACGTAAACCAACATGCAGCTAGAAATACAGATGTGCAAAGCAGAGCTCGAAAATATCACTGCATTTTTCTTCTGTGTTGAACAATTCTGACCAAATTTGTAATTAAATCACAGAGCAATAATTAATTTCTAGTTTTATAATCTAGATCCATATTTAGATCAACATCTGATCTATAACTTTGATTTAGTTTACTTATGTCAAACAGATTTTCAAAAATAAGAACACAATCAATCAGTAGGACAGAGAAAATGTGCATACATAAACAAGAACAAAATAATTAGTTTCTCTAGCAATAATTTGTTCTGGTTTAGATTATTGTAACTATATATATATATATATATATATACCGTGTTTTCCACACTATAAGGCGCACCTAGGCCTGTTACAATAACAAATTTTGCTGGACGTTTAATTGTCTAAAAAATTATTGCGATAAACGATAATATTGTTTCAAGACCTTTTGACACTGATTTCATGGAAATGACTAATAATACATGTGATTTCCTGATAGAATATTCCTGATAGATAACAAAATATTTTCATCACACAATTTCCATTTGATTCAGATAATACAATTTCAAATACATTCATCGTCGACTAAATTAATGATTCTAGAACTAGATAATACAATTTTCAGTCAAAGCATGTTATTAATAACTAAGAAAAATGTCTTACAAATTAAATGTAAGTGATTTAAAACATTTTATGTTATATTCAGTTTTTTGCACCATGTCAGATGTTAGTTTTGGAAGACTTCTCATCCTGGTTACGTGAACCGACCAAAGTTCCCTTTCTCACAGTAATTCAAGTGATACTGTCCTCCACCTTCCTGCATATGTTAATTTATGACCTCCTGTCTTTAATGATAAGACCCCAGGAGTCTGAGCAGAAACTCTCCTGCAGATCTCTATTTTACTTTTCCATTATTTCAATACTTACCCAGCAATAGTTTTCAGGTTTAAATCACTAACAGAAACCTGTTCAAAATTAAGAAATTTGTTCAAAAAAGATTAAACTATATTAAACACTAAAAATAATAATTTTTCCTGAACTATATACACTGCTCAAAAAAATAAAGGGAACACTTAAAGAGCACAATATAACTCCAAGTAAATCAAACTTCTGTGAAATCAAACTGTCCACTTAGGAAGCAACACTGATTGACAATCAATTTCCCCTGCTGTTGTGCAAATGGAATAGACAACAGATGGAAATTATTGGCAATTAGCAAGACACACTCAATAAAGGAGAGGTTCTGCAGGTGGGGACCACAGACCACTTCTCAGTACCTATGCTGTCTGGCTGATGTTTTGGTCAGTTTTGAATGTTGGTGGTGCTTTCACACTCGTGGTAGCATGAGACGGACTCTACAACCCACACAAGTGGCTCAGGTAGTGCAGCTCATCCAGGATGGCACATCAATGCGAGCTGTGGCAAGAAGGTTTGCTGTGTCTGTCAGCGTAGTGTCCAGATACTGGAGGCGCTACCAGGAGACAGGCCAGTACACCAGGAGACGTGGAAGAGGCCGTAGGAGGGCAACAACCCAGCAGCAGAACTGCTACCTCCGCCTTTGTGCAATAAGGAACAGGAGGATCACTGCCAGAGCCCTGCAAAATGACCTCCAGCAGGCCACAAATGTGCATGTGTCTGCACAAACGGTTAGAAACCGACTCCATGAGGATGGTATGAGGGCCCGACGTCCACAGATGGGGGTTGTGCTCACAGCCCAACACCGTGCAGGATGCTTGGCATTTGCCAGAGAACACCAGGATTGGCAAATTCGCCACTGGCGCCTTTTGCTCTTCACAGATGAAAGCAGGTTCACACTGAGCACATGTGACAGACGTGACAGAGTCTGGAGACGCCGTGGAGAGCGGTCTGCTGCCTGCAACATCCTTCAGCATGAGCGGTTTGGCAGTGGGTCAGTAATGGTGTGGGGTGGCATTTCTTTGGAGGGCCGCACAGCCCTCCATGTGCTCACCAGAGGTAGCCTGACTGCCATTAGGTACCGAGATGAGATCCTCAGACCCCTTGTGAGACCATATGCTGGTGCGGTTGGCCCTGGGTTCCTCCTAATGCAGGACAATGCTAGACCTCATGTGGCTGGAGTGTGTCAGCAGCTCCTGCAAGATGAAGGCATTGAAGCTATGGACTGGCCCGCCCGTTCCCCAGACCTGAATCTGATTGAGCACATCTGGGACATCATGTCTCGCTCCATCCACCAACGTCACGTTGCACCACAGACTGTCCAGGAATTGGCGGATGCTTTAGTCCAGGTCTGGGAGGAGATCCTTCCCAGACGAGGTGACCATCCGCCACCTCATCAGGAGCATGTCCAGGAGTTGTAGGGAGGTCATACAGGCACGTGGAGGCCACACACAATACTGAGCCTCATTTTGACTTGTTTTAAGGACATTACATTAAAGTTGGATCAGCCTGTAGTGTGTTTTCACTTTGATTTTGTGTGTGGCTCCAAATCCAGGCCTCCGTTGGTTAATAAATTTGATTTCCATTGATGATTTTTGTGTGATTTTGTTGTCAGCACATTCAACTTTGTACAGAACAAAGTTTTCAATGAGAATATTTCATTCATTCAGACCTAGGATGTGTTATTTGAGTGTTCCCTTTATTTTTTTGAGCAGTGTGTGTGTGTATATATATATATATATAAACAAAATAAGTATGACTGTATCCGAACAGACAGTGAGGAATAACCAGTGACCATTTTCGGCCATTTTACTTTAAATTGTCTGATCCTGGAAGTTAATTTTACTATTTAGAAGAATAGCAACCCCTGTTGATCTTAAGGAGTTATGACAAAAATAAGCTTCATCTTCCATTTTATTAGACCAAAAGTTGCTGTGTTCATGCTTTGAATGAGCTTCCTGTAATATTATCCCAGATAGCACAGAATGATTGAAACAACATTGAATCAATGTCGGCCAGAAACATTGAATCAACATTGAAAGTGGTCAGTCACTTGTATGTTGATTCAACTATCATTTGTATGTCAATTTACATGCATATTTGTGTTTATTGCATTGAATCAGTTAGGAAACAACATTGATTCAACCATCTGAACATGGTTCTGCACACATATTTCTGTTTATTTTACATTCATTCAATGTTGATTCAACACATTTGACTGTGGATCTGCATGCATATTTGTGTTGATTCTACATTGAATCAGTCAGGAATAAATGTTGATTCAACCATCATCTGAACGTGGTTCTGCTTGCAGATTTGGGTTGATTTTATATTGAATGAAAGCTAAGGATTTATGTACATTTTTAGGTCTGCATCATAACATACCACTAAAAGTTTCTTCACTGGTGTTAAACACTTATTGGCAGATCATGGGTAAACTGTGTACAAAAGTTTAAAAATGACAAAATAGGTTTGATATAACATTTTATTTAAGAAAAGTTGTCTGCATTTAGCCACACCCAAATAGCCTTCATGTATTATTTTCCAAAACTGAGTTTCTAATGTTAGTAGGAATAACTAAATAACTCATGTGGTGAAGAGGGCCATCTCTTTGGACAGTGGTACTTGCCAGAAGCCCATAATTCCATCAAGTTTTGAAAGATTCTGAGTGCCTGCTAACTTGCTTAACGTCTGGTCCTCAGAGGGAAGGATGTGTCTCTCACCACATACTGACTTATTTAAAGTACTGACTCATTTAAGGGTGCCATGTCCACACAGATGATCTGTGTTCTTCTTAGGAGCTACAACGATGTCACAGCACCAATCACCTGGCTCATCCACACAACAGCTTGACAGGAGTAATTATTAAGACTTGAAAGAAAGTTTAGATCACTCCTGTATGAGTTTAGAAGATGTCTGTAAAAGTGATGTAAACTAATTTTAATCAATTTCTGTTTATGTTTTATCTTATAAATATTTACATTGTTGGTTTTAATTTCATACTTAGTCTTTTTTATGTAATTTAACAGCTGTTGCCATGACCACAGATGAAGTGGAAAGTCACCAGAAAAAGCCAAAACAGCAGCAGGAAGAAGCCGGCCAAGATCCTCAGCTGCATTCTCATGAGGATGACAACCTCCAGCCTCAAAATCAAAATTCTACCAGCCGTGGTCTCTCTCGCCTCTTCTCTTCCCTCCTTAAACGGCGTTCACAGTATGACAGTGAGGGGGGACAGAGAGAGGATGAGGAAGATGAAGCTAAAGCTCCTATTGCTGATCCTGAACCTGAATTGAAAATAGAGGGAGAGGTTGCCTTAGACCAACATTCAGTCAGCAGTGCAGAAGTTCAGGTAAGCTGTGAAAATGCATTTACTCTCTTACAGATGTTTTAGATCTTACATTTTAATATAAGGCATAAAGCAGATTTTTATAATAATTTAGCTCCTTGATCAAATGGTTCTACTCCAACCAGCCTTACCCTTGTAAAATTATGAACAAAATTTGAGGGTTTCATTGTCACTATGCAGACAGTATTGAACAGGGTTGAACCTATACTCATAACTCATAACTCATTCAAGATGTCACACAAAGAATCCAGAATAACATTTAAAGCAGCTTATGCCTCCTCTATCTCTGTTGAACATTGTTACATGACTCAATAATAAAAAGAACCAGATTGGACAAAATATGTGATTTCTAGGGGAATTGAAAGGTCAGAATTAATGGTGATCAAAAATTTAAATAAAGGTTTCATAAAGGTTTTACGGCTCCATAAAACAGCACAGGTGTTTTAGAAAATATTCTGTGGACTGATAGGACAAATTTAGAATTTTTGGAGAATTTGTTTGTGTTCTGTTTTTCTTAAAGAATTTCAGGAAAACATCAGACTAGTGGCCTGATGTTTTATAGTTTTTCAAACATGGTGTGGTTCTGCTTAGCTGCTTCAGGATCTTGTGACAGATCCATGAATTCTGCTCTCTAGCAGAAAACTCTGAAGGAAAAGATTTTCAACTTTAATAGCTTAAATATACACTAAATATAGTGTGGCAAACATCCATCTTTGAAAAACAAAAGAGGGTTTTGGATCTGGACTCTAGTTCAAATGTAGTGGCAACTGCCCACTTATATTAAAACCATGCAGTGTGGCAGAATTAATACACATGAAGTGTTGATGTCTGCCGTGTCTGCCAAGAGTGGCACGACCACTTATTAGGTTTAGGAGTAATTTCCTTTTTTATGTAGGACCAGTTTGGTTTGGATATCTTTTTGGCCCTGTGATAAAATTTGTATTTTGTTTTTACATAGATTTTTTTTGTCAAAACATAAAATTAATTTGATCTGAAACATTTAACTGTCATAAAACAAAACTTATACAGCACTTTAAGTTTCTGTGGTATGAGTAAAATGAATTTCTGTTTTTCTGATTTATTAGCTAAATTCATTGTTATCTGGCTCCTTCAGAAAATGTGATAGTATACGTTTCTGCCAAAATAAACAAATGTTTATGAAACTGACTAAAACAGATTTTTTAAATATAGTTCTTTAATGGTAAAACATTAATTTGACCCTCTTTCTTTCTGTAACTTCCAGTTACATCATTTATTCCAGAAGAAACATACTGCTTGGATGAAGTATGCATAACCCTAACCCTAGCCATAAGCTTAATTGTATATATATGTTCACCCATTCCACTTCATTAGTTTAGTTTAACTCAGCCCTAAAGAAACCTATAAAGCTGCCTACTGTCCAAACAAATTCTTAAAGAATTTAGAACAGTGTGGTATCATTATTCAAATTAATTTGTCAGGCTCTTCAGGCAGAAAAGAAAGATGCAGCTGAGGACATGACTGGAAAGGTGAAGGAGAAGAATGACCAAAAGGGAGAGGCAGTGGTTCTGGACAAGGAGGATGACAAAGAAAAGGAATTTGGTTCTGAAAGAAGGGGTAAGGAAGATAAGGAGAAGACAACAGAGGAGGAGGCCAAGACTCCCAGAGCTCCACGCCGACCAAAGACACTGCAGATCAAAGTCACACTGCTGGATGACGCTCTGTTTGAGTGCGAGTTGGATGTAAGGATTTTTTCCCTATTTTTAAGCAAAGTGTAAAGATTGTTGTTGCTGTTGTTGCTTTTGACAATCATACTTTATTTACTATAAAAAAATAAATTAGTCAGAAAACTGGTGACACCATCTGTGTTGGTCCAAAATCAGACTGTATCCCAATAACTGTATAGAAACGTACGTGGTGCTGTAGTCACTGGTTTAAACTTATCCATGTAAAAAATGCTTTATCTCTGTTAGTTGGGTTATTCTGCAGTGCAGAAAGGCTGTCATGCTGTTCTCTGACATTTCTAAACATATGCTGTCTAAACCTTGTATAAATAAGAAAACGTAAAACGTTCAGGGCACAATAGTACAACAGCTAACAGTTTGCACCCCCTCACTTCAGTGACTTAATTCTGGGTACACCAAATAGCATTAGGAATGTGAGCAGCACTGATTTTTAATGATGTCGTGTCTAAACTGTAAAAACATAAAAACTAAAATAATGTTTTTAAAAATAAAAAATGTCTTTTTGAGAATTGACTTAGATAATTACTACTAGAGAACACCAAGATTTAAAGCTGCAGTAAGTCACTTTTATAAAATAATTACTTTTTTTTTACATGTTTCTTAAACGGACCATGATATAACACAATCTGTGGAAAAAAAATATAAAAATCTGCAGAAATACACCCCTCAGTCCCCGTAGCAAGGAGGAGGGTTTTGGTGCTGTCAATCACTACCACCCTACCATCACTACCATCACAACTCCACCACCCACGTGCTCTCTGCTATGGTAAAGTTAGTTCACAAACTAAGGCTAGTTAGCATGGCCACCCATGATGCTGGATAAATAGTTTTCCGTAGTTGTTTTCTCCACTATTAGTACATTGAGCAGTATTTTTTGACAGCACTAAGACCCTCCTCCTGTTTGGTTACTTTTGACTTGGAACTCTATAACAGCATACAGTATATTTGCACAAAAATAGCTGAAAACTACTCTATGAGGTCACATCCTCTCCTTTCCATCACAAATTGGATGTCCCTTAATGTCCCAGTGTGATTCATAACAAGTAGTGCAAAGCACAGATATACACCCAGGTAAGTAAAGCATATCTGGCAAAAATTGAGGCAAAATTTTTGTTTAAATTTAAACTCTTCTGATTAAATTAAAAATATTTCTTTCTCTTGATGAAGTCTTATTAGTGCTTTGCAGTACACAAAATCTAATTTGTTAATGAGATCAACAAATTCTTCATTGAACTTCATAGTGACAATGAAGTTCACTATGTGAGAGTGAACTTCATTGTCTTTCCATGTCTGCAAATATGTTAGAAACATGTGAAAGGCCAGGAGCTGTTCACGAAAGTCTGTGATCACCTTAACCTTCTGGAAAAAGACTATTATGGCCTGGCCATCTGGGAGACCCCCACTATGAAGGTGAGAGCACTTATCATAAATCTAATATTCTCTTTCTACTCCATTCATATAAAAGAGCATCTTAAAGAATTTATTGAATAAATGAATCTGAGATTGTTGTATTCATGGAGATGTAATAGACATCATACATTCTTCTTTTGTTCTGACAGACTTGGATGGATTTGACCAAAGAGATTCGTAGGCAGGTGCAAGGTGAGCTAAATATACAAATAAATTGCGAATTCTTTTTTGACTTTATTGCATTATTATATATTTATTCAAAATCACTCTGGATTTTGTTCTTCAGGAGCCAATTATAATTTCACTTTTAATGTGAAATTTTACCCACCGGATCCAGCCCAGCTGTCAGAGGACATAACAAGGTACATCATGCATCATGCTGTTTAATAATTGTAATTTTATTGTATTTAAACTTACCAGTTTTACCCTAAAGGAGGTAAATGTTAGTGATTTCACTGCTGTGAAATTGAACACAACAGTGTTCAATTTCTACGCTTAAAATAATGAAAGTTGCGTTAACATTAATGTCTGAAAAAAAGCACAGCAAGCAATGTGTTATGAAGACAGCTATGACAAGATATGTTCATGTTGTGGAAATATCAGTTATCATTTACAGTAGAACTGTTAGATTAATCTTTGATTATGAGCTTGTATTAATTTTCCGTTTGTTTAGTCTTACACAAACAAATATCTTACACAAACCTCAGAACAGGGGTAAACAATGAGTCTGTGGCACCTACAATCACAAGGAATTCAGATCAAAGCATTGCAGTTCCATTTTATATGGACCATAAGTGAATGATTTACATGTAAAAAGCGAGGATTTAAAAACATGGTATATACTCTTTAAAATAGCATTGCTCAAGTGGAAGCAAAAAGTACAGTAAAACTACTTCTAGAAGTATATGTTTTGCAAAAACTTCTAATTATGTCCAAGTGTGATTGAGAGCCATTGCTTTTGGGCTCTTAATCTCAAATTTGGAGGAACAGATGAGTTTTCTTTTGCGGAAAATTTCTTCAATCTATTTGCCTATACTCAGAACCGAACTTGGAAATAAATCTTTTCAGTTTTCTGCTTCATCTTCTTGGAACTAGTTGCAGAAATACTTATAGGGACACTATATGGCTCTACATGTTTTTATGGTTGTTCTTATTGATAGAGGGAAAAATGAAAGCAGTGATGTAAAGAGACATACTGTATAACAACCTCATCGTTCTGGACTGGGACGATGATTTATTTGTCAGCAAGACAAAGACCCAAAGCATATGGCCAAGGTCTGAAAGGAATGGCTCAAACACCAGTCTGAAAGTCATGGGGTGGCCAAGCTAGAGTCCAGGCTTGAATCCAATTAAACATCTCTGGAGATATCTGAACATGTCTACACACACACCTCATCCAACTTGATGGAACTGGAGAAAAACTGCAAAGAAGAATGGGTGAAACTGCCTAAAGATAGCTGAGCTATGCTTGTGGCATTGGATTCAAAAAGACTTGAGGCATGAATTGCTGCCAAAAGCCGATCAAAGAAGCATTAAACCTGTGAATACTTATGTACATTTGATTTCTTGGTTTCTGTTTTTAATAAATTTACATAAATAAATAAAAAATCACATTGTCATCATGGAGTATTTGTGTGTAGAATTGGGGAAAGATTAATTTTATTCAATTTGGAATCAGTTTCAACAATCCCTTTCAGACATTTCAAATTCAAAACTACTTTGCTACTACAAAATAAAGTTAAATGTCATTGTAACTCATATGAATTTGAATTCTTCAAAGAATTATTGTAGATAGTGATGACTGTTGGCAGGAAAGATCTGCCAAGATCTGCGGATTGTATTACAGTGACTTTGAAAAAGCCTCTGACTGAAGACACTGTTTTCCTAAGAGTGTCATGAAGAGACTCAGCGTTCTCCACAATTTTCTTGATTTTACGACAAATCCTTTTTTGCATTGTCATCTCAGAGGTTCCACAGTCGTTCCAGAACAGAACCAGAACAGAACCAGCCTTCTTTATCAGGCTGTTGCGCCTTTTTAGATTCCTGATGCTGCTGCCTCAATAGATGACAGCAGAAGAGATAAAACTCTCAACAACAGACTTATAGAAGATCTGAAACATCTTGCTGCAAACTGTGAAGGATCTCAGCTTCCTCAGGAAGTCTAGTCTGCTCTGTCTCTTCTTATAGACCCTTCACTGTTGCGTCTCCAGTTCAGATTATTGTTGAGATGAACACCGAGGTATTTATATTCTTCAACAACCTCCATTTCTTCTCCCATGCTGGAAACAGGATTTGATCTAACCCTGTTTCTCCTGATATCTGCCATCATCTCCTTTGTTTTGTTCACATTCAAGATGAGATGATTGTTCCCACATACTCAGCTTCTTGTCCATCTCTGATACACCCAACAACTGCAGTCATCTGAATATTTCTGTAGATGACAGAAGTCGGATTTGTGCTGGAAGTGTGAAATGTATAGAGTGAAAAGAATAGTGAGAGTATAGTTCCCTGCGGTGCTCTTGTGATGCTGACCACCTGGTTAGACACACAGTCCTTCAGTCTCACAAACTGTGGTCTGTTTGTTAGGTAGTCATACATAGATCAAGGCGATTGTTGAGGCCTCCTCCTGTTTCTTCTGGAGTTTCTCACAGAGCAGATCAGGCTGCATTGTGTGAGATACACTGGAGAAATCAAATAACATGATTCTCATGGTGCTACCTGCTTTGTCCAGATGACAGTGGGTTTTGCTGAAGCAGTGTAGGATAGTGTCTTCAACTCCAAATCCATGGCAATTTGGAGGGATGTCTTGATATGTGCTTAATTGCCTACTCAAGTGGGCCAACAGGAGTATCTCCAAGACCTTCATGATGTGGGATGTCAGGTCATTGATCAGTAGGTGATGACTGATGGGTGAGTTTCCTTTGGTATTGGAACCAAATGATGTAGGATCTCCTGATTTGGTCCTGATTCTGCTTCCATAAGACAAACTTTTGGAGCAGAAGAGTCTATGACTGAGGTGGAAGATGGACAGGAAAGCTGTGGGTCAGAGGAAGGTGGGATGTCTGTTTGTGTGGGGGCAGGAGATGATGATGAGCTTGTCCCTGAACTGAACCTTCTGTAGAACATGTTCAGCTCAATTGCTCTGTTCAGACTTCCATTAAAAGCCCATTTCAATTTTCCCTGAAAAATTGTAACTGTTGAATTATTTCTGTTTTGTACATTAAAGGTACTACCTGTGTCTACAGCTGCGGAAAGATATTCTACAGGGACGTCTTCCTTGCTCATTTGTTACCCTGGCTCTGCTAGGTTCCTATGCCTTGCAATCAGAGCTGGGTGAGTATGACCCTGAGGTGCACGGCAATGATTATGCTAAGGAGATGAAAATGGCCTCAGGTCAGACAAAGGAGCTGGAGGACAAAATGATGGAGCTGCATCATACATATAGGTGAGATTACGGTCTAAGTCAACCAGTGATGGAAATGATTTTTACATTCCCAAATTATCTAATTTATTTCCATGTTTTTTTAATGGTTTGACTGCATTTTATTATCTGAGGCACTTTAATAGTATTGTTCAACGCTGTTCTTTGATTTCTGCAGTGTATCTAACACAATGCAGCACATCATTAATGAATGACTCATTCATTAATGATGTAGAAAGATATATTTTGTTTTTACTATTTTTCAATGCATAAATTGTTACATTTCTATTTCTTTCTTTTGGCAGGATAATGTGTCCAGCTCAGGCAGACCTGATGTTTTTGGAGAATGCCAAAAAACTCTCCATGTATGGGGTGGACCTTCACCAGGCTAAGGTGAGCTGAAAGTGGGCTTTTCAGTCTCAGTTTCCCCAACATTCATGTACAGGTCATACAATTTCAGATGCCGCTTCCCCATCTGATTAAGATTGACAAAAGTTTGTTTAACATTACTGGTGTTGCTTTCCTAACTGTTTTTGGTGTTTTCTCAAGCTACATTACTTCTGGATTTTACCTCAGTCTAGTTATTGGCTAATATGGTGAGGTTTTTCCTGCCACGTTTGTGCATAGCTAGCTTACCTGGCATGTTTTGCTCTCCCTGCTGTCTCACTCCATCGAGACTACCTTGAAACAATCGCCCAACCTATAACCGATGATACAGTTCCTGTCTTCGGTTTGCCTCTTAGCCTTTCTGTAGTGTCTTCCATCCAACACCAAGACCACGACTCTCCGGTACACCTCTTTGCAACTCCTTTTGCTCAGCCATCACACACCTTTACCAGCAGACCTCATCACAACTTCAAAACAGCATGGACTTCTAGGATGTCACCTTTGCACTCAGAGGTTCCCGTTGCAAGTTTGTTTAAAATTTTTCTCCCAAAAATGGTATTCCCACACTCTGATCTCACCATTGCTCCCGCTTCTTAGTGCAATGACTCCACAACATTTGTATACTTCATCTGTCACATGGCTCAATATAATGCCTTCCCTATGCCATTTCCCATCTTAAGGACACCAAAAAAAGTCCATCAGAGCAGCTTTATTCAACTCCTGATGTTTCTCCATCCATCCATCCATCCATCCATCCATCCATCCATCCATCCATCCATCCATCCATCCATCCATCCACACGGGTCGCGGGGATAGCAACCTAAGTAGGGACATGCAGGCTTCCTTCCCCCTAGCCACTTTGGCCAGCTCCTCCTAGGGTATCCCAAGACATTCCCATGCCACGTCATAGTCTCTCCAGTGTGTCCTGGGTCTTCCTCTGGGTCTCCTTCTGATGGGACGTGGCAAGAACACCTCACTAGGGAGGCATCCAGGAGGCATCCTAACTAGATTCCCAAGTTACTTCAACTGGCTCCTCCATGGAGGAGCAGTGGCCCTACTCTTTAGTCCATACTGTATGACTGAGCTTCTCTCTCTCTAAGGGAGAGCCCAGACACTCTATAACAATATCTGATGGCCATAATTCACCCATAAGTACAGCAATGCATCCTGATGGCTAAAAGCCATCCATCATATACTGTTCCCCCAATTTAACACAGGGGAAACAGTATCTGATGGGTGGTATTGAGCACTAAGAGGCATTCCCCCACTTTTAGGTTACACAGAACTATAAGAATGGGCTATAATAGTACATCTAATGTATATATTAGATACAATATATAGCAGTGACATGCAGTGAGGTTCATAGCAGGTGAGGCACTAACTTAATCATAATCAGATTTACAAATATAGACACTGCATGCTGTTTATATATGGAAATTTCCATGCGGACGCTGGAGGGCAAAAAAACTATGCTTTTACATGCCATCCATAGCTGCGCTGCCGCAAAAGAGTAATTCTGTTAATTCAATGAAACTTGGAAATGTAGGTATTATTAATTTAGTGTTATGGTCCACAGCAAAGGGAAAAAATGTTGAAGTACTACTCAAAACCGCTTCTTTTCTCGCTGGCGTTGTACAGATAGGAGGAACATGCTCCCATCCAATGGCAACCATTGCAGTTAGTGAGAGGTTGCACAATCAAAGGCTCGCTGCTGCCTCACCAGCTTCGTTTCGAGCATTTGAATGGGAAATTATATATGTGTGTGTGTGTGGCGGGAGCACTGTGGTAAGAATTGGTAACTTAAATTTAAAAGCACTTTTAAGATGAAATTGGTTGTAATGACTCCACTAAAAAGTTACCTTTAAGCCACACAGACCTGCTAAAGATCAGGCTTGAGACAATCTCTCTATTCAACAAATTACACCATTGTTTTAGTTTAATCAAAAATACTAGTTTAAAACCACTCGCACATTAAAAGTCTAGCTCAACTCAAAGATAGGAGTGAAATTCAGGGTAGTGTCCTAAAAGAAAACACAGCAAACGAAACAGTAAAACAAAAGAAAATCGTGCACCAAACCAAAAGTAGTACCACCACCCAGAAAGTCCTCCACCAACACCACGAGCTGGCCGTTCCTGTCAACATCAAGGAAAGAAACATTCAAATTACAGACAATACAATTATACAGTTCAGTCCACGACTAATCAAGCAGCAATAGTCCAAATTAAGAGTCAGTCCTGGGAGAAACCGATCTGCTGTAGCAGACGCCACTCAGAACGGCACTAGAAGGATAGTCCGAGCTGGTTACCTATCAGCCCAAATCAGCCCCTGGACGAGTGATAGGAGCCCGCTTTACGCCGACCAGGACGGTGGGCATGAAGCCAGCAAACAGGACGACAGGTAGGCAGACGAGAGATGACCCAGATGACAGGTGGACCGCCAGTCGGGGACAACCAGAACAGTAGGCAAACAGCCGGCCAAGGACAAACAGCAGCGGCTATCAAAAATAAATGTTACAAATGGAATCTCCAAGCATGCAAAAACTAAAAAACTAGCACTTCACTTACCACTGAGCTCTTTATGTAGTGCCTGTAACAGGAAGGAGGAAATGGAGCTTGTACAGACGGACAGGCGGCCTGGATATACAACAGAAGCTGAGCTAAAGCTAAGCTAACAAACGTCAAGTGTGGGAAGATTCTTACCACAAGGACGATGGATCGGCGATCAGAGCGTCATTAAGCGCATTGTTTGAGCGTGCATTAATTTGCAGCTGTTATACAGAAAATGTAAATAAATCACAAGTAATAAGTTTGATGGAGAGAGATGAAGCCTGCCTTCATCTCTGCAGCACCAACAAACGCCGAGGTCTGAACTGGAAGGAAAACAACGTGATGTCAACCAGGTGAAGGAGGGCCCTTTATATACAGGCAGCCAGCGCCACAATCAATTAGATTCAGGCACTTGTGTGGTGTGTTCAAAGGCTACAGGGCATACTGCCACATATGTATATGTGTGTGTGTGTGCACACACACCGTGAAAGCTCATATGTGTTTCAGCGAAGTTGTCCCATTTTATTCACCTTTTGCAACTACGCAGTCATAATACACATACACAAACACGCACACGGGCACACACAGGCGCGTGCGTGCGCGCACATGTATATATAGGTATATACATATACATATATATGTGTGTGTGTATATACACACACATATATGTGTATATGTGCATATATGTGTATATATATATATATATATATATATATATACACATATATGAGCACATCGTCAACAGACAATGTGCTCAGCGAATGTCTCAGGCAATGGGGAACAGAAGACAAGGTGCTGGAAGTACCATCATGGGAGGACAAGCCCCTACATGGGATGTACCACCGACAAATAACTGAAGTGGCTGATGTCAGGAAAACCTACCAATGGCTGGAGAAAGCTGGACTCAAGGACAGCACAGAGGCACTCATCCTGGCCGCCCAGGAACAGGCCCTAAACACCAGAGCAATAGAGGCTCAGATCTACCACACCAGACAAGACCCAAGGTGTAGGTTGTGCAAGGAGGCCCCTGAGACAGTCCAGCACATAACAGCAGGGTGCAAGATGCTGGCAGGGAAAGCATACATGGAACGACATAACCAAGTGGCGGGCATAGTGTACAGGAACATCTGTGCAGAATATGGACTGGAAACCCCGAGATCAAAGTGGGGAAAAACCCCCAAAGGTGGTGGAGAATGACCGAGCTAAGATTCTGTGGGACTTCCAGATCCAGACAGACAAAATGGTGTGGAGAACCAACCGGACATTGTGGTGGTGGATAAAGAACAGAGGAAAGCCGTTGTGGTGGATGTAGCAATACCAAGTGATTACAACATCAGGAAAAAGGAGCATGAGAAATTGGAGAAATACCAGGGTCTCAGGGAGGAACTGGAAAAGACCTGGAAGGTCATCGGGGCCCTCGGGGCAGTCACCCCCAAACTGGAGCAGTGGCTCAAACAGATCCCAGGAACAACATCAGACATCTCAGTCCAGAAATGTGCAGTTCTAGGCACAGCCAAGATACTGGAGGAGAACCTCAAGCTCCCAGGCCTCTGGTAGAGGACCCGAGCTCAGAGGATGAAACAGACCACCCGCGGAGGGTGAGAAGGGAATTTTTTTTTTTTATATCCATCCATCCATTTTCTTGCACCCTTGTCCCTTAGAGGGGTCGGGAGGGTTGCTGGTGCCTATCTCCAGCTATCGTTTCGGGCGAGAGGCAGGGTACACCCTGGACAGGTCACCAGTCTGTCACAGGGCAACACAGAGACACACAGGACACACAACCATGCACACACACACTCACACCTAGGGGCAATTTGGTGAGGCCAATTTGCCTCATGTTAAATCTAACATGACTGTTAGGTTTAACAGTCATGTTTTTGGACTGTGGGAGGAAACCGGAGTACCCGGAGAAAACCCACGCATGCACAGGGAGAACATGCAAACTCCATGCAGAAAGACCCCAGGCCGGGAATCGAACCCAGAACCTTCTTGCTGCAAGGCAACAGCTCTACCAACTGCGCCACTGTGCAGCCTTATATATATATATATATAGGAGGGAAGGAGCCGGAGCTAGTGTGTGAGGCTGAGAGGTTCCGGCTAGAAATAGTCGGCCTCACCTCGACGCATGGCTCTGGTTCTGGAACCAGTCTCCTTGAGAGGGGCTGGACGTACTTCCACTCTGGAGTTGCCCACGGTGAGAGGCGCCGGGCTGGAGTGGGCATACTTGTTGCCCCCCATTTGGGCGCCTGTACGTTGGGGGTCACCCCGGTGAACGAGAGGGTAGCCTCCCTCCGCCTACGGGTGGGGGGACGGGTTCTGACTGTTGTTTGTGCTTACGGGCCGAACGGCAGTTCAGATTACCCACCCTTCTTGGAGTCCTTAGAGGGGGTACTGGAGAGTGCCCCTCCTGGGGTCTCCCTTGTTCTACTGGGAGACTTCAACGCTCACGTGGGCAATGACAGTGAGACCTGGAGAGGCGTGGTTGGGAGGAACGGCCCCCCCAATCTGAACCCAAGCGGTGTTCTGTTGTTGGACTTCTGTGCTCGTCACGGATTGTCCATCACGAACACCATGTACAGGCATAAGGGCGTCCATATGTGCACTTGGCACCAGGACGCCCTAGGCCGCAGTTCGATGATTGACTTTGTCATCGTCTCATCGGATTTGCGGCCGTATGTCTTGGACACTCGGGTGAAGAGAGGTGCGGAGCTGTCCACTGACCACTACCTGGTGACGAGTTGGCTCCGGTGGTGGGGGAGGAAGCCGGTCAGACCTGGCAGGCCCAAACGTGTAGTGAGGGTCTGCTGGGAACGTCTGGCGGAGTCCCCTGTGAGACGGAGCTTCAACTCTCATCTCCGGCAGAACTTCGAACACGTTCCGGGGGAGGTGGGAGACATTGAGTCTGAGTGGACCATGTTCCGTACCTCCATTGCCGAGGCGGCCTATCGGAGCTGCGGCCGCAAGGTTGTTGGTGCCTGTCGCGGCGGCAACCCTCGAACCCGTTGGTGGACACCTTCGGTGAGGGATGCTGTCAAGCTGAAGAAGGAGTCCTACCGGGCCTTTTTGGCCTGTGGGACTCCAGAAGCAGCTGATGGGTACCGGCGGGCAAAACGGCATGCGGCTCGGGTTGTCGCTGAGGCAAAAACTCGGGCGTGGGAGGAGTTTGGAGAGGCCATGGAGACAGACTTCCGTATGGCTTCGAGGCGATTCTGGTCCACCATCCGGCGTCTCAGGAGGGGGAAGCCGTGCAGCACCAACACTGTTTATAGTGGGGATGGTGCGCTGCTGACCTCAACTCGGGACGTTGTGGGCCGGTGGGCGGAATACTTCGAAGACCTCCTCAATCCCACCAACATGCCTTCTGTTGAGGAAGCTGAGCATGGGGACTCTGGGCTGGGCTCTCCAATCTCTGGGGACGAGGTCGCCGAGGTGGTCAAAAAGCTCCTCGGTGGCAGGGCCCCGGGGGTGGATGAGATCCGCCCGGAGTTCCTTAAGGCTCTGGATGTTGCGGGGTTGTGTTGGCTAACGCGACTCTGCAATATCGCATGGATATCGGGGGCAGTTCCCCTGGACTGGCAGACTGGGGTGGTTAGGGTTACCCTAACCCTACCCTACCCCCTAAAGGGGGACCGGAGGGTGTGCTCCAATTACAGGGGGATCACACTCTTAAGCCTTCCTGGTAAGGTCTATTCAGGGGTCCTGGAGAGGAGGGTCCGTCGGATAGTCGAACCTCGGATTCAGGAAGAGCAGTGTGGTTTTCGTCCTGGTCGTGGAACACTGGACCAGCTCTACACCCTCAGCGGGGTCCTGGAGGGTGCATGGGAGTTCGCCCAACCAGTCTACATGTGTTTTGTGGACTTGGAGAAGGCGTTCGACCGTGTCCCTCGGGGGGCCCTGTGGGGGGTACTCCGGGAGTATGGGGTACCGGGCCCTTTGATACGGGCTGTCAGGTCCCTGTATGACCGGTGTCAGAGTCTGGTCCGCATTGCCGGCAGTAAGTCGGGCTCGTTTCCGGTGAGAGTTGGACTCCGCCAAGGCTGCCCTTTGTCACCGATTCTGTTCATTACTTTTATGGACAGAATTTCTAGGCGCAGCCGAGGTGTTGAGGGGATCCGTTTTGGTGGCCTTAGGATCGCATCTCTGCTTTTTGCGGAGGATGTGGTCCTGTTGGCTTCATCGGAACGTGATCTGCAGCTCTCACTGGAGCGGTTCGCAGCCGAGTGTGAACCGGCCGGGATGAGGCTCAGTGCCTCCAAATCCGAGGCCATGGTCTTGAGCCGGAAAAGGGTAGAGTGCCTTCTCCGGGTCAGGCGGGTCGTCCTGCCTCAAGTGGAGGAGTTTAAGTATCTGGGGATCTTGTTCACGAATGAGGGAAGAAGGGAGCGGGAGATCGACAGGCGGATTGGGGCAGCGTCTACTGTGAAGCGGGCGCTGTACCTGTCCGTCGTGGTGAAGAGAGAGCTGAGCCAAAAAGCGAAGCTCTCGATTTACCAGTCGATCTACGTTCCCACCCTCATCTATGGTCATGAGCTTTGGGTCATGACTGAAAGAACGAGATCACGGGTACAAGCGGCCGAAATGGGTTTCCTCCGCAGGGTGGCTGGGCTCTCCCGTAGAGATAGGGTGAGAAGCTCGGTCATCCGGGAGGGACTCAGAGTAGAGCTGCTGCTCCTCCACGTCGAGAGGAGCCAGTTGAGGCTCGGGCATCTGGTAAGGATGCCTCCTGGACGCCTCCCTGGTGAGGTGTTCCGGGCACGTCCCACCGGGAGGAGGCCTCGGGGAAGACCCAGGACACGATGGAGGGATTACGTCTCTCGGCTGGCCTGGGAACGCCTTGGGATTCCCCCGGAGGAGCTGGAAGAAGTGGCTGGGGAGAGGGAAGTCTGGGCCTCCCTTCTGAAGCTGCTGCCCCCGCGACCCGACCCCGGATAAGCGGAAGAAAATGGATGGATGGATGGATATATATATATATATATATATGTATATGTATATACATATATATACATGTGCGCGCGTGTGCGTGTTTGTGTATGTGTATTATGAGAGCGTAGTTGCAAAAAGTGAATAAGATGGAACAACTTCGCTGAAACACATATGAGCTTTCACGGTGTCCGTAGTTCTCTAGACAAGAACGCTAAACAAACATGCGCGTATTTTGCCGCCAGGACAACAGTATCTGATGGGGAAACATAAATCGAAGTAACACCGGCTCAAGACCATGACCTTGGATTTGGAGACACTGATCCTCATCCCGGCCGCTTCGCACCAAAGCCAAATACTGTACCACTTTAAATGCCTGCTTGACCATTTGGCAGGCACTTCTGGACTCAAGATGTCACTCTTTTTCAAATCTATATGGGTCTTTAGGCACTATTCATTCAGGCAATCAAAAACAAGAAAATTACTCTGCAGGCTGTCCTGGCTATTATTTTCCCAGATAGCACAGAATGATTGAAACAACATTGAATCAATGTCAGCCAGAAACATTGAATCAACGTCGAACGCTGACATTGAAACAACATTGAAAGTGGTCGGTGACTTGAATGTTGAATCAACGTTACGGTTTCAACCATAACTGACATTATATCAATGTTGATTCAACTATTATTTGTATGTCAACTTACATGCATATTTGTCTTGATATTACATTGAATCAGTTAGGAATCAACGTTGATTCAACCATCATCTGAATCTGGATCCACATGCAGATTTGGGTTGATTTTAGATTGAATGAAAGCTAAGGATTTATGTACATTTTTAGGTCTGATAGGTCCTAACATGCCACTAAAAGTTTCTTCACTGGTGTTAAACACACTATATTATTGGAAGATCATGACTAAACTGTGTACAAAAGGTTAAAAATGACAACATGGGTTTGATATAACATTTTATTTAAGAAAAGAGGGACAGATCTTTAAACATATTTGACTCCTTTTTGACTGTCAAAACAACAGTCTATGGTCCACAGAAGAACAAAGTCCATGAGGTTAAGCTATGAACCAGGGAAACGGTACAAGTTGTGGTAACCCCAGTTAGACTCTGGTTGGCGTCACTTTGTGATGTCTTCCTCTCGTTCTGGCGTGTAATTAAGCCACTTCTTGACAGTTTAGCTGAAGTCCTCAAGAGTCAGCTTTGGGTCAAATTTACATCTTTATGAGACAAAAACTGAGGAAAAGTACTATTTACATTTGAGTGAAGTTTTCACGTCTTTTTATTTTTATTTTCTTTATTTTGTCTGCGTGTTATGTTGTTGTCTGAGGATAAATGCAGTTCAGTTTTATCGTTTACATTTAAACAATAAAATATTAAAATCATGAAAAACATCAGGTTTGACGCTTCTTGGTCTAAATAACACTGGATGTAATCAGATTTCAGTGTATTTAGGGGAATTTTGACGCTTTGCAGTTTGATATTGTCTACAGAAAAAGTTTGCGTGGATGCTGCACATTTTCACGCCGGCGAAAGAGTGTGCGTATATTTACGCAAACTTTGACGCAAAGTTAATTTTTATATATGCCGACTTGTGCGTAAAATATGGCGCCACACATTTTTTGTGCGCATGCACACCTTATGCATGAGGGAGGCCCCAGGTGTGTGCCTTTGTCTGGTGAATATTTGGTTAAAACATGTTTGTTTTTCATTAGGTGGGTAGATAATCCTGAAATAGCACTCAAGAAAAACTAGCAATACTTCATAAATAATACTCAAGCAAAAGTAAAAAGTACAATATAGTAAAAAATACCAACCATAAAAGATAGTCCCTGTTGCTCAAGGTGGTTCCTAAATCCGGGAATCGAACCCAGAACCTTCTTGCTGCAAGGCAACAGCTCTACCAACTGCGCCACTGTGCAGCCCACACTGTAAAATCTAATTATTTTACCTTACTTAAAAAATTATGCAAACTCATTGCCTCAAAAATAAAAAGTAAAAAATAAGCACAGTAAGCCGAGTACACCTAACTGCAGCAATCAGAATGGAGCGTGGACGGACCACTTTCAATCTCATACCTTATTTGGAAATGGGACCATTGCACTCTAGAAGTGAAGAAGGTGCTATTTCCTATATCATTCGCAGTCTCCCGTTTTTGTTTTCTTTTAAAATCTGAGATATATCTTCACCTTTAGGAAGGATTTTCACTATCAATATGTTTTTTAACTTCTCTTTCTTATTTACTTCAGCGCAGCTCACAGTTTTTAACAAATTGTGTAGCTTTCTGTGAACTTCTAAATCTGCTCCTTAGTCACATCTTTTCGGGCCTGCTACTGCCTCTAGTGGCGTGGGGGTGGTAACACAACTAATCTAATTACATTACTAAATCAAAATACCACAACGTCTTTATTATTTATTATTAATTCTGGAATTACTACTGGAACAGTAAAAGATAAATTCCCTCACAAAAGAACACATCTTTTCATTTTCTTAAGAAGGAAGTAGAGCTAATTAAATGAGATAAACAATACCTGAATGTGATTGCAGTTTCACTTGATGGCCAACCTGTTGAAACTGTAGCATATTTTAAATTCCTTGTATCATTCCTGGTCAGAAAACACTGGCTATATCATTATGAACTGTTCTCAGAGACTATTTTTTAAGAAGACCCAGTGATCTTGGGGTTACCTAACTTGAGGTTGTGTACAACCTCAAGTTAGGTTGTTGAGTTGAAATGTTAAAACTTAACATTCTACCTTGAGTTTTAACTCAACTCAAGTTAAAACAATATTTTAACTCAAGTTTTAACTTTTCATCTCCTCGGCTGGTTTGGTCATATGAGCTGCAGACTAACAGACAATATTTTAAGAATACTTTGAATGGCAGGTAAAACAGCAGGTAAATAGTGGTGAAACCAAAAACAACTCAGTCTCAACTGTTTGCCTTAAGGACATGGAAGATGGCAGGAATGTTTTAGCATCTATCCTCATTATTCATCAGTTTTAACCTCTGAGCTCATGAAGGCATTTCTGTGTTCCTCTGGCAACTAAGAACATCTATTAGAAGTCATTTATTGACAGTGCAATAATTATTCTTAACCAAACTAAATGATAACATTTACCTATAGCAAGCTAAGTGTTCTGCTCTATTCACCAATTGTTGATAATGTGATTCGATGAATATTTGTCGTTTTAGAGTCAAAGGAAAATTTCCGCATTGATAAGACTAAATAGTTTCATCTTATTTTTTCCTATATGTAACACTACCAATAAAAAGTTTCTCAGAAGTTTGTTTTTACATGGCAATGTAAAAACAAAAATTTTAATTTTTGCTTATATCTGTTTAACAACCCTGCTTGTAACAACCTGGGTTGTTATTCTTCTGAGAAACTAATTAATTGTTTGTTATTGACTTTTGCACAATTACATTTCTTACGATACATTTCAAATGGTACTTTTATTATAGTAGATCATGTTTTTATAAAGTTTATTTGATAGGGACAGACACACATCAACAAACTGAATAAAACATCATCCCATGTTTGCATCATGGTGCAATAGCAACAGCTAATTCGCAGCACTTGTCCCTAGATGGGCTTTTAAAAAGTAACTCTAAAAATTGAAGTGATAATCATTTAAAATAGCACAACATAATGTATACATATGTGTTGTTTTTATGTCTCCTTACTTATTTTGTTCCTCCTATAACTGATGGAGATATATAGATATTATTTATAATGTATAAAAGTATTGTTTATGTCATTTAATTAGCTCTACATCCTCAAGAAAATGAAAAAAATATGGTGTTTTATAAGATTAGATTAAGATTAGATTAGTTGTGTTACCACCCCCACTTCACTAGAGGCAGTAGCAGGCCCGAAAAGATGTGACTAAGGAGCAGATTTAGAAGTTCACAGAAAGCTACACAATTTGCTAAAAACTGCGAGCTGCGCTAAAGTAAATAAAAGAAAGAAGTTCAAATACATGCTGAGAGTGAAAATCCTTCCTAAAGATGTAGATATATCACAAATTTCAAAAGTAAATAAAAACGGGAGGCCGCGGATATTATAAGAAATAGCGCCCCCTTCACTTCCGGAGTGCAATGGTCCCATTTCCAAATAAGGCATGAGACAGAAAGTGATCCGTCCCCAACCCCTTTCTGTTTGCTGCAGCGAGGTCCTTCTCCAGTAAGATTAAGATCAGTGAGTAAGAAAAACTTAATTTAGTTTAAATAAGCAGTACTAAATCAAGTAGCACAACCAATGAAAAGAACTGAGTTCATGTAACTTATGCATTAACTTAACTTAATTTCTTAAATTTGTGTGAACTGCTTGATACAAATTTAAGCCCACTTAGAATTACTAAAAGCAAACAACATACTACTTCTCACTTAAATCAAACAAACCAATATTCTTGAATGAGTCCTTGTCCCTCCTCTCTCACTTCTTTAAAAAAAAATTAAGATAGGAAAGTCAGTAACGGGAGAGGGGGAAGACATGCAGCAAAAGTCATCAGGCCTGGACCTTAGTCAACGATGAAGAACTCCATGGGTTGTGCACTACCCCTGTGCCACAACAGCAACCCTCTCTTCCTCTTGACAGAATTACTAATTACATCAAATATTTGAAATACATAACATATATAAAAATATTCTGCTGATACAGTAAAGATGAATTCACTCTCACTCTTGATCATCACTGTCATTTGCAGGTGTCGCTTGTGCGTCAGATTTAAAGAAATACAGGACCTCAATACAAAGGTTCCAGCTTGGGACTTTTACATGTAAAAAAAAATGCAATTAATGATGCAACTAATGATGTTAAAAAAAAGTTAGTTGACTTTGGTGATATTCCTTATCATAGGTCGACACACAGTAGTAGGCCAGTCTTTGACAATAAATTTTTGTATTATTGGCAACTAGAGTTAGCATAGCGCTAACAGCCTAATTTATGATCAAGCTCAAGTAGAGTTGGTTGGAGAGACTTTTCAACCACAAATTCTAAGTAGCTTGCTAGAAGTGAGTGTTGATAGCAATTTGATGAAAACTAATTTAAGTCAACTTACTACTTTTAATTAAATACCATGATCGTATTTACAGTATAGTTACTACCCAGTTTTGGCTGTCTACTTGTTTAATGTTGAATATCTGGAAGGAGTTTTAGGATGCAAGACTCATTTTACTGTCTCTGACAGGACCTGGATGGTGTTGACATCATGCTGGGAGTTTGCTCAAGTGGCCTGATGGTTTACAAAGACAAACTGAGAATCAACCGTTTCCCATGGCCGAAAGTCCTTAAGGTGTCCTACAAGCACAGCAGCTTCTTTATCAAAATACGACCATCTGAGGTAAATAACCATTGTTATTCATAACCAGACTTATTCTAACTACACTGAGAAAAATGAATCTGTGGTGAAGTAAATGTTGCTGAATCTGTGAAATCAACAATCAAGTTAGCATCTTTACAAAAGTATATGCAGTATTGAGGTCAGAAATATGTGTTCAAGATACAAGACGTTGTAACTTTTGTCAAAAAATAAATTGCTCAAGGACTAGTCTGTCTTCTTAAGTTCACCCACACAACCAAAAACAATCATGTTATCTCTACTGTGTTTTATTCAGTGTTTCAAAACACCAAATACTACCCAGAGGCTATCAGAAATCCCAAGCACCAATGGACCAGCAGGCATTTGACACCGATTAAACAAAGGTTTAATCGGAGGTTTAATTCTGCTCTATCTACTGTAGTGAAACCTGGTTGGGACTGATTGAGATCTTTCCAGGACACACAGAAAACAGATCACAGAAACCTAGAGGCAACAAGTAATCTTGTATTATGATTCAATGTTGATTGAAACTTATGAAATCTTTCTTTTAAATGCATTATTAATTAATGTTATGAGTTATGTGATTTTGGGTGGAAAGTAAAAAAGGAAAAAATCATAAATAGATAAAAGTAATGACTGCAAGTTAAATGAAAATCTCTTAGACTGTGACGCAACCAGAGGCTGAGTGAGAGGAAGAACTGTGAGCACGGAAGAAACAGGAAGTGGTGTTGCGAAACACAAAGAGGACCAGATGTTGAGCTTCAGCAGGAGTATTTCAAAGAAAGAGGAAGTTCAAGAGTCGAGTAGGGAAAAGGTCGATGGTTAACCAAAGGCGCTTGACGTCAAGGAAGATTGTGCAGAGGACTGTGTAGGCTGCTGAGGCGTACACAACCGAAATGCAGAAGGTATGCATGCGCATCCAAAATACAGAGAGTATAAAAATACATGGGAAGGAAGAACCGGGGTTCTTTGTTCCGCAGTGTTCGAGTCAAGTCTACACGAAGATGCAGGATCGGATAAGGGCTACGCTTTGATACCACGGGAAGGTGAAGACTTCGCACTGCCTGAGACGGGAACAAGATCCTTTTACCCACAACCCGGGTTCTGATTTGACAACCGCCCTACACCCAACCCAAAGATCTTAACGAAGCTGCAGTAGACGTGGAGGATAGACAAAGATCGCATATGGATAAAGAACTGAGCTCATGGAGGATACTCACCAGTTCGACTTTGGATTTATTCTAAAAAAGACTCTGCCGTGATAGGGCAGGTCCCAGACCATGGATATTAAAGTTTTCTGCTGCCAAGATCAACTCAGCATCGGGGAATGAGTTAACTAGGTCCCAAAGCCTCTTTTATAGTTCAGTGACACAGTATAGGGACTGGAGGGAAGTGTGATTTCTAAATTTCTTGCATATATTAATCTCTTGATTTTTGATTGAAGAAGCTGTATGTCATTTTCCCCTTCTAAAGCTTGCTAATAAAATATTAAAGTCTAATTAATGCCTTGGGCAGTTAAATTAATTGAGTCAATTGAAAATGAATTCTTCTGTTTAATATAAAATCAGTGGTCATGATCCTAGTAATTAGGGGGCTTCAGATGTTTCTTTGGTGTTGGTAAAATAATGACCTTGGGATTCGTGCCGAGTCTCTAAAATTATCTAGACTGTAACAAGTGCACGTTATTAATAGGGAAAGAGCTACCGTTAGCAGGAGTGGTTTCTGAAATCAGGCAACTGCAGGCTACTCAGATGACTGTTTCATTAACTGTAAAGGGTCATAGCTGACGCATCTTTCTCACTCCCAGCTTAAACAGAATGTCATCTATACTCTCATCTGTAGTAATACTCAGGAGTTAGAGGCTTTTCGGACCCATTAGGTGGAGAGCTGGTCAGTAGTCAGTCTGCTGGAGTCTGAGAGGAGGTATGGGTGTGGCTGACACCCATACCCATAACACTACTTAAAAAAATAAGATTCAATTCAATTAAGTTAATGCTTCAGGACATTTGTACAACTGATTTCTGTATTGAAAAATAAAATATGCACTGATGAAAATGTTTTTTAATATACCATATGTAGGTTAACAAAGTAATGCTGTTGTTGGTGATGTAGGCAGAAAAAAATCATTTTGATGAGAACACTTGAGCTTAAGAATGTTGTTTACCATGGAAAAGTCTAGATCAAATTCCTTATTTGTATGTAACTTATAATATCAATATGTCTTTGTTATTTAGTTTATCTACTGCTAAACAAAATTTATCAAGTTTGCAATACTTAAATCGCACAACATAACTTCATGTGTTTTTACATGTTGCAATAATTTATTTATTTATTTATTTATTTATTTATTTATTGTTTTAGCACATAGGTTTATATGTGACAGTAGGGATTGGCCAGCAAGGTATCCTACAATGCATTGTGCCACCAGCAGCAGCAACTGATTAGGGCCCTTTTTAATTTGTCACGAAATTT
Source organism: Poecilia reticulata (assembly GCF_904066995.2). Taxonomy (NCBI): domain Eukaryota; kingdom Metazoa; phylum Chordata; class Actinopteri; order Cyprinodontiformes; family Poeciliidae; genus Poecilia; species Poecilia reticulata. Next base: position 254,421 of record NC_088840.1, on the reverse strand, counting down.
AGTTTTAAGATGTTTAAGGCGAAAACGTAGACTCCAAAGCTTCAATTATGATGTCAGAGCAGCAGAGTAGCTTCTGCCTTCCTATTGGGTAGTTTCATGCTTTTACATTTGCATATATTAAACTGCACCATGAGTTGTATGCTTATTTTCATGGAGCCGTCTTGAAAAAAAAAAGAACAAACTATTACTGCTTTCTATGTTTTCTGTCAAAGTTTGAGCGGAGAAACAAATAAAAAGCAGGCAGGAGCCAGGAACTGTTTCAGTCAAGTAATATGCTTTAAAAATGTGAATTTTTTTTTGAGGCAATAAATTTGCATAATTTTTTAAGATTATGCAATAATTTTTTAGATTTTAGAGTGTACTTGCAAACTTCAGTTAATACATTAAAAAGTTGAGTAGTTTATACAAAGTATAGTTTTGCTTAATCTACTTGACAAAATTATGTTCACTTTACTTGGATTTATCGTTTTCATGTAACAAAATAAAGTATTTTAAACAAAGAACGACCTTGTTTGATCAACATAAATAAATTATGCAAATAGCTGTCTTAATTTTTTTTAAGTAGCTAGAGCAGTATATTTTTATAAGTGTAATACTGAAATTAGTAGGGATGGGAATTGATAAAAACTTGATGGAGTTTGTTCAAGTTAGCAATTCCACTGTCAATGACTCTTATCAAGAAGAATTGAACTACTGAAAACCAGTTCTCTACAAGAACCAGTTCTTTATTCCCATCCTTAGAAATCAAGAAGAAAAAAAAATCAGCGTTTAACTTTTAAAATTATGTTTTGTATTCAACAGACAGAACAGTATGAGAGTGCAATTGGTTTCAAACTTCCCAATTACAAGGCCGCCAAGAAGCTGTGGAAAGTATGTGTTGAGCATCATACCTTCTTTAGGTAGTGTATGGTATTTTTTCAAATCTTTTTCAAATCTTTGCTTTAACTGTTTTCTGTTTAAATTTTACTGTTAAATAATATCCTTTCTTTGTGGACAGGTTAACTTCCACTGAGATGGCCACCACCCCTAGAAAGTTCCTGGCACTAGGCTCTAAATTTCGTTACAGTGGACGGACTCAGGCTCAGACCAAGCAGGCCAGCTCTCTGATTGACAGACCAGCTCCCATGTTCCAGCGCTCGTCCAGCAAGAGGAACTCACGCAGTCTGGACGGAGGTAAAGAGCTGTACATGTTTAAAACACTGGCAATGTAGTTAGTGTGTTACCTGGGGCTCTTTCACAACTTCACATGCTAGTACATGCCTTGGCACAATAGAATAGAAACAACCTTTATTGTCCCGCATACACTTTATTACTGCCCATATTTCTCTGCATTGTGTTTTTCCTTTCCATAAAAAAAAAAAAAACCTTCTGTCTCTCTGATTTCTATCCACCCAGCCCATAGTCAAAGCAGACAAATGTTTATGGTCAACTCAGCCTTCTAACTAACTTTAATTTTATGATAATTATACAAACAGTATAACAGAGTTTGGTTATATTGCATTATGTTTTGAGGAAAATTGGACAGTATTTTAATGAATCAGAATGAGACCATATGATTGTATTATAATATATAGGATTCTATTAAGTGGATAAAAACTGTTTACCTGAAGGTTTTTGTTTTAATTTGATACTAAATAAAATAAAGTATATTGAAATGTACAACATTTTTTGTTTATGATGTTTCAAAGAATAGTGTGTGTGTTATTTCATTAGAAGTTGAAAGTGAGGTCACTGCATCTCCTTTTTCCCAGCTATGGCCACTACACCAGACAACAAATCTAATCGTCCGGTCAGTGCCCCTGTTATGTTACCAGTATCTCCAGGTGAGGCAAAGTCATCGCCACTGCTACCCACACTGCCTCGCCATAGCCATCTTGATGGCTCTACACCCAAAAGCCAACGGCATACAGATTGGAAGAGGGAGCTAAAGACAGAGTGTAAGCCAGAGCACAGCCCAAAGCCACCGTCTGCTTCAGAGATGAAGGTAAGGCACATTTCATAGACTTTGTGTGATTCAGTACAATGCCAATATGTTTTTTACTGAATCTAGGACTGCATAAACTTATTGTGCAAAATAATTATCAAAGACAATTATGAAAGGTCATACAAATTGGATATTTTTTGCATATTCCAATAAAATATTTGGAAATGAAACGCTACAAATTATTTATTTTATTGCATAGTAATATTTTATATTTACAGTAACTTTGCATGGTAAACTACAAATGTGCTCTATATCATTGGGTCTCAGTTTTGAAAGTCTGAATATAAATAATGAAATAAAATACCCTTTGTAAAAAACAATCTGCAGAAAGAGCCAAAGCTTATACATATATCATAAAAAAAAAACCCGTATGGCTAGTGCACCTATGTATAGACTGTAGCCTGGGGTTTCCCTGGAACTAACTAATATTATGAGCTTTATGCTACTAGACTGTTGCCAAGAGAGAGCGAAGGAACCCCCCCTCCATGACCAATAGAGAGAAAGAAAAAAAGAACCAGGTTTGTTTGCCTGATGCATGAACACTCAGCATGAGAATATTAATGCAGACTCTTTTAGACCTACATCACTTCCTTAAAGCTTTTAAATGACTTTAGATAAAGAAAGAATAAAACAAAAACTCTCTCTTGTGGTAAAGAGAGAGTATTTAGTTTTAAAGAATGAAAGGCAGTATAACCAGCACACCAAAGGAATACTGACACAACTTTAATGATTAACTGACAAGAAAATTTGAGCTAATATCAATATCGGAAATTAATATTGCTATTAATTTCTGGACAATAACCACCACCGCTGAAATTGCTTCTCTACTTCAGTTAAACACCGTACCATTGCCACATGCTCAAACAGATACAACATTGTCAATCCCCTCCCCTCCTGAAACACTTATTGGGAAATGTGAAAAAGCTGAAAAAACATCACTTGGTAATACTGGCCCAATTTTTCTTTTGGGACTCATATCGATATGTTAGAAAATGAATAACATTGACTGATTGGCCACTTTCAGGTAAAAAACCTTTACTATGTCCTGACAGTGCGATATGAGACAAATAATCTGTGAGAAAAATCAAGCTTCTCTTCCTTCTCCCTACCTGCAAAAAATCCCTGTTTGGTCAGATGCAAGCAATCAGAGGCAGGAAGAGGGTTTAATGCTGTCAATCAGGTCGAGGACTTGAGGTGATGGTAGTAGGAAAATAAGGAGAAAGAATAGGATCTTTGTCCTTCTTGTTCTACTACCAGATTATCTGTGAAAAATTAAGGATGCAAACAGTGACATGGACATCCTTACATGTCACTGGACATGTAAGGATGTCCAGATTACTTACAACAATGAAAGTTTTAAGAAACCTGCAAGACACATTTTTAATAAAGTTACATACTGCAGATTTAACCTAACATCACTCGAGAGGAAATAATTAAGTATAATTTAGGGGTGCACCAAAAAATCAGCCAGCCGATAAATCATGATGTTTTCCTTAATTTTGGGAGATCGGTGATCAATATTCAGATCAACCAATTTTATTTACTTTGAGGAGGGTCTAAAAATCAACAACTGTCCTCGTTTGCTCTGCCATGAGAGGGATTTGACTAACAGACCTGCCCACCAGGTCATGTCTGCATGTTGACAGTAGACAATAGTCACCCCACTGTTGCCAGCTCAGCAACTTTCTTGATGTATTTAGCAACATTTCAGACCCAGTTGCAATCAGAAGGTCAGTGTTTCTAAAAACTAGTGATCGGAAATTGGCCAGAAAACTGCAGTTGGTGCACCCAGAATAATTTTCCTTAATTTTAGAACCTAGCAAGCTATGTAAAGCAGCATTGTTACAACAATTTGGATCTCCTTTAATGCATGTCATTTTTTGCTGTTTTATATTTGAGTTACAAAAGAGGCTTACAGAGAGTTACAATTTTCTTTTCTGATGGGGAAACAGCTCTCTGTTCAGGATAAAAAGATGGAAATGGTTCGAGTAAGGAAGGTTAGCAACATTTTTTTGCCGACTTACATTATCATCAGTAATTTATGACACTTTTTCATTTCCATTGCACAGTCAAATGATGCTATATTTTCTTGACTATTGTGATTTGTGGATGCCTTTCTTGTGAAAGCTTGTGCATTTCATTAAGAAGACATGAATACATTTTTCTGGTTACTTTAATTAGAAATTCAGCAACCTAATACTTTTACTACCATTATTATTATAAAGTTTATTTGATAGGGTCAGACACACATCAACATAGACAAACTGAATAAAACATCATCCCATGTTTGCATCATGGTGCAATAGCAACAGCTAATTCGCAGCACTTGTCCCTAGATGGGCTTTTAAAAAGTAACTCTAAAAATTGAAGTGATAATCATTTAAAATAGCACATCTGAAGAGACTCAAACGGAGAAAGAAAGCGATTAAGAGAGTTTAATGACAAAATGAACATAAAAATAAACAAAGTCCTTTGGCGTTCAGGCCCCGGCCGGGGACGTCGAGCTGGACTTTGATAAGCTCGATGAACATTCCTGATGCAGCATAGGAATGTAGACCCCCGGGGCCTGTACTGGTGGCAGCGGTCGGAGGAGGACGAGGCCTGAGAGCGGGGAGCAGAAGGTGGAGATGGGGCGGAGGTGGGATGATCGCAACTGGTGAGCAGAGGAGGCCATTGGTGAAGGTCATTTTGAACTGGAGCCCAAACGATGATTGGCTGGAGCGAGGCTTAGACCGGCGCTGATAGGTCCAGGTTGCGGAGAGGGAGGCGCTGGTTGATGAGGCAGGTGTAGTCACACCTGCCTCAAAAGTTCAGTCTTCCAGACTGAACTTTTGTCAAGACTCCATTTTTGTTTGATTTTTGAACATACAAAAACTGGTTACAGACCATAAATGAACAGGAAGGGAGTTCCAAACTCACTTCCTGTGAGTTTGGAACTCACTTCCTCTCACAGACAGAGCACTTTGAGCAAACGTGGTTCTTCGAAAGTGGACCTTATATTTTCCATCTAAAGCTGCTCTGGTAGATCTGCTGTTGCCCTGCAGTCTCTGTATGCAGTCGCTTAATGGTGCAGGTGCAAGTCCATTTAAACACTTAAAAATCAATTTTAAAACATTATAATTTAGAAAATTTGTAAAATCCAAAATGCCAAATTTAGCCAAAATGTGACAGTGATGGAATCTAATCGGCTTTTGATATAAAACCTTTAAGGCCCAATTATAGAGACTTGCTAACTGATAATAATGATGATAAAATATTATCATCATTAGTAATAGCAGTATAATTTGCCATTACGTTACAACAGTCGAGTATAACATTCTCGTGAAGTACATGTAACCACACCCTGCAATGTTAACATAAGCGTCAGGCAGGAGTGTAGATATTAAATGATGAATTGAGGTTTCCAAATATTTATTATTAAAATTAAGTCTTACAATTTTCCCTATTTTTGTATTGGGGAAATATTTTCAGTAATAGTTTTTTTTCCAACCCCAAGAAAAAACAGCCATTTAATTTGTACAGTGCTGTGAATGAAAACCTCGAATTCATTAAGGATGAAATTTTAGAAATTTCTTGTATAATTCAGTATTTTTTTATTATCCCGAAACAGTATCATTTGTAAATTAACCCCTTAACTATCTTGGCACAATATAACATGAGCTTGTTGAAATTTTTCAAATCCAGAAAACACACACATGCAACATCCTATGCAGTAGCATCTTATGCATGCATAGCATGTGATTTACAATTCTTGTTTTTTCATGTGTCTGCGTTGACTGTAACACATACCCACCCAGTTTGTATAGGTTTGTCATCTTTTATTAGCTGAGCTGACAAATTGGGAATTGCATGCTGCATTCTATGTTTCTGCGCACCAATGCTTTATCTCGCTACCATAGCCATTGCTGTTATTTGAAGATTGAAACATGGACATTAATTCTAACTTGCTCACAACCAGTTTTATTCCTTTCCCTCATTTTTCACAGAAGAGACCCAAGAGACTTGAGGGAGAAACTATTTATATCAGACATAGCAATTTAATGTTGGAGGTTTGTATTTTCAGTGTTACAGTTTTGGTAGTTTCTGTAACAGTTATGTGTGCATAAATGTAATGTTGATTTCCATTTGCTTGATCTGTTTGTTTGTTTCTTTTTTCTCTCTCTGTCTCTCTCTGTAGCTCAACCCAAAATGGTTTGCATGCACCATTTTCCTGTCTGATTGTCATGCAAGTAGCTTCTCATCAGTTTTTCTGTTTGTCATATAAGCTTTTCAGTTTCTGAAATATATGGCTGGGAAACATTGTCGTTTTGTTTAACAACAAATTCTGCAGCCCAGTTTGTCCTTAAAGTGTGTAATTAATTCCCAAATTAACTTTTTTTTGCAGATAAACTGTCAAAATACTTAAGATTCTATCTTTACAGACACTTTCCAAAAATGTTAATGTCATGGAAAAGTTATTTAATTCCCATAATTTTATTCAAAATGTTAAACTTTCATAAGTTACAGGTTCAGGGCCCACAGTTTAAGTGATGTCAAATATTTGTTTGTTTATTGTTACATAATTTGGGCTTCCAGCTAATAAAACCCACAAAAACAGGAATTCAAAAAAATTGAATACTCTGAAACAATAAGCTTAAACAACGTCCCAGTTTTTGCAGAAAAAACTAAATAAATTAAAATTAAAATATTGTTTTGATAACACTTTATTTGAAGGAGGATGAATAAGACTCGTGACCTTCATATTTGATAGTGAGGAAATGGATAGGGAGAAAAGGGGAGGTGGGTGTTAACATAATAAAAATGGTGGTGACTGTAGCGGTGACTGACCATCTGATAAAAGCTCTTTTATTATTTTATCTACTCTTTTTAACAGCTAAAACAGTAATGGTATACATTGGATGGTAATGGTATACTTTACATTGGTGACTCTTTCCCAGTCATGTATGTGAGATCAGTTCCATGATCTACAGTACTTTACTGTAGTTGCTTGTAACTTTTTTCAGACAGACAGCTTTTCTTCTCTTTCACTTTACTTTTCAAGCTGATGTCTTTGTGCCATTTCTGCTGTCCTGGTAGCAGGACACCATTTCCTGGCAGCAGGAAATTTCCTGGTAGAACTCCCACCCAACCGGTGGGAGTTCACCGGTTGGGTGAACTCCCACGAACCCTCCAGGACTCTGGTGAGGGTGTAGAGCTGGTCCAGGCTGTGAAGATCATTTAATTTTGAATGACATCTAATTTACATAGATTTGATTTGCCCCTTCCTCTCCACTTTACAATCTAAATGTACAGCAATGTAAAAAAAGAGTAAAAAAACAACTTGTCGCTATCAGCTCACAGAATGGACAGCAAAGACTTGACACTTGGCTTTAGCTTATGATTCCAGATATATGCAGTGCCCTGGGCATGCTTTGTTTGTGGATCTTTTTTATCACTGACACATACTGTATGTACGGTGGCCGACAGGTGTAAATGAGCAGCAACAGAGAAAACATACAAAAAAAAGAGATGCAAACACATGAAATGCAGCAAACAAGAAGATTTGCAAACAAAAAAAGAGACGCAAAGAAAAAGCAAATGAAATGCAGCAAACAAAAGAAAAGATGCAAACAAAAACTGCTGAAAACGGAAGTGTTCCAGACCACTAGAGGCAGTCGAACAAAAAACAGCTGTATCCAAATTTAGGGTGTGCATCCTTTAAAACAGGTGTTCAGAAAAGCAGCAACGGCGGCAAAATTATTTTTGCTGTATTACAATTAAAATTACACAAAATGATTTTTCACAATGTTTTTAGGTGAGAATGTAGATGTATAGATCTCAAATATCTGCTCGGTCACTTAATTGCAATATTGCTCCAACGTTTTCGGAGATGTCTGCTCCCGCTGCATGTCAGCTGGCCGGGCGCTCCAGGTTCGGTACACTGAGGGAGAACACATGTCTCCTGGCAAATCGTTTTAAAAACTTCCAATAGTTTTCCCCTATGAGTGGAGGTGAAACACAGATATTAAGCTAAGTAATAGCTGGAAATATTTTTTGGTTCACTAAAGTATTTAATTTATTCCTGAGCAAATGGGCTTGACTGATTAAAGTTAAGCCTTCAAACATAATCGTTTTACTCAACTGTAATGACTTACTCCCTGAGATCTGGAGAGTATTTGAAAATGAATAATTAGCTTACATTTCTTGCCATACATGTTTAAACATTTTAGAATCAGACAAGCAGATTTCTTTTTTACTATGGAACAGCCTTTATTACAAAAGGTGAAGAATAATACAGAAATGAAGAGTAAAAAAAACAACCTTTGAGTCCTTTTTTTTCCTTCGGCGCTCTGTGCTTCACGTTGTCACGGTTGCTAACCAACATAACGCCGAGATGGAGGCTAGGCAGCTAGCCGGAGGCTACAGCTTCTCTCTTCTGGTCGTCCATATTCATGGCCTTCGAAGGACCCGTCATCCGTAGACCGGGCCGTTTCTCACATAGACATAATAAAAGGACAGACGCCTAATGGACCGCTCTTGTCTTATCAATACATATTTATATAAATATAAAAAGAACGAAAAAATGATTAATACTGAATAATATTAAGCTATACATGTTTAGCACACACACCTACACATACACACACGCTTGCACGCACACGCACACACACACATATATAGGTTTTTTTCATGTTTTCCAGCCGACAAGTTCTAGCTCAGGGGTGTCAAACTCCAGTCCTGAAGGGTCGCTGTCCTGCAGTTTTTAGATGTGCCACAGGTACAAAACACCTGAATCAAATGGTTTAATTACCTCCTCAGTTCTCCAGAGCCTTGCTAATGACTTAATTATTCTATTCAGGTGTGGTGCAGCAGATTCACTTCTAAAAGTTGCAGGACACCGGCCCTCGAGGACTGGAGTTTGACACCCCTGTATCTAGCTTAAGAGTGATTGGGTCCAAAATCCGATGCGAGATTCATCCGTGCTGTGCAGTGAATCTGTCTCTCCTTAAGACATTTCTTCTTTCTTCCTCACATCGTGTCTTAGGGAAACCTTCAAAACAAAAAAGGGAGATTTGGGAGGTATCTTACTTTGACCGAGTTAAATAAATAACAGCCATTGCCACCTGTGTAAACTTTGCTGGTGAATGTATAACATGTAATATTATGATTTTTACAATATATATTATATTGTTTCATTTCTATAATAGGCTCTTATATCAGATATCTAAGTCAATGTTAGAAAATAACTGAAACTTTTTAAGATGATCTCGGTTAGCTTTCAGAGTGGGGGCTGAACACCAAGCACTATAGCACTATACCAGTTAGCATTAGCTGGTATTTCGCCAGTGGACATAAATACAGCAAAGTAATATTCTAATCACAAAATATATACAATAATAAGTCCATCTTCCTTGTGAAACATTGTCTGTGGAGCCCTCACATCAATAGCCGTCGATCTGATCAACAATATCCCGCAGTGCTGAGGCATCTTCTGCTGTTTTGGTCGAGCAAAGTAGGAGGGTCTTTTGTTTGCGTCTCTTCTTGTTTGCTGCATTTAATTTGTTTGTGTCTCTTTTTGTTTGCATGTTTTCTCTGTTGCTGCACATTTGCACCTGTCGGCCACCGTATGTATGAGAAAGCAAACGTAAATATTTTAAGACTAAGCGCATTAAGCTCGAGCAAACAGTGCTTTAAATTCCATGGGTTCCATCCATCTATCCCTCCCTCCTGTTTCTTCCCTCTCTCCAGTTATCTGGAGTAGGGTTGCAGGGGTGGCACACTAAGTAGGAAGGCCCAGACTTCCCTCTCCCCAGCCACTTGGGCCAGCTCCTCCAAGGCATTCATTCCCAGGCCAGTGTGTTCCGGGTACCTCGCGGTGGGAGTGCCCGGAACACCTCACCAGGGAAGCGTTCAGGACTACTCTGAGTCCCTCCCAGATGACTGAGCTTCTCACCCTATCTCTAAGGGAGAGCCCAGACACCCTATGGAAAAAACTCCTTTTGGCCGCTTGTATCTGAGACCTCGCTCTTTCTGTCATGACTCAAAGCTCATGACAATAGATGAGGTTAGGAACGTAGATCAAGCGGTAAATCGAGAGCTTCGCTTTTTGACTCAACTCTCTCTTTACCATGACAGACAGGTACAGCGCCCTCTCCAATCCGCCTGTCATACTCCCACTCCATTTTTCCCTTATTCGAGAACCCGACATAATTAAAGTCCTCCACTTGGGGCATTACATCCTCCCCAACCTGGAGAGGGCACCTTTTCTGGCTCAAGACCAGGGCCTTGTACTGATCACCATCACTCTGATAAAACCAAACAGATCCTCTCATCACCTTGGCTGCACCTAGAAATTCTGTCCATAAAAGTAATTAACAGAATTGGTGTTAATTACTTTTGGATTCCGCAGCCGTGGCGGAATCCAACTCTTACTGGAATGATCCCATCTTACTGCAGACCAGACTGACACTGGCCGTACAGGGACCTAACAGCCCATATCAAAGGACCTGGTACCCCAAACTACAGGAGCATCTCCCACAGGACTTCCCGAGGGACACAGTCCCAAGTCCACAAATCACCCTAACTCCCACGAACCCTCCAGGACCCTGGTGAAGGTGTAGAGTTGGTACAGTGTTCCACAACTAGAACCAGAACCACACTGCTCTTCCTGAATCCAAGGTTCGACTATCCGACAGACCCTCCTCTCCCAGATCCCTGAGTACACCTTGCCAGGGAGGCTTAAGAGTGTGACCCCTCTGTAGTTGGAGCACACTCTGTGGTCCCCTCAGCCCATTTTTCTGAATAAGGGGACCACCATCTCAGTCTGCCAATCTCCAGAGGAACGGCCCCTAATGTCCACGCAAGATTGCAGAGTCGCATCAACCAACACATCCAGAGATAGATAAAAAAAAGGAATGCAAGTAGTCAAATAGAATCCTGTAAGAGCACCGTATTGTGTAAGTACAATAAAAAAAAAGAATGACACCAGAAAATTTGAAATAGGACTGTCTGTTGTGTATCTTGTCTGACGGTTCTCTCGGTATAGTTCGCAGATTCTTTTCCAAATGATTTTATCTTAATATGTTCATGTACCTGGTACTGTGAAGCTTCATGGTTTTTTGAGACATAAGCATTATATGTTTATGTACATATCTTAGAAAAAGCACAAAGTAATTTAACTTGTTAAAAAACAATTTTTACTCTAATGATAGTGTGGCTTTGACATTGTTTTCACGCACCTTTATGATTACAAAAAAATCATTACGCACTTATCCATTTTACCTGCCCTTTCACTCATACTGTTCAATGTAAGATCACAATGCTCCTGTTTTTCAGTATGTTTTTCTGGCTAGTTTTGGCCAACATTTAACTCATTATATTCCTGTCTGTGATCTTTTTTTTTTTTTACCTTTTGCTCTATCATTATATTAATGTAACTTTTTCATTCTTGAAGGACCTTGATAAGACCCAAACTGAGATCATGCGCCACCATACTAGTATCAGTGAGCTCAAGAGAAGTTTTATGGAGTCAGTACCAGAACCTCGACCCAGTGAGTGGGACAAACGCCTATCTACCAACTCTCCACTCCGCTCAGTGAGCGTCAATGGCCAGCTGCAACCAGCGGTGAGTCCTGAGGAAATTATCTGCATATTTGTAAAATCAACTAAAATCAAAAATGGTGTTCATTCAGTCGTTTTATTTTGTATAAATAGAAAAGTCCTTTTGTAAAAAAGAAAAAAAAAACTAACAGGGGTGTTTGAAGCCCACATAGAAGAGTATGGAATTCAGTATTTCCCTTACCTTTATTCATGGAGTTGCCCCACCAACGAGAACCCCTCTTCCAAAAGGACATCAAACATATACTAACTGCAGTGGCGCCGCCAGGAATCTTGGGCCCCCTGACTGACAAAAAATTTGTTTGGGCCCCTCGTGCAGCTGCTGTTACAATTTTTGAGTCTATTTGACCCATAAAAAGCATCACAATTTTAAAGGCTTGCATCTGTGTTGCTTTCTGTGGTTCAATACTGATAATTAGCACAATATTTACTGCTCATGAATTTAACATCCAACAGTCCACATCCAGTATGCAAGTAGGTTGCTTAAATTTTTTCTATTAGTTATAGATACTGAAATGTCTCTCCCCATGAGCAACAGTCAAAAGCAACATGCAACTACACATGAAGCAATCCAGACTTCTAAAAATTCGATGTAGTTGCATTTTATTCAAGCTGCAGTACATAACTTTAATAAAAATATGTTTTCTCCATATTTGTTAAAGCTGTCACCATGTCATAGCAGTTTGTTATGAGACAGATAATCTGTGAAAACAATCAATCTCCTCCACCTCCTTCCTGAATTACAATTACTGGTTAAAGTAATGCACCGTTCTGACCAAAACAACCAATCAGAACCAGTAGGCCACTCTTAGCACTGTGAATTAGCCTCATTCACTCACTGCTAAATGTGCTAATGGGGGAGAAACAACTTCTCTACCAATGACGGTAGATAAAGAAACCGTTTATCTGCCATCATTAGTAGCCAGGGGCGGATCTAGAAAAATATCTATGGGGTGGCGAGGGGGGCAGGGATTTTTTCAGGCGTGGCAGCATATGCCTATATATATTTATGTGCGTGCGCATGCGTGTGTCTCATTCTCACTTTTAGCTTACATAGACCTAACATTAGACTTAATTTACTTGTTGCAAAATATTGTTTTTCAAAATGAGCTTCATGTAGCACCGAGGCTTAAATACAATTTCTTAATATCCATCCATCCATTTTCTAACACCCTTGTCCCTTAGTGGGGTCAGGATGGTTGCTGGTGCCTCTCCAGCTAACGTTCCGGGCGAGAGGCGGGGTCACCCTGGACAGGTCGCCAGTCTATCGCAGGGCAACACAGAGACACACAGGACACACAACTATGCACACACACACTCACACCTACGGACAATTTAGACAGACCAATTAACCTGACAGTCTTGTTTTTGGACTGTGGGAGGAAACCGGAGTACCTGGAGAAAACCCACACATGCACAGGGAGAACATGCAAACTCCATGCAGAAAGACTGGGGCCGGGAATCGAACCCAGAACCTTCTTGCTGCAAGGCAACAGCTCTATCAACTGCGCCACTGTGCAGCCCAATTTCTTAATATAGTATAGTTAATTATTTTTACGTTTTTCATACGTAAAATTTTTTTTACTTAATATAGTAATACATATCAATACAGTAATTGATATGTATTTCTGTATTGGACAGCGCCTATTAGTCGCTATGTGATGCATTGACTTATGTCCAGACAACCATTTTATCCCAATGCAGGACGAGCAGAAATCTGTCACAAAAATATTAGTAGCGCCATCATTTGTTATCAGGTATATCTATAAAATTTGACTTCAAATAAAGATGAGAAAACTGGTGTTTGCTAAATTCTCCGTGATACAAATCTATAAACAGTTTGGTTTCTGTTAGTTCTGTCAAGATACAAGAAGGGATGAATTTCCCATATATTGGTCAATTGTTTTATTTTAAACATGTAGGAGCTGTAGTTTGATGACTGTTATAAATATCACCACGTTTTAAGAACAGAAGGGATTAGTTCAGTTTTTGTCGCTTGTTTAACTTTTGGGATTGCAGCGGCTGCAGTGCGCCACAATAAAGGTGCAATAAGCTGATAAACAGGTGAAGAACCAAACTAGACAAAACCACTTCTATTTTGCCTTTTCTCGCTCTCTGTGTGGGCTTTACCCTACACGTAGACCCGTTTCCATGGCAACTGACAGACAACAGCTCAACAAGCAGATGGAACAGAGATTAACAATCAGGGGAATCAACACCAAAAAACAAACATTTCCCACACACAAAGTATGCAAAAACACCAAAACAGATCATTCAGTCTGTTTTGTTGTCAGACAAAACAGAGTCAAAGTCTGACAACGTTATGTTGTCAGACTTGATGTGTATATTGTCATTATTAAGTTTTCGCCTGACCACCGTGGGTGGTTGATTAGCTGATTTAAACAGCTGCTCTACTGATGACTTGGTGTGCAAGTTGTCTTAGTTTAGTGCTAACAGAACCAAAACACACCGAACTGCGCAGCACAAGGCTATCAAAGTCAGTAGAAGGCCAGCAACAGTTAGGCTAGCGTAACTAACTCACTGCTCACTTTCTCAATACTTTCTCTAAATTAAAACTTTTTCCTCCCCTGTTAAATGTAAAACCCTTCAACCTTGTTATCTATGGCTGTCATAGGGTTGAATTAACCGCTAATCATTGCGCCGTTTTTTCAGATTCTTTGCGTAAGTGTGGTATTTTTCTGACTATCGATATTCCTGACTGCAATGGCGCATGTGTGGCGCACGATAAGTCACGTAATGTCTAGTGCAGTAATATATCCATCAATGCTGCTGCCTCGCACTCTGTCCTTTCTTCGCACATCCCGCTACTTAGCAGTGGGTGTCAGGTTACATTGTGTTGCATTCAATGTTATCGGAAAAAAGAGATTTAGGTGCTTAATGTCCGATTTGCCATAACTATTTATTGAATTCATAGTCGCCAGCTGGGGTGGCAACAGGGGTGGCAAGGCTCTCATATGGGGTGGCAACTGCCACCCCATGCCACCCCAGTAGATCCGCCCCTGGTGGTAGCTATGCTAACTAAACTGAGCATTCACAGTTTGAATCTGCACAGCTCTGTGCTATGCTAGCTGATTAAGTCATTAGCTGTGTCCGAATTCAGGGCCTTCATCCTTCAAAGGATTTGTAGGCCGATTACGTCATAGCGTGGCGACAAGGCCTGTCCGAATTCAAAGACTCCTTCAAATGCGTCCTTCTTTTCCCCAGATTTGAAGGGTGCGTCCGGTGTATCCTTCACGGCCCACGATATCCCATAATTCATTGCGGGTTCCAACTGGGCGTCCAGGCAGAGCGTCAATGGCCGTGAATAGCGACAAATTATTTAGCTATACAACACTTTAAATGACACAACGTGATTTGGTACAACGTTTTTAGGTGAGAATGTAAGCGTGTAAATCTCAAATATCTGCGTGGTTCATCAATACATCGCCTAATTGCAATATTGCTCTGACATTTTCGGACCTGTCTGCTACCGCTGCGTTAACAGCCAGCTCCCCTCGCTCAGCTGGCCAGGCTCTCCAGGTTTGGTATACTTAGAGAAAACGCTTAACTCCTGGCACATTGTTATAAAAACTCCCGCTAGCTTTCCCCAATGAGTGGGAGTTAAACAACGATATTATTCAGACAAATCTGGTTGAAAAATGTTTGATTTATAAAGTATTTCAAAGCAGAGCACATCGGTTTGATTAATTAATTAAAGTTAAGCCTTCAAACATAATAGGTTTATTTAACCAAAATGTCCTATCTGAGATGTGGAGAGTATTATATTTGTAAATGAATAATTTGCTTATATGTATGTGTAGCCTGGTAAAATGAGGAACCCAGACACAAAGTTATAAATGTTTTTGTTTTTATTTCCCGAATACTCTAATAGAAGGAGAATATTGTTAAACTAAAAAAATTCCTGAAGAAATGTCACCAGGTCCTGCCAAAATGTGCCTGTCAGTCTGAACCAAACATTTTAGCTACAGTTTGCACAGCTGGACTGCTCTTTGCTTCTGAAGTGTATCAGGAGCACACACATGAAATGCTAATAAGCTTTACACTGTTTATCACCAATGTCCAATGACTAATTCTTGCTAGGTCCATCACCATACTTCTATGGCTCACTGCAACAATATAATGACTGAACCCAGTGCACAATGAAATTCAGTCACAGACTAACGACTATAAGCTTCGCACATGTGGTTCTCACTCACGGTCCGAAATAAAAAAAATAATAATAAAGACAGTCGGTAATTGTGTATTTCTCGAAATGTTTCAACCTTCATACTAAGGATTTTAATTCACACTCAGAAAATTCAGAGAAATAATAATTTTATGTAAGCAAAATATGAATAGTCACAGGAAATATTTATTCTTCCCACAATGCATTGTGAGACCTGCCTTTGCGCCTGTTTGTGGGCTGGCTCTCTCTGTCAGACAGTTTGCTGGAGACAGAGTTTCTATACTTGTGAGACACCCAGCATTGGTCTCAAGGACCCTGAGAAAAAACCATAAGCCCTAGCAAAATTTTGAAAACATTTTAATATTATATTTTCTAATCTAATATTATAACTAACTTGAGGGAAAAAGATAATAAAAGCTAATATTATCACTTACCTGATAGAATTATTGAGGCTTTTATTTTTAAATTTTCAGTAAGCTTCATTTGAAATGGCCACACTAATTCCATGTGTAATAGTAATTGGGTTACATCAGTTAGATAATTCTCAAACCACAAGTAGTTATCAATACCAGCCAAGTCCTCCTCTCTAGTAACAGACAGTTCCGCCATGTAGTTCTAACATGCTGCTCAGGCCTCTCTTTTAACTGAGTCTTGGCCATAGATATAACTACAGTTATGGCGTAAGTCATTAAATTATCAAACAAATCATACTGAAGACCTAAGCAGAAAAGCTCTGTCGGAGTCTCCAACATCTCTTCAAACTTAGCTTGACCCTGTTTGGATCCCTGGTTGCTCAAGTGTTTTGGAGTTTTGATTTATTTATGCTGTTTTCCTTAATCTCTTCTTTGATTAAAATTTGTTTTGTTTCAGTTTAGTACTTTTTAGTGTTTCTGGTTATGTTTCTTATTTCAAGTTATTCTTAGTTACTCTAGTTTGTTTCTTTAGTCTTGTTAGATTTATTTTCTAGTCCCTGTGTACTCTCCCTTGCCCCCTGTCCTGTTTTATCTCTTCCTCTCTGCAGTCTGCATTCTACTCTCTCCCCTCACAGCTAATCTGTTAGCTAATCAGCCCAGATCAACACTCAGTCTTCCAGTATTTAAGCACTTTATTCTCAGTCACTCCTCCTGTTACTTCCGGTCATCCTGTTTACTCCTGGTTTTCCTTGTTGTTTTTTTCATATTGAATTATTTTGTTTCTGTCCTTGCGCTCTGATATATTTGTAAGTTTTGTTCATCATTTTTATATTAAAACTGCAACATGATCCGTGTTCCCAGCTCGTGTCTGTATTTTGGTCCGTTCTCATGACAGACCCAAGAGAAAGTTCCCTTGTTGTGGAAGACAATCTGCCTTGTTCTAGTACCAAAGCAAACCCACAATTGAATTATTAATAACTATAGTCATATTGCCCTAAAATTCAACATCTTAAAGGTCCTGGTGAGACTCTTGTTGGCTCACCTGAATAAGCAGACAAGCTCTATCAGGATCCCAGCAGTATTAAAACAGCTTTTTCAATAATTTGCTCATGAATGGGAAGTTGGAGATCGGCCTGTAATTCTGAAATAGTGATTTGTCCAGATTGTTCTTTTTTATCGGTGGTTTGATAACTGCGGTTTTTAAAGCTCAGGGGAGAGCATCTGATGAGAGCGATGAGTTTACTATTTGGATCAAATTATTTGCAATAATAGGCAGGACTTTCTTTATGAAATGTGTGGGTAGAATATCCAGACAGCAGGAACGTGAGCTTAATTGATCTATAATTTCTTCTAGGGTTTTACAATTGACATTGCACTGTGACCCCCAGTGCAACGTCACTCTGATCCTCCCCCAATACAAAGAGATGGGAGTTCAGACTAAAGAGAGCAAACTCATCTTAAAAGTAAACCCTTCAGGAACGGCTCTGCTGACCGTCACACCAATCAGCAAAGACTTTGGCAGGCTTCACTGGAAGGACACCAACTAGAGAACATCAAATTGTTACGCTAAATCTCAGGTTCAATCATCAAGTGTCTAAAAACATTTTTTCTAGATCTTTGCTCTACATGAGTTTGATTCACCGTATTGGTAAAGGGCTTTTCCAGCATCCAGATCAACTTAAATTAGCTCAGCTTCATTGTTTTACACTCAAAAGGTTAGTTGAAACCTTTTGAGTGGTTTCAACTAACCTTTTGAAACGTGAGCTTAATTGATCTATAATTTCTTCTAGGGTTTTACAATTAAGTAGTTGAAATTGGGTCATTTTTCTAGCATTTGTTACATTTGGGTATAACATTGGTACTGGGATTTAGTGTGGATGTGCAGATTAAACTTCTGATTTTGTGCATTTTCTCTTCAAAAAAGCTGGCAAATTTGTTGCAGGTTGCATTAGATTGAAATTCAGGTGGTAACATCACAGGAGGGTTTGTGAGCCTGTCAACTGTTGCAAACATTAACGAAGCTCGAGCATCGTTAATATTTTTGTTTATGATTTCTGCAAAGAACGTTTCTCTTGCATGTTTTACTGTTGAGTGATAGCTTCACAATCTTTCTTTATAGATTTCATAATAAACGTGAAGCTGAGTTTTACGCCATTTACGTTCAGCCCTATGGCGAAGTTGTCTCACAGATCTAAATGTTTGTGCATTTTACCATGGAGACTTGTTCTTACCAGACACAGCCTTCCCTTTAATGGGGGCAATGAAATCAATTATATCTGGAATCTTAGAATGAAAATTATCTACCAACTCATCCATTTGGATAGCATGCCAACTTAAGGACGGGGAGGTAGAATAGATTTGATTAAATGTTTCTGCTGTGTTGTCTGTGAAAGAACATTTTGTGATAGTGGCTTTTTGGCTAAGTGAGTCAATGCTGATTGTGATAACAAAGATAACAACAAAATGATCCGACAGGGTGACATCAGTTACAGAGACATTGGAAATATTCACACCCTTACTGATAATCAGGTCCAGTGTGTGTCCTCGATTGTGGGTTACTTGGTTAATGTGTTGAATTCGACCGAAATCATCAAGAATATCGCACAGATTTTTGCCCCTCTGTCTTTGGGCTTGTCAACCTGGATGTTGAAATCTCCCATAATTATTGAACAGTCATATTGAATGCATATGAGAGATAGAAGTTCATTAAAGGCAATAAAGAAGTTTTACACATATGTTGGTTTTGTACAGGGTTAATGTCAGAGTTTGTTTGGGCTTTTAGGCTTAGCATGAAGCTAAGATGAATCAGCGGTATTTTAATACAGGCTGATAAAAATGACCAATAATTACCAATAAGTAATTAGTGTGTGTGTGTGCATTTGTTTTGTTTATATCTTGTGGGGACCATTTTCCTGACACATACTACATTGTGGGGACCCATTGCAGCAATGGGTCCCCACTTGCTCCTTTGGACTGACAAAATGGACTGAACAATGTTTCAGTCCAAAAAGTAGGAGGAGCAACAGCAGAGCTGAACTGCACAGGCTCTGCTGTCTTGAGGAACTAACTGTTAGCTGTGGCTCTGCAGCACAAACCCTCCAGTAAATAAATACTTAAAGCAAAAGACGTATTACACATTTTATTTACTTTCACTGCTCAATAGGAAAAAACACATTAACAAAAAGCAGACCTCTGTTTATTAATTTCATTACTTAGGCTGAATCATGACAAACTGTATTGTTATGCCTTAAATCAAAACTAGCAAAACTGGCTACATTGCTTTGATAGACTTAGCTTTGTTTTGTTAAAGGCAGCAAACATCTCAATTATTTTTAGCTCTTTAACTCTTACATTAATAAGAAGAGTTTGAAACGGGCAAGAGGGGCTGAGCATTGCTACTAGCCGACAGCTCAGTGGAAGCCGAGAGCAGAGGGGCGATATTGCAGAGCAGTTGACAATAAAAATAAGAACCCATGCCTTTATTTCTTTCTATCTTTATCGTAGAGCCTTTAAGACCACACAATAAAATCTGAAAATGTTTCCATAAAAACCCTGGTGGTTTGAGTGTTAAGTTGAAGTTGTGATACTTCCCAGATATTCACATACCAGGTTCTCAGCCATCCAGGACATGGGCAAACCAAAAACGGTTTAAAAATAAAGCAACTTAAGTTATTATTTAAATAACACAGAACTTGTATTGAGAGCCACTACGATAAATCAATATTTATGTGGAATTTTATTAAGTGGAGTCACTCATTAAAACTTATTATTTTATTTAGAGTCTTAATTTTTGTAAAGGTGTAACAGAGATTACATCAGTGACACTGAACCAAACTCAGATCTAAACATTTGAATTATAAGGTTATGGGTAAGGGTAGCGTACCCTAACCCATAACACATAAAAATTACAAATCTAAGATCTTTTTGAAAGCGAAAATACACATATTTGTGCAATGGTTTGATTTAAAACCAAACTGGTTATCCAAAGTAAAGAAAAATGTTCTACCTTGCTCAGTATAATTCTCTCCAGACCTTTGGATAGCACACTGACTAAAGCTGTGGACCAATAATTATCCTTGTTATTTATTTATAATATACACCAATGTTAAATCATTTTGCATTCTTTAAACCTTGTTTAAACCCTGGTGTTTTTTTTTCTGGTGTTTTTCTCATTCCTGCAGTCTCCAGTTCTAAGGGCCCAAACGGTCACCATCTCAGATGTTACCAACTCTCTTAGAGGAACTGTGACTTACAAGGACATTCCTTTAGTTCACACTGAGACAAAGACCATCACATATGAGTCAGCACAGGTAAGAGAAATTAAGGAAACTCCACAGATCCAGCAGACATTTTAGAAAGTAATTATGTTGAATCGATTACTTGTTATATGTAGTGTAAGGTTGTTTCTAAAAGTAATACCAAAATACTGAACAATCGTGGACTACAATGTTGGTACTTACAGATGAGCACATTTTAAGATTTTGTTCTGAAAATGTTTCAGAACACACTGCACTCACTGTTTAAAGGAAAGTGTGACTGTTGTATATGACACCCATGTACTTAAACCATAAAGTCAAATTCAGTAATGTCATAAAAGTTACTGTTTTCTCCATGTATAAAAGGAAAATGATTAATTTCACCAAGAATGAAACATCCCCAGCTTTTATTTTTTTGTCATTTTGATAATTAAAACAGACACTCTTTGCACAATTATTATCCAAGTCTTTTAAGCCCAGGCTACGCTGTTGGTTGATTCTAAAAGGTTTGTAGACCTCAAAGACGAATGTCTAAGAAAGTAAAAGTGCATGTTTTCTTTAGTGTCATTATAAAAACAGGTAATAAAATTACATGAACATAACTATGGCATTAGATGTAATACAAGGTGGCATTTAATGCCCTGATGGCTACTGGTCTGATAGGTCTACGTCATAACATACCATTAAAAGTTTTTTCACTGGTGTTGAACACACAATTTTGTTGGCAGACGTGGTTCAAAATGATCTTACATTACCATATTTCCAAAAAGGTGTGTACACAAACTTAGAATTTACAACATGGCATTAATATTACATAACAAGCATAGATATGTAAACATATTTGACTCAGTTTTGGCTGACAGAACAAAATTCTACTGTCCATGGAAGAACAGCATCCATGAGGTTAAGCCTGGTACTCTATAAACCAGGGAAATGGTATGAGTTGGGGTAACCTAAGTTTGACTCTGGTTGGTGTGATTTCGGTTCCTTGATGCCTTCCTCCGGTTCTGGCGCATAACGAAGCCAGTTTTACTGTAGTCCTCATCAGTCAGCTTTGGGTCAAACTGCAGAGCAGCAGCTGAAAAACACAACAAGAGTGAGGAAGACGATGGTTTGGGCCAGTTAGAAAGATGATAAAAAACCTTTGAAATATTAATGTACTGGTTATAGGTCTGAGAACAAACATAGAAGCCGTATGCATGATTTCACGTGTACACTCAGTTAAATTAATAAGAACATGTCAATGAATATTCATGAATATTTGTATTATTAGCTGACATACATAATCACACATTTTCCCATCAAGCTGCAGCATAGGCATAAAACAATGTAGTTATTTTTCAAAAAACACAGTTAAAAGTAATATCACCAAACTTACTGCAAAAGTTCTCAGAGTAAAATTTAATTCAGAAACAGGATGCAAACAAGCCAGCTGCGAAGGTGCTATGTGGTTGGGACACACCACTAGTGTAAAAAGGGGGAGGCGGACCGTTCCACTGCTTGTAGTGACTTGTAGATGTTTTTGTTATGTCCATAGGCGTAAATCCCGGAGGGTGTGGGGGGTCCGGAATTAGAGAAGTCTAAAATTGTCCCCCCCAGAAAAATCATTGAAGAAACATTTGCATTTAAATAATATCATCAATATGAAAAGGCAAAAGAAACAAAGAATGAACTAAATCTGTCATTTATCTCAGAAAAAAATAAGAATACATTTTTAGCCCCCCTCCCCCTACCGTTATTAGAACAATGGTTCCGTCCAAAGTTTAGGAGGAGCAACAGCTGCGCTGCTAAATGACATAAGCTGTGTCCGAATTCAGGGCCTTCATCCTTCAAAGGATTTGTAGGCCGATTACGTCATAGTGTGGCGACAAGGCCTGTCCGAATTCAAAGACTCCTTCAAATGCGTCCTTCTTTTCCCCAGATTTGAAGGGTGCGTCCGGTGTATCCTTCACGGCCCACGATATCCCATAATTCCTTGCGGGTTCCAACTGGGCGTCCAGGCAGAGCGTCAATGGCCGTGAATAGCAACAAATTATTTAGCTATACAACACTTTAAATGACACAACGTGATTTGGTACAACGTTTTTAGGTGAGAATGTAAGCGTGTAAATCTCAAATATCTGCGTGGTTCATCAATACATCGCCTAATTGCAATATTGCTCTGACATTTTCGGACCTGTCTGCTACCGCTGCGTTAACAGCCAGCTCCCCTCGCTCAGCTGGCCAGGCTCTCCAGGTTTGGTATACTTAGAGAAAACGCTTAACTCCTGGCACATTGTTATAAAAACTCCCGCTAGCTTTCCCCAATGAGTGGGAGTTAAACAACGATATTATTCAGACAAATCTGGTTGAAAAATGTTTGATTTATAAAGTATTTCAAAGCAGAGCACATCGGTTTGATTAATTAAAGTTAAGCCTTCAAACATAATAGATTTATTTAACCGTAATGTCCTATCTGAGATGTGGAGAGTATTATATTTGTAAATTAATAGTTTGTATTCCTTGTAGTGCAGTACACATTTGAACAGTTTAGAATCAAACTAAGAGATTTCCTTTTTACTAAGTGTTGGGTCTAAAACCTTACATTTGTTCACCAATCTGCAATAAAGAGAAACAGACAAATATGAGTTGTATACTTGCAAGGAGAGTTGCTCGGAGACTGCTCAGTTACAATCCTCCAACCCAACTCTGAAGCAGTCTCCGCTCTCCAGGCTTTTTATTTAGTTTAGGAACGCCCTAGTTACATGAGGTTCAGTTACTAAAGGGGGTGGGTGAAACACACCAACTGAAACCTATTCAAGCTTGCTTCATACCGCACAATCAACTCCTAACACAATATTCTACAGGAAACGGTCTGAGGGGTCAGAGGGGAAACGACCCCCTCTGCATTTCTCCTTTTCAGCGCTGTTGCAGATTCACTTGAGGGTGCGATCAATGCTGACAGTTGTCTCCTCCAGTCACGAGCAGTTTGTTGCTGTCAGTTATTTCCTTAAGTCACGCGCAGTCAGTTTCTGTAAAACAGCATAGTCTACACAAGAAGTTCTACACACTTATAAAGATGAGATAAATTATATACTTTTATTCCAACACTATGGAACATTCTTTACTATAAAAGGTGAAGAATAATGTAGAAATCAGTAATACAAAAAACAAACTTCTGCTCAGTTGGGATTTTTTTCTTCTCCGCTCTCTGCTTCATGCTGTCACGGTTGCTAGACAACATGAGTTACGCTGAGGTGGGGGCGGGGACAGTTGGTGAAGGTTACACCTGTCCGAATCCACAGGTATTTTTCTTCCAGTCTTAATTTATTCCCGGCCTTCGAAGGACCCGTCCTACGTAGACCAGTCCATCGAAGGATGCAGACCCTGAATTCGGACACAGCTATAGGCTCGTCAGAACCACTGAAGTGAGGAGCTAGCTGTTAGCTGTGGCGCTGCATCACAAACATAAAGCCCTTCACTAAGTAAATACTTAAAACAAACGACATGTAAACATTTTACTGCTCAATAAGAAGAAGCACATCAACAATAAAGAGCAGACTGCAGCTTTCTTACTTGCAAATGTCTTACTTTGGCTGAATCATGATGAGGTACCTCATTACCAAAACTGCTACACTGCTTTCATAGACTTAAGCTTTTTTGTCAAAGGTAGCAAACATCTAATTCATATTTAACTCTAACTTTTAGTTAAATAGAAAAGTTTGAAACGGGGGGAGGGGCTGAGCAAGTGGCCCCAGCTCTGTGTGTGGGAGCTGAGAACAGATAGAAAAAAAAAAGAAAGTTATGCCTTTATTTCTCATTGTCTTCAATATAGAGTGTTTAAAACTACAAAATAAAATCTGAATATTTTTCTATATCAACCCTGGTGCTTTAAGTGTTAAGTTATGATACTTCCCACACAGGACGAAAAGTGGGATTTTTGACCCTGTATTCTGACGCGAACACAGCTAGTTAGCGACAGATATCGACAGTCTACATTTTCACTCACGGGAGTCGAAATCTGTCGATTGCGGAATCCCAGGAGGGGGGAGTGGAGGTGTTAACGACTCTACTTAGCATACGCTAGCATATGCAAATGCGCTTCAGCAGACCCACGTGGATTCTCAGTCATTGGATGAAAAACAATGACATCACAGTTCATCATTGACATGTGATTGGTTGGTTGATGTGTGCCCATTGGATTGTCTTTATAAATAAACCCCAGCCCAATCATTAAAAATTTTAATGCTGTATTTTAAAAACTCTATATAAAAAATAAATGCTGTATTAAAATATATTCATTTGATATTGCTTATATGCAACATGTTCATAAAAAAGACAAGTTTTTTTTTCTTTATTTCATTTTATGTTTTTTACTGTTTGCACACAAAATAAGACATAAATGCTTGTCCATTTCTGGACCATCTGGCAGTGTTTTTTTGTCCAAACATGATCAAACATTATGCTGCGTTCAGGACAGGCCCAACGTCTCTCCTGTAGCGTAGACCTGACGTTTCTTCCTGTAGTGTAGTCCTGATGTCACTGAGCTCCTGGTTGGAGGAACTTGGGGTCTCAACCTCACCACAGTTCATCCTGACACCCCCTCATAGCTGCTGCCATCCTCCCAGAATGCCACCTCCTCTGCTGCCAGTACTCTCTGTCTTCCTCCATCAGCTGATAACACAGAACAGACAATCATTATGAGCTACAGGCATATTTTAGTCATTATGAAACTACAATTAAATTGTTTGGCAACTTCCAGCTTAGTATGCACACATAAGACGTTAAAACAAAACACATTATATTAATACATTCTTACAGAAAATAAAAAACTTTAATGAAAAGAGAAAACACTTGGAAACAATTGGAAGAAAAAAATCATTAAAAGCAGTTGGTAATAAATAGTAAAACATAGTTCAACAAACTGTGAGGCAGATAATTTGCTTTGATGGTTTTTAATAAATCACAGTACTTTAATCATTCAAGGAATTGTGACATCTCTAGATCTTACCTCTTCTTTCTTGAGCTACATCTGGATGACTGGCAGTAGAGCCTTGATGCAGCTGGAAAACATTTTTGTGCATCGTCAATACATAGCATAATTACATTATGTACATAAACAATGTTGAAGCATAAAATATCATCAACATTCTAAAATAGTAGATACTCACACACAGTTGCATCTCTGTCCTCATCACGGACATCTATTGAAAAGGTAACTCCGTGAAATAGGACTTTTTCCACCATTTCACACAACGCACGGGTATTTTCGTTCATGTTGGGTGTAGCAGTTAGCTCTCGTTACCACCAGTGCAAATCTTCCTCTGGAGTTTAATGGCGGTTGCTTGACCGACTATGAAAGCTCATTACTGCCATCAACTGGACTGGAGTGTTAAATGAAAGTTGACAGAAAAAAAATACATTCTAAAAAGTTATTTTTTCAAAAGTTACGTGACAGTATAGTTTATTTTTATTATAATTAATTGCTAAAATGTTTTTAAATGTGTAGATGTTTATTTACTCAATTCTACTTTGAGCTGTCTCCTTTTTAGTTTATACAGAATATGATTCATCATCCGTGAGTTATATTTAGTGCTTAACTAACAAAACTTTAAAAAAATGTTTATACTCTATCAGAAGGTATCACATACTTTCAACCATTTTGTTCTTCTATTTAAACTTGAGAGTTAAGCAACTGAATACTGAAAAATCTGTAGTTTCTTATGTCCTGTATTGTGATGTGGAATGACCACTACCACTCCAGTATAGCATGACTCTGGGTCTTTAAAGCAATCAGTGAACATTAACATTAGTTTGAATATTATTGACAAAAATACTTTATGTACAATCTACCACTCTGGAACATGGTTTTTAATTATTATATTTGATTAAGTTGTGCAATTCCTCCCATCACAAGATAAATCTTCAGATAGGAGGAATGTCAAAGTAAGATCATGTTTAACAAAAGTCTATTGTATGTAATCATGCATATTCTTCTTTTATATCATCAATTCAACCAAAACTAAGTTTTTCAGTGATCCTAACACACATGTAATATATATTTTAATGGATAAGATAGATTATTGTTTTAATATTATTTCTCCAAACATACTTCTTTATGGTGAACAGAAATTAAAAAGGATTAGATACAAAATGAATAAGAGTCAAAAGGCGGTGCTCAACAGTTGATTTGCATTTGCATGGCTCTCAGCAACTTCATTTAAATACGAAAACCTCTGCTAGGCACAAGGGGAGGGGGTTGATAGGGGAACACGGACACACAGCGTTTTTGACCATTTTTGTCATTGTTCGACTCTGACTAAAACCTCTTGCCAAAAGCCCTCAATCTCCATGCGCACGGCAGAACATGTTGCCAAACTGTTTAAATATGAATTGCTGCCTCTGAATTCATTAGCTGCTTTTCCATTGACCATATCATTGTGCAATTTGACATATTGAAAATAAAGTCACTTAAGACACACCAATTTAGAAAAAACTGTCGTTTTTCGATTAAAAGTTTTGATGAGGGTTCCGCTTCCGGGTCATGACCAAGACGGCAGCTTAACTTCAGTGCTAATCAACGGTTTTACAAAAACAACCCAAAAACAAATTTATATTTAACTTCAAGTGAGATTTTACCGAAGATGGAGGCTAGGGTTGTCTCAAGACGGAGGAAAACGACTGGTGTAGCGATAATTAATGAGGAAGAACAACGAATCAACCGTAGCCGCTCGCCGGTCCACGAGGACGGGGAAATGGAGGAGGCTAGCTTGAATAGCATACTAGCGGAACTTAGAGATTTCAGACGAGACAACAAGCAGCAGCTTCTGGAGATCCAACAAGAACAGCGCCGAACGAATGTTAGGTTAGATGAAGCAGAGGGTCGAATCGAAGAAATGGAAACAGCCATGCAGGCGGCGTCATCCCTAATTAAACGACTTCTTCAGCGCCAGGACAACATGGAAGCTAAGCTCATTGATCAGGAGGGCCGCGCACGTCGAGATAACATAAGGATTTATGGTATTCCCGAAAAGGCTGAAGGTAACAACATCAAGGGCTTCGTAGAAAAACTGCTTCGAGTCTGTTTGGATCTCCCACAAGATGCTGAGCTCAAAATTGAAAGAGTTCACAGAGCGCTGGCTCCCATAACCACCAATGTGCAATCAAAGCCTCGCTCGATCATTGCAAAGTTTGCCAGTTACAAAACAAAGGAGGAAGTTATTCGCAAAGCCTGGCAGAAAAAACAATTACAGTACAACGACGAGCACTTCTACGTTGACCATGACTATCCACCAGCTATTCTCAAGAAACGTACAGAGTACAATCAAGTAAAGAAGATACTGAAGGAGAAAAAAATCAAGTTTCAAACCCCCTACCCAGCAAGGCTACGTGTGTTCTACAGTGAGGAGACCCGCATGTACCGGACTGCAGCGGAGGCTACATCAGACATGGCATCACGAGGATTCCCGGTCACGGTCATTAATCCCCCGGTCAACCCGATCCAGCAGGAGCTACAACAACTTTCTTCTTGGCAGGCGGCTGGGTACCGGGAGGCGGAAACATCGAGCGACGCACAAACCCAGGAGCGAGAGGACTCTCGACGGCGGATTAAAGAAAAGCTACAAGAATACAAGCGTCAACTTCCGGCAGATAAGTGACTAGTCGAAGAAAATAGATGTCATTTGAGGGTTTAACTGTACCCATGTTACTCCGGACTAATCACAGATTTAATAGTTGAAGCACATAATACTCTTGGTCAATGGCTGACATGAGCCACCATACACAATGAGTGGGCTTTGCCCCGACTGGAGCGCCAACATCTTCAGCTCCTTTAAGGTTCAGTTCTTTAGAACCTCTGTTCTGGAAGCAAACCTTCTGTTAAAGACTTTATTATATTTTTGTTACGTTCATGTTTCACTGTTATTGTTGTGGGGGTACATCTTATTTTTTAGTGTTGGAAAAAAATATACGGTTTTGTTCAGTGATGAGACACTTTCTGAAGGAAATATAGGCAACATGACGGATAGGCAAACCTTAAAATTAGCCTCATTTAACGTAAATGGGGTTCTTAACCCCATGAAGAGAAATAAGATACTATCTAAAATGAAGAAAGAAAATGTGCAGATAGTTATGTTGCAAGAGACACATCTTACATCTGGGGAACATGAAAAATTAAAAAGGATGGGCTTCATCCAAATATATTACTCATGGTATAAATCTGGTCATAGACGGGCGTAGCCACATTAATATCACAGAGAGTTTCATTTGAACTCATTTCTGAAACAAATGACAAAGAAGGGAGATATTCATTAATAACAGGTAGAATAGATGGAATCAATATATCGCTATGTAATGTATACGTTCCACCTGGCAGTGAATTTTCATTTTATAGAAAACTATTTGATTTAATGGGACAATCAACAGGTATACTTATTTGCGGAGGAGACTGGAATATAAGACTTAATCCATGGCTGGACTCTTCAAAACAAATTCCCCAAACAGCTTTACAAAAAAAGATTAAAATTCTAATGTCAGAATACGGTGTTATAGATATCTGGAGGAGTTTATATCCAACTAGCCGTGACTACACTCATTTCTCTCATGCACATACGGTATACTCTAGAATAGATTATTTCTTTACTTTTAAACGAGGACCCTAAAAATACACAATGGAGATTAAATACGAGTGACTGAATGACCTCCAATTTACAAAACTAATCAAATTTGACATAAATACATTTTTAAAAGAAAACAATAACGGAGAGGTTAGTCCAGAAATAGTTTGGGATGCACTAAAAGCAGTTATGAGGGGTAAAATTATATCTTTTTGTGTCCAAAAAAAGAGAGCAAACCAATTAAAACTATCAGAATTAAATAATGAAATAAAAGAGGTTGAGACAAAACATAAGAAAGAATTAAAACCAGAACATAGTATAAAGCTTAAAATATTAAGAAATAAACTTAATGCAATGTATCTCCAAGAAATATGAAAAAAGATGATCTATACTAAACAAAGATATTATGAATTAGGCGCCACATTAGCTAAACTCTTGGGGAGAAAATTTCAAAAACAACAAGCAGATAACAGGATATACAAAATAAGAGACCCAAATTCTGAGAGGTGTGTTTAAACAAAATGAAATCCAACAAGCTTTCCAAACTTACTATAAACAATTATACACACAACCAAACTTAAAAGATGGGCAGCAAATTAAACAATTTCTTGAACAACTTAACCTACCTGTTCTGTCAGATGATCAAAATCAAAGGTTAATGGCTGACATTACAGAGCTTGAGCTCTCTTGCGCCATTACAAAGCTTAAAACAAACAAATCTCCCGGTCCAGACGGATTTCCATCCGAATGCTACAAGCAATTTAAGTTAGAGTTATCACCGTTCCTCCTTCAAATTTTTAACATCGCTCTGAAACAGGGTAAAATGTCACCAACATGGAAACAGGCTACCATATCAGTCATTCCAAAAGAAGAAAAGGACCATCTCAGCTGCAGTTCTTACAGACCTATCTCTGTTCTTAATATTGATTATAAGCTATTTACATCAATTCTCTCAAGGAGAATACAAGATATACTCCCAGAACTTATCCATACAGATCAGACCAGAATAAAGATGTAGGACAGATTGAACTCCAAAATGAAAATCCTTGGATAAGATCCCAATTAAAAATCTGGACAGATGTTAAACAGGAATATAAACTACATGATACACTAAGAGCTATAAGATGGTGTGCTTACGATCCTGACTTTAAACCAAATCAGACAGACACAGGATTCCGTAGATGGACATTTAAAGGCATAACAACACATTTCTCATTAATGGATAAAGGACAAGTAAAAGACTTTCAAACACTTAAAACTAGTTATAACCTGGGTAAACAGGATTTTTATAAATATTTACAAATACGCCATTATCTTAATCAGAAAATTATTAGACATGTAGATGAACAGGAACCAGTGCTTAAAGAAATACTAACAGCATATCAGGCCAAATCCAAAAAAGGTATTATCTCACAGTTGTATAAGGGGCTTATAAGTAAAAAAACACATTCTTCTTTATATGTGAAAACAAAGTGGGAAAAGGAAAGTAAAATGGAAATACCAGAAGAAAAGTGGCATAGTTACTGCATGACAGTTTGGAGATGTACCAATTCGTACTCATGGAGAGAATTTAACTGGAAATGCTTACTTAGATTTTTTAAAACACCGAAACAGAAAATCTCTCATACCAGGGGGGAGAGCCTAAGTGCTGGAGGCAATGTGGAGACGCAGAACCCAACCACTGGCATATATGTTGGGACTGTACAATTATAAGACATTATTGGGTAGAAATACACAAAAATCTGGAAAATATCTTGAATATAAAAATACCTTTTAAATTTAATATTCTTGTTCTAGTGACACAGAATGCCTACCTAACAATGTAAAATATCTGTTTCAAATATTAATCACAGCATGTAAAAAAACTGTCACCAGACGCTGCTCCTCCCTGAGCCTCCTACTGTAGAATGGATAGAATGTGTTAATGAAATCTATCAGATGGAAAGACTAACATTTCTAATTCGTTATCAAATGAATAAGTTTATCATCTTGTGGTCCAAATGGATGTCATATGTCAACCAAACACAATATGCAGTAAATTGATGAGAATTTAAAAAGAAAGGCTTCATCCTTCAGGAAGTGTCTATTC
This sequence comes from Poecilia reticulata, assembly GCF_904066995.2. Taxonomy (NCBI): domain Eukaryota; kingdom Metazoa; phylum Chordata; class Actinopteri; order Cyprinodontiformes; family Poeciliidae; genus Poecilia; species Poecilia reticulata. The sequence continues at coordinate 223,302 of NC_088840.1, read as the reverse complement.
TCAATATAATACACTTAGTTATATACATAAAAGTATGTCTCTCCAAAACAATACCCCCTTGTTCTCTTTTTTGTTTTACTTTGTTTGCTTTCTGCTGTTTTTTGTTTGTTTGGTATTGCTTTCATAAATGAAAATGTAAGGAGAAGAAATGTATCGGATCACAGACTGAAACTGCTTTTGTAATCTTCTCAATACCTCAAAAATAAAGAATTTTAAAAAAAAGGGTTTTGATGAGATGGTTTTTTTTGACTGTGTCAAAATTGATGTATTTTGTAAGACTGCAATGGAAACCCTTTTTTCACGTTACGAGTCACATAACCAACAACCAGATGTTGCCAGTGATGCATCCATGAGGACGACAGGAAGTACTTAGACCACATCAAACTCAAGGCCCGAGGGCCAAATCTGGCCCGCCATAGCTTTTTATATGGCCCTCTTAGACTAAGCATTATGTGTGATTAAATATTATCTCAGTCAAATCATCATGGATATCAGTTTTTATCTGTTTATTTTCAAATTATATCTATCAGTCAAAATCAACAAATTGCACTAACATTTGGGAGTTCATTCTTAAAAATTGCCAAAAACATTCTTACTTGTAAAGTTCTTACTTGGGACATGCCACTAGTGTAAAACACTTAGATTTTTATTGCAAAAAATCACAAAAAGAATCATGAAATCCTGGAGGAACTGAAAAGATGTTCAATGATATTATGTAATTTTGAGAATTCATTGATATTGTAACAGCTTGTTAAACAGTTTTATCAACACATTCTGGTACAACCGGCCCTTTAAGAGCACTCATGCCCAGGTGAAAAAAAAAGTATACTTTAGTAAACTTCAAACATACTTAAATTTGTGAAAGTACACTTTAAGTATACTAATTATTAAGTGTACTACCTATAAGTATATCTGAAGTATACTAAAAATAAATTTGTACCAATTTCGAAATTAGTACTTTAAACACACTTAAAAATAATTGTACCAAAATACACTTTTAATATATTAAATAAAAGTATACTTTAAGTGAACAAAATATGAATGAATATGTATGAATTTTTAAGTGCCTTAATTATCTTTTACTATTTATTAAAATTGCATACAATAAAAAAAGGATAATCATGATGTAATTTTTAAGAAAGTACCCAATCAATTTTCAGATGTGTGATGTAAAACCTTATAATCAATGGCATTAGCTCCAGTTCATACTCCAGACCAGATGGTGGAGGTATTGCACACTTTCATTTATTTAAAAAAAAAATGCCACAAAGAGAAGAAAAAACTTGAACGCAGGAAAGATCATAGACATAAGTATATAAGGATGGACCGCTCTCGCCTATAGGCGCTGACGAGATTTAGGGCGGCCATCTTGGAGCGGTCCACCACTCCACTCAGCGTCATGTGTTTAGCAGAAAAAATTACGTATCAGCGCATTTAATCGATCATAACACGCTTTTTTGTTACTGGAAACCATATTCAAACATCTATCAAAGCTACATTTATAAACAATTGTATTATTTAAGTATGTTTTTAATACATAGTTCAGCATATTTAAATATGCTTAGTGGCTATAACAATAGAACAGGAATGGAATATTCTGATATTGATGTATGATGAGCATATTACAAAGCACACAGCCGTTCATAATTTATTTAATAAATTATTTAGTAATATAAATGCATATTTATATAACTATACAAACACAAATAAATAATGATTAATATATATATATATATATATATATTAGGGTTAGGGTAAGGGTGTGTGTGTGTGTGTGCGTGTGTGCGTGTGTGCGTGTGTGTGTGTGTGTGTGTGTGTGTGTGTGTGTGTGTGTGTGTGTGTGTGTGTGTTTTTCAGCCGACGAGTTCCAGCTTCAGAGAGATTCAGCAGCTGAGATTGAGTCCAAAATCCGATGTGAGATTCATCCATGCTGCAGTGAATCTGTCTCTCTTTATAGATTCTCCCTCTTCTTCCTCACATCGTGTCTTTAGGAAACTTTCAAAACAAAAACGGAAGATTTGGGATGTATCTTACTAGTGAAAGAATTACATATAAATAATAGTCTTTACCACCTGTGTAAACTTTGCTGGTGAATGTTATAACACATAATATAAGTTTTATAATATGTTACATTGTTTCATTTCTAATATAGGCTCTTGTGTCAGATAATCTAAGTCAATGTTAGAGAATATATATTTTTTTAAGATTTACGGAATCTCAGTTAGCCTTCATAGCGGCTGAACCCGTATTACACCAAGCACCGTAGCTAATATTAGCTGGTATCTCGCCGGTGGACATAAATACAGTAAAGTAATATTCTAATCACATTATATACACAATAATATGTCCATCTTACTTGTGAAATGTTGTCGTTGGAGCCCTCACATCAACAGTCCATCGATCAGAACAACAATATCCGTCAGTGCTGAGACATCTTCTGCTGTTTTGATTGAGCAAAGTAGGAGGGTATATCCAAGATGGCCACCGTATTTCCTGCGCTGGAGCAGCCAATGCAGGGTCCATAGACATAATATAAGAGTAGATAAATATCTATTGATGTTACTAAATAATTTATTAAATAAATTATGAAAGGCTGTGTGCTTTGTAATAGGTGAGGATGGAGTAGAGGAAGGAACTCATCACACAGCCTTGTGGCACTCCAGTGTTTATGATGATGGTGGATGAGAAGTGGTTATCCAGCCGGACATGTTGGGGTCGACTGGTCAGGAAGTCGAGCAGCCAGTTGCACATGAGTGAACTGATGCCTAGGTCTGTGAGTTTGGTAATGAGTTGTGATGGAATGATAGTGTTAAATGCTGAACTAAAGTCTAAGAACAGCATTCTGGCGTAAGTGTGCTTGCTGTCCAGATGAGAAAGGACAGACTGCAGCGCTATGGAGACTGCGTCCTCTCTGCTCCTGTTCTGCCTGTATGCAAATTGGTGGGGGCCCAGGGTGGGGGGGAGACAGGATTTGAGGTGTGCTAGGACCAGCCGCTCCAAGCACTTGGTGATGATGGGGGTGAGGGCTACCGGGCGGTAGTCATTGAGTCTGGTTGGGTTGGAATTCTTGGGGATTGGGACGATGGAGGTAGACTTGAAGCAGGTCGGTACCACAGCGCGGGCAAGGGAGAGGTTGAAGATCTCCGTCAGCACTCCTGCCAGCTCCTCAGAGCACGCTCTAAGGACACGTCCAGGTGTGTCATCAGGACCCGCAGCCTTGTCGGATTTAATCCTGCTCAGAGCCGCTCCTACATCAGTGGAGAGGAGAATCAGTGGCTGTTGGTCTGAGGTGGTGGTTGCCTTGGTTGCAGTTGTGGTGTTCCCTCTCTCAAAACGAGCATAGAAGTTGTTAAGCTCGTTGAGGAAGGAGACATCAGAGGTGGCAGAGGAGGTGTTGGGATTCTTGTAGTCTGTGAGAATCTGAAGGCTTTGCCACATACGTCGGGGGTTGGAGTTGGAAAAGTGATCATCCACCTTCTTTTTGTAGTGGTGTTTGGCCTTCTTGATTCCCCTCTTCAGCTCAGCCCTGGCTGCACTGAAGGTCTGTGCATCCCCTGACCTGAAGGCGATGTTGCGGGCCTTCAGCAGGAGACAAACATCTCGGTTCATCCAGGGTTTCTGGTTAGGGTACATGGTTTATGGGTGGTGATGGAGTCTGTGGTAGTGGAGATGTGGTCCAGTACAGATGAGACGTACTGATCCAAGTCTGTGTGGTGGAAAGTATTCCAATCTGTATTCCTGAACCGATCCTGGAGCACAGCGTCTGAACCCCCTGGCCACACCTTTACTCTCCTCACAGTGGGTTTCACACGTTGGATGAGTGGTGAGTACCGAGGTGTGAGGAACAGGGAGAGATGATCTGATTGTCCGATGTGGGGGAGGGGTGTCGCCTTGTAAGCTCCAGTCAGATTGAAGTAGACATGGTCCAGGGTCTTGTCTCCTCTAGTGTGGCAGGAGACGTGTTGGTGAAATTTGACTGTCTTCAAGTGGTTGAAGTCACCCACAACAATAAAAGCAGCCTCGGGGTGTTTGGTGTTTGCTAATGGCCGCATAGAGTTCTTTCATGGCTAGCTTGGCATTAGCATCCGGGGGGATGTACACAGCAGTGAGGATGATTGAAGTGAATTCCCTTGGGAGGTAATAAGGTCTGCATTTGGCCATTAAAAACTCTGCATTCTGTGAGCAGTGACTTCCGGTAGTTGCAGAGTCTGTGCACCAAGCTTTGTTAATATAAATGCACAAGCCTCCACCTCTGGTCTTGCCGGAGTCATCTGCATTCCAGTCGGCTCGGTGTGTGTGGCGTCCAATTAGCTGGATAGCATTGTCTGGACAGCTGTTGTTTAGCCATGTTTCGGTGAAAACATGACATTTGATTCCATAATCTGTCTGTCACTCGTGATGAAAAGCCGTAACTCGTCCATTTTATTGGCCAGAGAATGGACATTGGAGAGGAAAATGCTGGGTAACGGGAGCCGGTGTGGTGTTAGCTTTAGCCTAGCTCGCACCCCTCCACGCCTACCCCGCCTTTGTTTACGGTCTCTTCGCCGTCTGCGCGCACTTCCGCTCAGGCGGGAGAAGTGGACAGCCTCCGGTGTTCTGGAGATTTCTGGGATGAGTCGAAGATCGGCGATAAAAGTGTTAATATTGTTGCTCCACAGATCCAGAAGCTCATGTCTGCTATAGCAGAGCAACACGGTGCAGTTCTGGAAAAAAAGTCCAGTAAGAAATGGATAGAAAACCACTAAATAGCAGGTCCTGGAGAGACGCTGAGCCTCGCGTTTTTCACGCGCCGCCATCTTGATTTAGAAGACTATTAAGTCGCAACAAACAGAGCCTTTATGCAGTTATAACATGAAGCTGAATGATTGTTATAGTAATAATCATAAAAGTCACAATAAAATTGATAAAATAATTATTTCTAAAACCAACTTAAGTTTGTTTATATCTTTACTGCACTGTTTATAATTAAACAAAGATAATTAGCATTTTGAAGCAAACTTACCACCAGCTAGCAACAAGTTAGCAGCCTTCGTCCCTTCGGTTCCTTCACATTTCATTTCCATCCTGTTCTTTTCCAGTTGTGTTGTCGTCTAACTCGGACTAGGACGTGACAAGCTTGAATTTACCAAAACTATTAACTATTATCAAGGCCCTCTCTAATTTTAAGGCAATATTCTGTGAGTAAAAATGTTGAATTTGAACAGCGTCTGTTATCTTCTCTGGTTCATAGCTTTTTCTTTTTATGGCGCTTTTCAACAAAGCTGAAAGTGTGCAATACCGCCACCATCTGGTCTGGAGTGTGAACTGGAGCTAATGCCGTTCACTAACAGATCTTATGTCATGTCTGAAAATAGACTGGATAAAGACAGCTTCCGTGCTTTAATTAAAAAACTGAAACAACAGATCATATTCAGAGAAATGTAAAGCTGAAGATACCTGCTACATTTGCCTACAAGTATTGTTTTTGTTGTAGAAATTCTGTCACTAAACTGTCAATGTTTGATATGTTGAGGCATGAATACATTACTTTGTTAAACAACATTACATCAAGTTCCACTATTAGGATTTTTTTATTATTCTTTGCCATTTTAACAAAAATAGTACAAGATTATTAAGGCTAAAAAGGCATACTTTATTAGCCACTGAGATGTAATTTAAAACACTGAAATTAATAATTTAAAGTAAGCGTTATGTGAATTTTATTTTTAAAAATTCTATTTTGAGCATATATCTTAAACTATACACAAAATATCTTATTTAAAATATATTTTAAATGTACACTTGAGTAAGTGTATATTTGCACTTGGGCAAATACATATTTTGTTCACTTAAAGTATACTTTAATATATTTCTTAAAAGTGTATTTTGGTACAATTATATTTAAGTAGGTCTATGTTTAAAGTTGTCAAAATTGGTACAAGCATACTTTTAGTGTACTTCACATATATTTATAGATAGCACAGTTAATTGGTATACTTAAAATATACTTACACAAATGTAAGTATATTTGAAATATACTAAAGTATTTTTTTCACTAGGGTGGTCCCTGAGTTTGACGCATTGTGGTGTATAAGAAAAAGGGAGCAGGCACTCCAAAGATAATGAGTACAGTGGTAGAATCTTGTGTTCAAGACTTGGGATCATTTTATTTAAGAATTATGTAGGTTAACCACTCAAGCTCCGAAGGACAGCCAACTAGCTTCTCTTATCCTCGGGCTGATGAGCCTAGTTGATTAACAGGTGTGTGAGTTCACTCAGCAGGTCCGACTTCCACAGCAGCTTCCTGGCTCCCTCTGGTGGAAACAGACCCAGGCCTCCTAACAGGAATTTGGAGCAAGAGACATTCAACCAAGCTCATTAAGAAAAACTGAAGAAATTAATGAAGGTTTTATTAAAATATGGAAATGCATTGTGTACTCTTTTTTTTTCTTGCAAAAATGTATAAAAATAAGCTTTGAAAAGTGTGAATAAAAATATTGCCAAATTAAGGTGAAATAGAAGGATTTGGTTGATACTAAGTGAAAAAATTAATAAAGTTTATTGAATAACAATAAACTTATAAACTTTACTTAAGGGAGCAAAGGCCTCAAGCAGAATCTTTAGAAGGAACTTGACTTATCCCTACTAAGTAGTGCCCAGATTCTTAATCACTGCATAATCAAAGGTCACATCAACAGGTTGGAGAAAGAACGACACTGAACATGAATTAAAGTGTCTCCTTACGCCGTTTCCCCCAACAATGGTCCTGCATGTTTCATGACATACCTATGTCCTTGCTTCAGCCAAACTAATTTCATTTGGTGGTAGATTAACAGGTGTTTGCTGAACTGCAATCAGCTGAAGCAACTGCATTAAAGCAGGGAAAAATGCAGAGCAGTTTGGTTTCAGGATCAGGGTTAGGAAACACTGTCCTAGGTGTGTAAAAACAAATAGTTATATTTTGTGTGCAAAGCTTCTCTGCAATGGTCACAATTTGTCTTAAGGTCTCTCATGATATTTCATTTAGTTAGAAATTTATTTTACTTGTTTTGCACAGGATGATTCTTGAAAATTTATTATGAAATTGTATTCATTTTGTATAAATAGCTGCATGTTAACAGTAGACACTAGTTTCATTAATAAATCAGTTGAGCTATAGTCCAAAGAAACTCTACTAAAATTAGAAGTTAAACTAACATATTACAATGGCATATTATTGTTACTAATAAAATAGTGTTCGTTAATACACAGTAAGTGATGCCTATAAACATAACTAACTTTTCAAAACAACACAAGAATACAGCGTCTTAGTGAAAAACTTTCTGAGATCAACAGTCAAATTATAGACACAAATGAGATCAGTATGATGGTCTTGAACAGTTAATAATCAATGCATTTCTCCGACAGCCTGTGGAAACCCTAGCAGAGAAGGATTCAGGAGTGCTGCTGAGTGCCCAGACTATCACTTCTGAGACTATCAGCACCACCACCACAACCCAGATCACTAAGGTCTGTGCATATCATTAACAGGCAAACAGGCGATAACATCAACAGAATTCACTAAAACATGTTCAGGGTGACTCAATGAGAACTTTATTTATTTTCTAGTTTCGCTCAAAGTATAAATAGATTTCACAAAAAAATTCTTACAAGATTCAAATAAGTCATTCGTCAAAAAAAAGAGGTTCATAATGCAGCCTGTATTCTTGACCAGGAAATGTTTCCTACATACAACACAAAAAGGTAATTGAGGGCGGTTATAAAAATGGATTTCTGTTACAACTAAAGAATCACAATTAAAACATTTAGAAAGCTGATTCAGATTTATTTACATTTCCTCCCCATGTCTGCCTGACTTTGAGACAAAGTGTCTTTTATTTCCATATAAAGCATGGGTTGGCTTATATACCAATATCTTTATACCAATTGTTATTATGTAAATATAAAATGGATAATACACATCAACAGAAACTTTAAACATCTGACTTTCTTCATGAGTGATCAGATTTGTTTTAGTCAAAAAATGGAAAAGCAAAACCATAATTTTTCATAACATTTAAAAGTGGGGGAAATGGTTTTATTAAACATAAAAAAGGACGATGAATTATTGAACCCATATCCACAGGTTGCAGTCTGATGCAATAGACTGATACAAGTTTGTTAATTTTTAAATCTTAGTTGGCATAACTCTATTTTCTTAAATTTACATCAGCAATAGGAACATAAAACATGATTAAGCGTTTTTTGCTGATAGCTGTTTTCATGCAAATCAACAAATTCTATAAAATACCTCACAAAAGTATTATGTTTGTGCTGGAAAAATTACATATCTGCATTATGACCAACGACTGAATTTTGATATCTTCAAAGAGACAATATAGAGACACAATAAAAATGAATCTCTGTAAAAGTATATGTGTTTCAGTCTTTGTAAATTATCTGTTGTTGTAGACGGTGAAAGGAGGAATTTCTGAGACTCGAATTGAGAAGAGAATTGTCATCACTGGAGACACAGCAATTGATCATGACAAGGTAAAAATCATGAAAGAACAGATTGTAGTTTGAAAATATAGAACAGAGTTGACTTGATATTTTCAGAAAGTGCAAAGAATGTTTATTAGCTCACAAATTACAACAGATTTCTAATTTGCAATCCAAGTATTAGCTAATTACTCTCATCCTTAAAGATGAATGCTTGTTTTGTTTGGCAAAGTTAAGGTACAGAAAGCCCCTAAAATACATATTTCAAAGACTAAATTTTAAATAAGTGAAATCTAGAGGTCTTGATATATGTAAAACAGGACGGGGAGCTAGATCAGTGAGACCATTGAATGGAAATCAGGCAGTGAAACAGAAGGATCCAAATCAGGAGCTTAAATACAAAGACAGGGGTAAAAAATGTCACAGAACCAAAGGAACTAAGAAGAAATGTCTTACAGCTGTGTGCGCTGTCCACACTCCAGCTCATTGATGGTGGCGGTAATACACCATTGCAGCTGGTCTGCCAAATGCCTTAAAACAAAACAAGAAAAACAAAAAAAAAGCTGGGACAGGGAGAAAGCAGCAAAACCAAAGATGGGAGACTAATTAACACAAAAGCCACTCAGACTCTAGAAAACAAAAAAGACCTGACAATAATCCTAGAGAAAATAAATTAAACTAGAATTTCAAACCGTTACAATTGGTTCCTCGCCCGACCCAGCAGGTCCATCCCCCTTACATCGTCCGCCCGAACAACTCTGTACACACCTCCCGATGAAGTTCCCTCCCCAACCTCCGTGCTCTGTGTGTGTCTACCGAGTCGGCGATTTTTCAGGAAGGGTTGTTTTTTTTTTTGTTCTGACATGTTCCTAGCCAAGATAAGTGTGGATTTGGCTCCCCTTTAGTTATTCTATCTGTGGTCAGATAAGCTATGGTGGGAAGATAAACTCCAGGAGATGGTCAGTGAGCCAAGGGCAGACACAGGAAGCCAGATTCAGAATAAACAAATTGTCTGTAGAATGGGCAAACTTAAAATTTCTATCCATCCCAAGGTCTCAACCGGTAGATTTCTTATTTCCAGTCATCCAAATTAGTGTGGTTGCAACTTCTCCAAGATTGATTCGTCTCACAGCCTGAGTGTCAGTCTGAGTGTTCGGTAGTTCGGCTCAGTTTGTCACGAGCTTCTCCATATGCCAGGTATCCACAAGATCCAAACAGCAGAAATCCAGTTATCATGAGTCCAAATAAATCCAGGGTGGATCCCGCTGGGTATGTCCCAGCAGGACAAGTGGGCTCTCCTGTGCCCAGTCTTCTCATTGAGAAAGTTTGATTAAATGCATTATTGAGAGACCAGTTAACCACAATCTTAATTTGTAGATTTGGAGGATGCGCAAAGAAAGGCTCCAAAAAAGCAGCACAAAAACAGAGCAAGAGAAGCTGGGGAAGAAAGGAAATCAATCAATCAAATTTTATTTGTATAGCACATTTCAGCAGCAAGGCATTTCAAAGTGCTTTACATCATTAAAATAAAAATAAAAACAGAATAAACAGTGAGAAAGAGAAATAGATTTTGAAAAAGATTAAAAAACATAAGAAGATAAAAACATTATTAAAAGTAAAGATAAAAACATTTAAAACATCCATCCACGTGAGGACTTGCCCTTATGGGGTCTCCTCGAACAGAGTTTTAGCGGAGCGACATCATACAAGGATTCTCAAACCTCAGAGTTTTAGCATCTTACAAAGATTCTCAAACCTAAGACATTAAAACCCTAATTTAGCCATAAGCAACTCTAAACAGGTGGGTTTTAAGTTGACATTTAAAGGCACCCAGTGTTTCAGCTGTCTTACAATTTTCTGGAAGTTTGTTCAAACTTTGTGGTGCGTAGAAGCTGAATGCTGCTTCTCCTCGTTTGGTTCTGGTTCTGGGGATGCAGAGCAGAACCAGAACCAGAAGATCTGAGGGGTCTAGATCAGTGTTTCTCAACCTTTTTCAGGCCAGCGCCCCCCCAGCCTTTATCCAGGTCCCTCACTGCCCCACCAAAGAATTTGTAGGCTACTTTGCACTGACCATTATTTTATTATTAATATTACTATCACTATTGCAGATGTTTTGATTTTTATGCTTGTTTCTGTATTTATCATCAAAAATAATTTCCCAGAGAACAAAAAAGCCATGTGAATAGAAATTATTTTCACAGGTGTTTAAATGCAATGAACATTCAAGTTAAAATCAGTAGACCTAACAGCAACCAATCAGAGTGGAAAAAATATTCTTGTTCTTTGCCATTTTCTAGTTGTTAAATATTACACAAAATGACCAGATAAAAGATGTAAAACATGCCAGTTTAAACTTTGATCTATTTGCAAAACGACTGAGCTCTGCAACATTAAAACATGGATAGAACTGTAACTACATTAATCATAACTCTTCTTCTCTTCAGTGTTTGTCAGTTTCTGGTGGTGCAGCTCTGTGCTGCCTTCAGGAGAATGGGACATCAGAGTATCATCCATAAAATTTCACCCACATGGCATTTATTGTTCAAACCAGAGCTTTCAGTGGAAAAACTAAAGTTCCAGGTCCTTTTAATGCCATACAAATATGAGACAGAAACATGGATTATATCTTTATATCAACCTGTCTATTGATTATAGATTAATAGTTTTACTGGACAGAAATTACAAAGAACAAATCTGGTTCTTAATCAAATCCTAATGAGTCAAATTGAAAGTGTCATGGAGTCATCAGCCTCATGACATTAACACTGGCATGAAAAATAATATTGAAAAAATAAATGTATCAAATCTAATTAAACATAAATAAGTGATCAGTTCTTTACTGTTATGGTCTGAAAGATATTTATTCTCAGTACTAGATGTGGTCTCAACAAACCCATGGCACTAAAACAATATTATTTTACTTTTTATCTGGAAATAGTGTCCGTTTATTCTTGCCATACAATCCTCTGTATTAAGTATTGCTCGAAAGGTCTTGCCATACCAGTTTATTCCTCTGTATTTACTTTAGTTTCTTGGTTTATTCTTGCATTTTGTTCTTCATTCATTTCCATTTAGTTTCATTTGATTAGTTTTATCCTCTCTTGGTTTATTGCTATATCCACTTTAGTTTCTTTCCTGTTGCTACATTTATTTTATCATTTATTGACCATCAGTAATCTTCACTCATCACCTGCTGCGCCTCCTAATCGTCATGTGTTTCACATCATGTGTTGATTTTTCACTGTTCAGCGTCGGATTCTCTGTTTTTATGCCATAATTCACATCTAGTTTGTCGCTCCGTTTTATGTCCCGCTTCTCCTGTTTCAGAGTTTTGCGCAATGTGCGCGTCTTTTTTTTTTTCTTAACGTCCTAAGGTGCAGAGCGTATCGATGGGGAAAAGGCAGACTGACAAAAACCTTTTAAAACAACGGAAACAATTTCTGCATTCTGGTTATTTTAATTTAACTCCAAATTTAAATTAACTCCATTTCAATCAATATTTGTGCAATGATGTTTTTTTATTTCTCACAAATAAAGGATCAATGACGACAATTTACTAATTTGGACATAAAAAAATGTGATTTTCAATTTTTTATGCCCACTGAAAAAATCTAAACACAAAATTACACTAACTATCCTTGAAAGTGATTTTTTGTAAAAATTTTTATATTACATTTAGATTTTTTTTGAAGGGGTTATCTTTATAATTGAACTTGAGACACTTTTCACTTTGTATTGCACTAGGCCTGAGTAGCTCAAAGACTGACTTGATGTCTGTGATGTGAGTTACTGCCATCCTAGTCAACCCTGGAATGATCAACAAAAAGTTCCAGCACTTCCAGGGTTTTCATCTTTTTATTTCCCTGCTGCTCATTTCTTGATCTCTGATAGTGACAATATTACATGTACCTTCAGTGTGTAATGCGTTTAGGACTCCCTCGCAGAGAGTATTTATGTCCCCTCCCCCACTTCTACTTTGTGTCCACTCAGTGTGGGTGGAGTTTGCCCAGGGGAACAGAAAAGGTTCCTGTCAAAAGTTGTATGAACACCTGCTTTCTGGCAGCTTCCTAGTGAAGTAAAGAGAATAGTGAAAGAGTGGGTTTGTGTGTGTGTGTGTGTGTGTGTGTGTGTGTGTGTGTGTGTGTGTGTGTGTGTGTGTGTGTGTGTGTGTGTGTGTGTGTGTGTGTGTGTGTGTGTGTGTGTGTGTGTGTGTGTGTGTGTGATATGTCTCATAGGTGCAAGAAACAAATAGAATTGGACATTTTTTGAACCTTTTTACCCTTCAACTTGACTGCCGGGTCAAATTGACCCCAACAGTATCGATGTAACAAGTAGACCCAGGGGGGGTTGCAAATGTGTAAAATGAACCATTTTCATTTTATACATAGAGTGCAACTATTAAGACAAATAGAAAAAGTTTCATGCAGAAAAAATACTTCTATTTTTAAAAGATTTTTAAAATTTGAAACGGGTCAATTTGACCTGTAACATGGGGGGTGGGTTAAAAGTGCTGTGTTGTTCTATCACCCTCGTTTCATACTGGACCACTTACAGCACCGTGTTAACGCTATAAAATGAACGCTCTCTATTGTGGTATCACCCATGGAGGGATTTCTTTATTCTTTATTTAAATGGGTTCATTTTTCAGAGGGATACTCAGTGAGGGTGTCGTGATTTTAGCTACCAGTAGCAGGAGAACGAAGCTGCGCCAGAAGCTAACAGAAGCTAACAAACACTAAATAGAAGAAGAGCTGCCATCTATATCGTTGCAGCCAAGCATGATTTAATGTTACACAATGCAGTTTTACCAAGTTGCTCAAAGTCTAAACTGGCATTGTTGTGCATTTAAGGTGTAAAGTTTACCTTTGACCAAACGCCCCCCAAAGGCATCCCAGCCAGCGCCCCCTGCCGTCCTCTGAACTCCCCATGGGGGGTGGTAGCCCCCCTCCCCCCCGTTGAGAACCGCTAGTCTAGATGGTTGAAACAGCAATAACAGATCTTTAATAATGTATTGTGGTGCTAAACCGTTCAGTGATTTATAAACTAACAACAGTATTTTAAAGTCTATTCTCTGAGCTACAGGGAGCCAGTGTAGGGACTTTAAAACTTGTGTTATGTGCTCTAACTTCCTGGTTTCAGTGAGAACTCGAGAAGCAGCATTCTGGATCAGCTGCAGCTGTTTGATTGATTTGTCAGTCAGACCTGTGAAGACGCTGTTGCAGTAATCAATGCGGCTAAAGATAAACGCATGGATGAGTTTCTCTAGATTGTGCTGAGACATAAGTCCTCTAATCCTGGAGATGTTCTTCAGGTGATAGAAGGCCAACTTTGTGACTGTCTTAATGTGGCTTTGAAGGTTCAGGTCAGAGTCCATCACTACTCCCAGGTTTCGGGCTGATTGCTGGTTTTTAGTTGTAATAACTGAAGCTGTGTGCTGACTGTAGATCACTCATCTTTAGGTCCAAAGATAATAACTTCAGTTTTGTTTCTGTTCAACTGGAGAAGGTTTTGACACATCCACACATTTACCTGTTCTAAGCATCTATTCAGTGATTGGATGGGTTCAGAGTCACCTGGTGACATCGTGATGTAGAGCTGTGTATCATCCGCATAGTTATGGTAGCTGATCTTATTTCCTGATATAACCTGAGCCAGTGGTAGCATAAAAATATTGAAAAGAAGGGGTCCTAGGATTGAACCTTGGGGTACAAGGTTGGGGTGCATGTGACCTTTGACCTCTCTGATGAGAAATTTCCTATTGAAACAAAGAAAGGAAAGGAGAAGAAAGCAGAGGAAAAAGTGTCCACCTTCACCAAGAGCAGAGAGTGTACCACATACTCATTCATTTTCTTCCATCAACTTAGAATCAGCTCAATCCAATAATAAATTACAAACTAAACAATAGACAATTTAGTAGCTTAGATAACATAGAGAATTAACAGCTACATAAACAAAACTCATGTCTTCTTAAACCTAACATGTTTGTAGTTGCCGGTGCAAAGGAAATTGCAGAATAATTTATGGTTTCAAAATTATGGACAATTGAATTTCACAATGATGTTCATAGCTATAAAAAATCTGCTATGGTAACTTTTTAGGTTTCTTCTTTAGCGCTTAATGTAGTAGGTTTTATTTGACTCAGACTAAGTACATGAGGGCGAGATTGGTTTTGGATAATGCATTGTTCATGGCTCTCTGTTCAGAAATAGTCCAGACCAAAAACTTTTGCACAGTTGCTCATCTGTTGGAGAATCTTTCTAGGAAACATTGCCCACATAAATTTTGACAATGGGACTTGCAGTTTTTGAGTTATAAGGTGAAACACTTTTTTTTCTACCGTAGTGCCACCTACCTGAATATGTGTATACAAGGGTGTAACTGGGATACCCTGCTGAATTACAAAGCAGGGCAGCAAACGTATTTATTTACTGTAAAATTATACAATAAGAGGTTTTAATTCATTTTTCATATCCTTTTCTGTCTTACCTGCCATTCTGCAGCTGTCCCTGATTCTGTACGCTGCTGAAAAGCTCATAACGTTCTAATGTCAGTTATGCTTGTTTAACCACTTTCACAACTATGTCTCTGCTCTTTTCAAAGTTTTCAGTGGGACTTTTTTGGGGCAGTTGGGGAGTACAGTTACCGTCATTATTACTCAATTGCACATCACCTATTAGCCATTACAGCTAGTGATGTGTACCTGAAGATGCCTTTACTATGCATGTCCACAAAACCCATCCTGTTCTAATGCAGGATGAGCAGGAATCTGTCACAAAAATGGTTGTAAACCCCATATTTCTTATCCAATTTCTATAAAATGTGGTTAAATTAAGACTGATAAAAGTGCTGATGTATGGATATGTAAAATATGTATTCTCTCTGGATATAAAACTATTCAATTCTTCAATTCTGTCAGGGAATTTTTCTTTTAAAATGGCCAATAATTTAATAGGTGCCTGCCCATAGCAATGCATAGGGAGAGCAGTGACTGACTTGCAGAGCAAGTCAGTCCCTGCCTCCTTGGCAGTCACATGGCCTCCTTGGCAGTCACATGGCCTCCTTGGCAGTCACATGGCCTCCTTGGCAGTCACATGGCCTCCTTGGCAGTCACATGGCCTCCTTGGCAGTCACATGGCTCCTTGGCATGGCAGGCACCTATTGTTCTACACCCAATAGAATGTCTCTATATTATAGATTATTTTCCTTCCGTCACCGTTAATGCACCCACACAAAAATGGTATCAAAACGTGCGGCTCGATCTCGAGAAGGGAGTTCATATTTTTTATTGGGGATCGGACTTACAATGACGACGTAAAAAGCAAAAAATGAGCAAAATTTCCAACTGCTGAAACGAAGAGTGTAACTGACACCAACTGCCGCTTTTGTAGAGTGAGAAACGGAGTGGAATTTAGACCCCAAAATAATTTTGAAATCGCTCTCATGCCTACAGAAATTACATGAAAGTCGGTCATGACTTTGACCGACTTTCCGCCATAGGCGGTGCAATAATATTAGCCTTTTTTATGTTTTTTGTTATTTTTTTTATTTCTCTGCTCAAGGCAGTTCATTAACAGTAGCACAAACATTAGCATTTCACTGCCCTTGACTAGTGCACTGCCTTTCTTAGTAATTAGACATGTTTAGTATACTGAATGGAGCAAGTAAAATTAAAACAACATGGTCGTGTTGCTCCACATGCTATGTCCAGCATTTAGGCGAACATTAGCATATTGGCTAATTTTAGTTTATGCATTAATTTTAACATAATGAATGGTACAAGTACAGCTTAGTCAACATGCTTCTGCCTCTCCACAGGTTATTGACTACATTGCAGCTTTCTTTAGCATTAATGCAAATTTTTAGCATCATAACGCTGGGTCTAAGCCGACGGGCCCACTATGGCATGCCCCGTAAAATTTCTGCAGGAATTTTCTAGTATTATTTATTTTTCTTCCGTCACCGTTAATGCGGCTCGTACCGCTGCACAGTGGCGCAACTACACATTATTCAGGTGGATGCGAAAACATAGATCGGCACCACCCCCTCTTCCCAGGGAAGGAATGTCAGGGTGAAGGAGCGACGCTCACTCGCTCCCCCCGAGGCGACGATACGTGAAGGGTAAAACTCGCTACATTTACCTCGTTATGTGCGCGAGGTGAAGGAGCGGAAGGCGCGCTGAAGTGTATGGGAAAACATCATCGGCGCGCCGCCCCCTCCAGACGCCCCCTCTGGTGCTGCGCCCCTATGCGTTGCATACCCTGCATACCCACTTTTTGTGCCACTGCTGCTGCGTGAACCCCCACAAATGTGGTATCAAAAATTGCGGCTTCATCATGGGAGGGGAGCTATTACTTCTGGTGGGATTCGGAGTTACCATGGCAGCACAAATTGGGACCCCCAAAAACCCCATTCATTTCAATGGAGCGAGATCCTAAAAATACCCTATTTTTGAGCAATCACTGTGTCATCATAAATTCACGTAGAAATGCCATTAAAACTTCAGTTTGTAGATACGCCCGTCATCTTATCTAAAGTGAAGTTGGTACATCGATATGAATTACGGATTGTCCACAACTTGTCTCCAAGCGACCTAAAGTTTTTGATTTTTCGTAAAGTTAGAGTGTGAGTGCCGCTCCGCTAGAGTGTGGGAAAGAGTGAATTTATGACCCCAAAATAATTTCTAACTCGCCCTCACGCCCACAAATATCGCCTGATTTGCCTAACAGTTGGTCAGGATGTAGATACTGTACGCATGCCTGCGCTAGTAAAATGTTTTCAAAATTTCCCTAGGGCTTATGGTTTTCTCTCCAGGTGCTTTCGACCGATGTGGCGCGACAGAATCAACTCACACTCAGACCTATGTTTTTCCATATATTTCTGAAAAATGTCAGACCTGAGCGCACATCATCTATCTCTCATCGCTGTTAATACTGTGAGCAAGGTAGAGATATGAAACGCGGGAATATCGGAGAAGACAAATAGTTCTCTCATACGCTTCAAACGGTTTTCCAATACATGGCACGGTTCCTGAACGGGAAGTTGTTTGAAGGGCTTTTTTGGTTTGAAAACAGGCTGGTTTGAATAGAATTTTCCCACACTTTGGCTGTCACAACTGCAGGGGATTAATTAATTACCATAGCAACAGAATACAGAGCAGGGCACAGCAGCTGCTCAGGACTGCAAACATGCCATAACTGTAGTTCTATCTATGAGCAACACTCAGTTAAAAGAGAGGCCACAGCAACATGTCAGAACTACAAAATGGCGGAACTGTCAGCTAAACAGAAATTACTCTCACCCTGTAGGCCAGAGACAGCTGAAGTTGGCAGGGGATTAATTACACAGAGCAGGGCAGGGCACGCCATGTCTGTAGTTCTAACTGTGGCCAACTCTCACTTAAAACAGGGCTGAGGATCATGTTAGAACTACAACATAGCAGAACTGTATGTTACTATAGAGGAGGACTTAACTGGTATTTACAACTACTTGTGTTTTGAGCATTATACAACTGATTTAACACTATAACTATTACACATGGGATTAGTTTGGCAAGTTAAAATTAAGCTCAGAAAATTTCAAAATAAAAGCCTGGAAGATTATTACATCATAGAATTACTCTTATGTGTGAAGCTTATAGTCGTCAGTCTCGGACTGAATTTCATTGAGCACTGGGTTCAGCTATTATACTGTTGCAGTGAACTACATCAGCCATGGAAGTATGGTGATGAATCAGGCAAGAGCTTCAGTCATTTCACTTTGGTGATCAACAGTGTCAAACCCATTACTATGTATAATACTGATTTGGAATGGGCAAGTCCAGCTGTGTGAGTTTTTGCACCACCATAGGCATTATGGTGTAACTATCAGGAGCATGTCCGTGCAAGACTGCCATGCTTGATTAACATAGTTCACCAACAAAGTGCACTGACTGGGGCGTTTGACCAGTCCATACTATTGCTGACCTGTTTTACTGCTACATTACAAGGGCTGAACCTGATTCACAACGAAATTCCTCCCGAGACTAACGACTATAAGCTTCGCACATGTGGTTCTCACTCACGGTCCAAAATAAAGAAAAAAATGAAGACAGTGGGTAATTTTTTTAGAAAGCGTTTCATCCTTCATACTAAGGATTTTAATTCACACTGAAAAATTCTGATAAATAATACATTTATGTAAGCAAAATAAGAATAATCACAGGAAATATGTATTCTTCCCACAATGCATTGTGAGACCTGCCTGTTTGTGTGACTACTCACTGCCTCACTCT
Organism: Poecilia reticulata; assembly: GCF_904066995.2. Taxonomy (NCBI): domain Eukaryota; kingdom Metazoa; phylum Chordata; class Actinopteri; order Cyprinodontiformes; family Poeciliidae; genus Poecilia; species Poecilia reticulata. Next base: position 204,572 of record NC_088840.1, on the reverse strand, counting down.
GGGCTCCGTCGCTATGGTAATTAATTATCTGCACCTGGGCTGGCTCTCTCTTTCAGACAGGATGCTGGAGACAGAGTTTCTATACTTGTGAGACACCCAGCGTCAGTATGAAGAACTCTGACAAAATACCATAAGCCCTATCAAAATTTTGAAAACATTTTATGGGAGCAGGCATGTGTATCCATGTCATGACCGACTTTGAGACCATTTTCCTTAAGAAAATGAAAAGGTATGTTATTTTGTGAGGAAATCTATATTTTACTGTTCCAGTAATGCCAGAATTAATAATAAATAATAAATACATTGTGGTATTCTGATTTAGTAATGTAATTAGATTAGTTCTTTTACCACCCCCACGCCACTAGAGGCAGTTGCAAGCCCGAAAAGACGTGACTAAGGAGCAGATTTAGAAGTACACCGAAAGCTACAGAATTTGCTAAAAACAAAGGAAAATGTGAGCTGCGTTGAAGTAAATAAAAGAAAGAAGTTAAAATACATGCTGAGAGTGAAACTCCTTCCTAAAGGTGAAAATATATCATAGATGTCAAAAGAAAATAAAAACAGAAGTATGGGAAATAGCGCCCCCTTCACTTCCGGATTGCAATGGTCCCATTTCCAAATAAGGTTTGAGACTGACAGTGGTCCATCCCCGCCCCTTTCTGTTTGCTGCAGCAAGGTCCTTCTCCAAAAATGCGGACTTCACGGAAGGGTGGGAGTAGTACCTAAAATAAACGGCAGATTTGGACAATGTGAGACACACTGTGCACTCAAACCCTTCAACATGAACCGTGTTGAAGGACAAAAGGGAGGAACGAGGGTGGGAGTGCGAGTATTGGGACAGGGCCAGTCTGTGTTTTCCCGCTCCATACCGTAAAAGAATGGAAAAAAAGAAAACATGCACTTTGCGCAAAGCTCACCATGGGTAATCACCAGGGTGAGATGTACCAGAATTTTATTTTTAATTTTTAAAATAATTCTAACCCATTCCATGAAAACTGTTTAAGGTACATTGAACTGAAAACGTACAGACCATGTCACCATGTACACCAAGTGAGAGCTATGGTCTTTTTCATATCTACAGCATGGTTTCATTTTAACTTAGACACCATAATTGTAATTTTAACATGTATTTTATATGCTGTGTTTTACTAATCCAGCTTTTTCTGTCTCATGGTAACTCTTAGGCTTTGGCTCAGGCTATCAAAGAGGCAAAGGAGCAGCACCCAGATATGTCTGTTACCAAAGTTGTTGTACACCAAGAAACAGAGATAACTCCAGATTAAGAAGGTATGTAAAGTATAAATACATAATGCAATTATATCCAAATCGAAATCTGTTTTATTTATAAAGCATATTTGTATGTATTTAACCTTTATTTAACTAGACATGTCTCATTGAGATTAAAAGTAATTTGTTTAAACAAGTGATGTACAGTAATAAAACACATCAAACCAAGAAATGACTAAAAACTAATATGAAAGAAAACAAAGGCTGAATGAAATAAATTGCAACATAAAACCAGAAACAATTGCCTTAAAACCTTCTGAAAACTAGTGTGAGTCTTAAAAATGGCAAAAGAAAAGCAGCTTGTTTTGGAGCCGTGAACTGAAAAAACTGATGGGCACTGACATTCTGAAAGAGTTTGAGTGGAGTTCCAGAGTGGACTCAGGCCTTAAGAATTAAAGTTAAAGTCCAGTCCTTTAGTTTTGTCATCTTTAAGACACATGCTCATTGCACTCTTTTGAGTAGAACCAGATTTTTAACTTATGACTTGGCCAAAAACTTCAATTCCTCAATATAATTTGCCCTGTGTTTCAAAGGCCTACATACCCTATATTGCCAAAAGTATTCGCTCACCTGCCTTATCTCACATGAGTTTAACGGACATCCCATTTCAAATTGGGATGTCAGTTAAACTGACATCCCATTAGAAATGTCAGTTTCTAATTGGTGACGGTGGTCATATTGGTGACCACCGTCACCAATATGACGGGGGTTCACCCTTTGCAGCTAGAACTCTTCTGGGAAGGCTATCCACAAGGTATAGGAGTATTTATGGGGATTTTTGTCCATTCTAGAAGTGCATTTGTGAGGTCACATAGTGATGTTGGAAGAGAAGGCCTGGCTCTCAGTCTCCGCTCTAATTCATCCCAAAGGTTTATCACATGGTGATAAACCATGTGAGGTCCGGACTCTGTGCAGGCCAGTCAAGTTCATCCACACCAGACTCTGCCATCCATATCTTTAGTATTCAGAGTTCCTATCACTGGAACTAAGGGGCCAAGTCCAGCTCCTGAAAAGCAACCCCACACCAGACCCCCCCCAGTGGCGCAAAAAGTGGGTATGCAGGGTATGCAACGCATAGGGGCGCAGCACCAGAGGGGGCGCCAAAACCCCGTCTGGAGGGGGCGGCGCGCCGATGATGTTTTCCTGTACACTTCTGCGCGCCTTACGCTCCTTCACCTCGCGCACATAACGAGGTAAATGTAGCGAGTTTTACGCTGAGTGAGCGTCGTTCCTTCACCCTGACGTTCCTTCCCTCGGTCGGGGGGGGGGGGGGCGCGCCGATCTATGTTTTTGCATCCACCTGAATAATGTGTAGTTGCGCCACTGACCCCCCCTCCACCAGACTTCACACTTGGCACAATGCAGTCAGTCAAGTATCGTTCTCCTAGCAACCGCCAAACCCAGACTTATCTATCAGGTTTCCAGATGGAGAAGCGTGATTCGTCACTCATCGAATGCGCTTCCACTGCTCTAGAGTCCAGTGATGGCGTGGTTTACACCATCTCATCTCACACTTTGCATTATACTTGGTGATGTATGGCTTGGATGCAGCTGGTCACCATGGAAACCCATTCCATGAAGCTCTCTAATCACTATTTTTGAACTAATCTGAAGGCCACATGAAGTTTGGAGGTCTGTAGTGATTGACTCTGCAGAAAGTTGTGACCTGTTTGCATTACGCGCTGCAGCGCCACTGACCCCGCTCCATCTGTTTACGTGGCCTATCACTTTTGCATGGTGTTTGCAAAGACTTCCATGCAAACACTATGCAGAAAGACCCCGGGCCGGGAATCGAACCCAGCTCTGTTGGTAGCAAGGCAACAGTGCTACCAACTGCACCACTGTGCAGCCTGTGGTTGTGCTTCAGTTTTGAATGTAAGATCTGTTCAGCTCCACTAATATTTATCTCTCTCTTTTTTTCACACCCAGAATTCTTCTAACTTCACCACAGCTGACTCAGATGCCCTCCCCTCTTTTCCTTATGTCTCCATCACAACATTTTACCTCAGCAACCATAGTCATCACATCCAGCTGCCCTGCTTTCGGCATGATAAACCAGACCTTGTCAGAGGGAAGAGGCCTCAGCGGGAAAATACATTTTCCTCCAAGAGTTTGAGTATTGGTTGAAGGAGACAGCCACTAAAAAGTTCCCAAGTTTGCAGAATTCCCAACAACACCCTTTCTATTCCATTTTCTGCCTTCAGCGCATATCCTAAAGTTTTGAATACAAATTTAATTTAAAAAATTAACTTTTTCATAGCTATAAATATTTGTGAATTTGTTCCTCTCCCCTTTTTTGGAGATTTTAAGAAAAGAAAAAAAACTTTTAAGGGCATTTGGTCTTTTAATCTTGAGAATCCTACTTTATTTTTCTACAGCTTTTCTTACCATCGGAATTGGTTACAAAAATCTTAAAAGTTAAAAGTTTTTTAACAAAGTTCTGAAACTGCACTGAACAAAGATTGTGAGATTCTACAAGTTGGAACTGGAGCATTCCTCTCAAAGTTTTCAAATTGGTTGATACTTTCTGTACAGTAAATACTTTATTTTCCCTCTCAATGTGAAAAGATATTTTTTCATTTTATGTACAAAAAGATTGATTTATCAAAGCAGGGCATTGAATTTGCTGGTGGAATTACTTATTTCCCCCATTTGAAATTTGGTTTCAACATCTTTTGACTGTTTCAGTTGTTGTAGTGCTTGTGACACGCAAAGGGTGTGGGGATCATTAAGATCATATTGTATTGAAACTACCTTCTTTTATTTAATACCATTATTGTATTTTTAGTGTGTTTTATAGTTCAGATTTAGATTCCAAACAGTGTTTGATTCTATAGATCATTCCTAGCTGTCAAATACACTTATTTCCCTTTTTATTGAGCAGTGTATAATTTCAGTATTTCTGAATTTCATTCACATTTGCACTTCTAAATGGACAGTGTACACTTTTTTTTGTAGTAATGGCTCTATCAAAATAAAGCGAAAAGTTCAGAAACTGACATACATCATTATTAGTGCTCAAAACTGAATTGCTGATCGACTTGTCTCCAATGTCTTTGACCATTGTTTATCCTTTTCAACAGGTTTTTTTTCAGCAGTTTGTTTACTATCTATTATAAGCACACAGTTTTCTCAAAATGTTTCCACAAAGTTTTGTTGGCAGAGGTGTGTAAAGATCAATAATGTCCACAGAAAAAGGAAATGGGTGATTACAGTAAAATGAGTTAGAACAAACCCTAACAAGTAGTTTGAAAAGTAACAAACCAGCAAAACTTTGAAATCCAGGTCAGTTTTTATCACAACCATTTTTACAGGAGCTAAGACTAAAAGCATACCTGCATTTTTCTGAGTGTTACATTAATTGTACAGCAACACATAAAACTGTTAGTTTAATTTGGGGTACCAGAATGAGCCTCTTAATTTTGCACTGCCCGGTCAGATTAGACATATGTTGTTATTGGTATGACTTGTGATTTTGTCCACATGATGCTTTATTTCTTTACTCCATTTAGTATTGCATGTTACAGTTACTTCACTTAGCTGTACACTTCTTTGTCTTATGGACATTTTAATATTTTCTTTACTGTGAACCCACACTTCAACATCAGATGAAAACTTGTAAAGAGCACCACGCATAAAATAAAGAACTTTGTAGGTACAATCAATGGTCTTGGTTTTCAATTGTTATCATGAAATATCTCTCTGCTTCTGTCACAAATAAGTGAAAAAGAAGGTTTTTTGTTTGTTTTTTTGTCACAGTAGTATTTGATTGATACTTTTTTATAGAACCTGAAGATTACTAGAATAGAATAGAATAGAATAGAATAGAATAGAATAGAATAGAATAGAATAGAATAGAATAAGCAAAAGACATTAAGTATTCTCCCATTGGCATTTTAAAGGTGATTAAATCCACAACACCAGAATTGTACAATGTCATCACCACACTTCTGCTTGATTCTCTCCAAAAATTTTATCTCTGTAAAAAGTTTATCCAAATTAAAGGAAAATTTGATTTCAACCAGATTAATATCCAAATTACAGATCAGTACACTGATCTCTGAGCTGCACACAGACAGAATCTCCAAAGAACTTTGAATACAGTCTCTATTATAACATTTCCAAACACATGGCTCTGACTTATAGCACAGTCAACAAAGCTTCATTGTTAGATTTTATTTTTAATTAAAAGGCAGTTTTTAATTAGATATTTCATTTTGGGTTCAAATAATTAAGGGAGATCCAGTTTGTGCACATTAGTTCAGCAATCTTAGAATTGGTAAACTAAACCTATTTGCTAATCAAACCAAATGAGATTACTTTCAGTTGGGCCTACAGGCCTCCTTCCACCCACACTCTTTCTCTCTCATTTATCAAGTATAAAAACCCACGCCTTCTAAACTTCTTAGGTGATCCAGAGGTCCCCTAAGAACCTCTGGGAGAGAGACTATATATACCACCTTCTGTCAAATTTTAATCGGATGATTGATTGATGGCCGTGACTAATTGATATTAAGTGATATTAAACCCCTCCCCCCACCGGATATATAACCCCCCCTTCTCCACCTCGTGAACGGATTCCCCCCCCCTTCCCTCTCTCCCCGAACAAAGACTTTATTTAGGGGGACCTCTTTGAATTGGTCAATAGAAACAGGATAATTTACTTGTAAGTTAGCAGTGAATGCTAACTTACAAGTTAGCATAGTATATTGGAATATACTAGCATAGTATATTCCAAACAAAGCGAATAAATAAATAAATAAATATATTCCAAACAATATCTGGCTGCTGAGCTTGAGACGTAAAAGGGATGAGTGCGCTTGATTCTTTTTGAGGTGGGTGCATACATTCAAAGAGGAGTGACTCCGGCCCTGCACACCAATGCATTTGTGTGTGCGTGTGTGTATGTGTGTGTGAGTGCGTGTGCGAGGGTGCGGGTGTGTGTGCGTGTGTGTGTGTGTGTGTGTGTCCAAGCATAAGACAGCCTATAGATTCACCACACCGTTTGTGTGAGCTGACACGACCAACTCAGGATGCTCATGTGACTGTTTTACTGCAATATTTAGCTTGGTGTTGGACAACAGACTTATAGCTAGGCAAAAGGGGCTGACCTGTGGCCCTGCTAAACTCTTATAGATTTTTTTTCTGACACTTACTAGTGTGATACATTTCAGTAAATGTTCCTCATTTGTAAATTTATTTCTTAAGAATATGTGACAGGTAGTAAACCTGGTTTACCTGGTTACCAGGTAGTAACCCTAACCCTAGTCTCTGACTCATACGCTGTATATTTCTTGGCCCTAATGATTTTTCCCTCCATCCATTATCTTACATGCTTAAATGTGTTCACTAACAAAATACAGTACACCTGTAGTTGTTAAGGTTCCATTACTAAAAACTTGTAAATGATCAATGTCAACCATCAGTCTGTATTAAAATATTTAGTACAATTTGTATTATTTATTTAGATTTGATGTTTTGATGTGAGCACTTGGATTTCTATCGATTTATTGAATCATTCTCTATGTAAATATTTATCAAACTGAATGATCATTCAGGTTTTATATAGCTATTTTTTCTTTTCCTTCAATGTTTGTTGCAGAAATTCAAATATATGCTGGCTATCGACCAACAATTCAATCAGTGAATCTTTGCTTTTTTTATCAAGTAGCCCCTCTAACGGAGACCTACATCTTCTGACACCTGGCCCAACTTATAATAACATTAACCAAGTTTGTTGTTGGTACCCTTTACCTAAAGAATAAAAATATGCTTGCTACACAACCATAGGCGTAGGAAGCGGGGGGATGGGGGGACATGTCCCCCAATATTGGAGACAGTCACATTCGTCCCCCCCAATAATTTCACCGCAGTTGCGAAGAATTTTAAAATCTTCCACTCGCATGCTTTTATTTTGAAGCGCATTCAGCAGAGCGCTTCCTCCCCCTCCCCCCTCTGAACGGCTCAGAGTAAAGGCAGCAGCATAGAAACTCCGTTTGAATGAGGGAAACTGTCTGTCAGGAATGTTGCCATGAATATCGCTCGTTTGTCAGTTTACTTTCATATATAGAACTAAATCTTTTTGGTTAAGCGGTTTTAATTCTGGAATAGTCACATGTCCAAACTTTTATTGCTAACTTTGTTTAAAAGTTAAAAAGTTAAAAAGTTTAAAAGTGCTATGGGCGGCAGCCAAGGGAGGGGACCCTGGCGGTCTGATCCTCGGCTGCAGAAGCTGGCTCTTGGGACGTGGAACGTCACCTCTCTGGTGGGGAAGGAGCCGGAGCTAGTGTGCGAGGCTGAGAGGTTCCGGCTAGAAATAGTCGGCCTCACCTCGACGCATGGCTCTGGTTCTGGAACCAGTCTCCTTGAGAGGGGCTGGACGTACTTCCTCTCTGGAGTTGCCCACGGTGAGAGGCGCCGGGCTGGAGTGGGCATACTTGTTGCCCACCATTTGGGCGCCAGTACGTTGGGAACGAGAGGGTAGCCTCCCTCCGCCTACGGGTGGGGGGACGGGTTCTGACTGTTGTTTGTGCTTACGGGCCAAACGGCAGTTCAGATTACCCACCCTTCTTGGAGTCCTTAGAGGGGGTACTGGAGAGTGCCCCTCCTGGGGACTCCCTTGTTCTACTGGGGGACTTCAACGCTCATGTGGGCAATGACAGTGAGACCTGGAGAGGCGTGGTTGGGAGGAACGGCCCCCCCGATCTGAACCCAAGCGGTGTTCTGTTGTTGGACTTCTGTGCTCGTCACGGATTGTCCATCACGAACACCATGTTCAGGCATAAGGGCGTCCATATGTGCACTTGGCACCAGGACGCCCTAGGCCGCAGTTTGATGATTGACTTTGTCATCGTCTCATCGGATTTGCGGCCGTATGTCTTGGACACTCAGGTGAAGAGAGGTGCGGAGCTGTCCACTGACCACTACCTGGTGACGAGTTGGCTCCGGTGGTGGGGGAGGAAGCCGGTCAGACCTGGCAGGCCCAAACGTGTAGTGAGGGTCTCCTGGGAACGTCTGGCGGAGTCCCCTGTGAGACGGAGCTTCAACTCTCATCTCCGGCAGAACTTCGAACACGTTCCGGGGGAGGTGGGGGACATTGAGTCTGAGTGGACCATGTTCCGTACCTCCATTGCCGAGGCGGCCTATCGGAGCTGCGGCCGCAAGGTTGTTGGTGCCTGTCGAGGCCCGTTGGTGGACACCTTCGGTGAGGGATGCTGTCAAGCTGAAGAAGGAGTCCTACCAGGCCTATTTGGCCTGTGGGACTCCAGAAGCAGCTGATGGGTACCGGCGGGTGAAGCGGCATGCGGCTCGGGTTGTCGCTGAGGCAAAAACTCGGGCGTGGGAGGAGTTTGGAGAGGCCATGGAGACAGACTTCCGTACGGCTTCGAGGCGATTCTGGTCCACCATCCGGCGTCTCAGGAGGGGGAAGCCGTGCAGCACCAACACTGTTTATAGTGGGGATGGTGTGCTGCTGACCTCAACTCGGGACGTTGTGGGCCGGTGGGCGGAATACTTCGAAGACCTCCTCAATCCCACCAACATGCCTTCTGTTGAGGAAGCTGAGCCTGGGGACTCTGGGTTGGGCTCTCCAATCTCTGGGGACGAGGTCGCCGAGGTGGTCAAAAAGCTCCTCGGTGGCAGGGCCCCGGGGGTGGATGAGATCCGCCCGGAGTTCCTTAAGGCTCTGGATGTTGCAGGGTTGTGTTGGCTTACACGACTCTGCAATATCGCATGGACATCGGGGGCAGTTCCCCTGGATTGGCAGACTGGGGTGGTGGTCCCCCTGTTTAAAAAGGGGGACCGGAGGGTGTGCTCCAATTACAGGGGGATCACACTCTTAAGCCTCCCTGGTAAGGTCTATTCAGGGGTCCTGGAGAGGAGGGTCCGTCGGATAGTCGAACCTCGGATTCAGGAAGAGCAGTGTGGTTTTCGTCCTGGTCGTGGAACACTGGACCAGCTCTACACCCTCAGCAGGGTCCTGGAGGGTGCATGGAAGTTCACCCAACCAGTCTACATGTGTTTTGTGGACTTGGGGAAGGCGTTCGACCGTGTCCCTCAGGGGGCGCTGTACCGGTCCGTCGTGGTGAAGAGAGTGTTGAGTCAAAAAGCGAAGCTCTCGATTTACCGGTCGATCTACGTTCCCACCCTCATCTATGGTCATGAGCTTTGGGTCATGACCAAAAGAACGAGATCACGGGTACAAGCGGCCGAAATGGGTTTCCTCCGCAGGGTGGCTGGGCTCTCCCTTAGAGATAGGGTGAGAAGCTCGGTCATCTGGGAGGGACTCAGAGTAGAGCCGCTGCTCCTCCACGTCGAGAGGAGCCAGTTGAGGCTCGGGCATCTGGTAAGGATGCCTCCTGGACGCCTCCCTGGTGAGGTGTTCCGGGCACGTCCCACCGGGAGGAGGCCTCGGGGAAGACCCGGGACACGCTGGAGGGATTACGTCTCTCGGCTGGCCTGGGAACGCCTTGGGATTCCCCCGGAGGAGCTGGAAGAAGTGGCTGGGGAGAGGGAAGTCTGGGCCTCCCTTCTGAAGCTGCTGCCCCCGCGACCCGACCCCGGATAAGCGGAAGAAAATGGATGGATGGATGTTTAAAAGTTAGCTAGTTTAGTCGCACTGATTTAGAATGAGACTGAAACAGCAGCAAAATTTTAGCCTTATTATTTAAAGTGAGCAACACCTGATCATACTTGACCACTTAACATGTATTTATATTATATTATATTATATTATATTATATTATATTATATTATATTATATTATATTATATTATATTATATATTTAGGAGAACAGCAGTGCTAGAATGATGTTGAAGAAAGGTGAAAAAGCTCTGGTGAGATCTTCATTTCGTTTATTGAAATATGTATTAACTGTTTTTAATTTTTAAATAAACTAAACTATTTTATTATGAGAGGAGCAGGTCAGGAAAGACATAGGAGAGCCAGGTGGAGATTCAGAGTGTGAAGATATAAAAATTATATTAATTTCAATAAAACCAGAAAGGAGAACGGGTGAAGACTGATGTCAGGTTGATTTCTTTCAACGTTCAATATTTTTTTCATTATTTCCACACCCAAAGGTTAATGGTTAGCAGACGATAAGAAAAGTGCTTGACGAGAAGTTTAAAAATAAATTTGTGAAAATGTTTGCTACACAGTAAATAGAGTTGAGATGTATAATAATGTAAACATCTGAAAAATAAGTTAAATTCTCATTCTGTATGATCATACTTTTTATATTTAGTTCACATTCTGACACTACATTACTGTAATGTCTGTCATAAATCCATGAATCCCTGCAGGAACACCAGGTTGCAGGGAGGCAGAGACAGAAACACCTAACTGTCGATATTTCAGTTAAATGTTTGTGGTTGAAAATGACAGGAAAAAAAACATTTAGGCTTTTTGCTTCAGTGTTTTTATGGCTCATGTTTGGTAAGTTACTGAATTTAGGGCTGGAAAGTGAGACTGAGTTAATAGTCTGTTAGAAGTGAAAAGTATCATTTTTATTTATTTTGTAGATCAAACTGTTGCACTGATGTAGAGAGTTCTTCAAGAAGAACAAAACGTGTTTTTTAGATTTTATTTTTGTTGGTCAAACTGCTGTATTGAGTTTAAAACTGTCGAGTCCTATTTTATGAGCCGTTTTCTACTTTGGTTTTAGAAAGAGGTAGAACCAGTCAATTTATATCAATGCATTTTGACCAATAATCAAATGTCTTTTGACCAATAAGATATTTCAGAATCTGTTAGCTTATCTTGCTAGTTGTGAGGCAAATGATAAAGTGAGTGTTCATCCTGGAATGACAGTCATTATACTATGCATAACTTTAATCTGATTATTGGATTGTAAATAGTAACATGTTAGAATAATTGTTACTGAAGCAAGGGTCAGATTAGAGTAACGCATTACTGACGTGTTGATGGCATAATTGTTTGACATTTCTGCTCAAGCTATTTACTGATCTGTCAGGTTTACGATATGCGTCCCACCCAATGACAGACTCGTTCCTACGCCCTTGTACACAACCAAGAGTTGGTCACAACATGGTGAATTCTTTTGTTACCTTTAAAATTATCTAAAAAAATGTTTCCTTGGTCCTAATGATGCTACCTGTTCATTAATGTTCACTAACAGACAGTACACCTCTTGTAACTGATAAGCTTATAAATGATCAATGTGAAGTATCAGAAGCATCAGGAAGATCACATCAGTCAGATTTTGTAAAATATACTCAAAGGAATCAAAATTATAGTTCACAACATTATAGTTGCAGGGAGCTTAGGCTATGAAAGGAATGATTGAAATATGCTATGAAAATATTCTATTTGCAGAATCCTGATAATAAAACTTCAATTGTGAACTGAATGATTAGATTGCAATTAGACACAAAAGGAATCAACTGTTAATTAGTAATCATGCTATGGAAATGACTAGGAAGATCTGAACAAACAAGAAACTTGACTACCTCAAGATATTTCACTCGTAATGAACCGTCTGACTTTCTTTAGTTGACTAAATTTAATCTTACCAAATTGTTGCCTGAGAGCAAACAGGTTGATTCAATGTAGAATCAACACAAATATGCATGCAGATCCACAGTCAAATGTGTTGAATCAACATTGATTCAATGTCAAATAAACAGAAATATGTGTGCAGAACCACGTTCAGATGATGGTTGAATCAATGTTGTTTCCTAACTGATTCAATGCAACATCAACACAAATATGCATGTAAATTGACATACAAATGATGGTTGAATCAACATTGATATAATGTCAGTTATGGTTGAAACCCTAACGTTGATTCAACATTCAAGTCACCGACTTCTTTCAATGTTGTTTCAATGTCAGCGTTCGACGTTGATTCAATGTTTCTGGCTGACATTGATTCAATGTTGTTTCAATCATTCTGTGCTATCTGGGTATCCTCGTTTATGGTCATGAACTTTGGGTCATGTCCGACAGAACGATTTCAGAAGAGCCGATGACATTTTTATTACAGAAACATAAAATTTACCCTTTTAAAATGTACTCATCTTTAAGATGACTAGAGCAAGACTCACTGATGAGTTCAGCCAAAAGTAAAACATTCAGGATTCCCAAGGCCACACCAAGGCAGAGCCTCTCTTTGCTCGAACCTTGACAAAAACCTGAACCTTAGCAAAATGTAATGCAATACATACTAGATTTCTCTATTCTTCTGATTAGATACAGTTTGTCCAACAGGCTCCATGTTGACGTAAATTTCCTCCATTGCCTCAGACTTTCTGCTGGCTTTTAACAAAATAAAATCCACTGCAGTCGTGGAACTAAGTGAAAAACTGGGAAAGAGGTGAGACGTGTCTGGTGTTCAACATAAAAAGTAACATATTTTAGAGATAACAGTCAAATAAAGAAATTCATGAGTGCGGTTTCAGTATTATTTTCTTAAATATCACAGCATAAGAGTCTTGAAGGTTTCAATAGTTTCATAAGTTCATAATTGCTGATTTGGTTCTGTATCAATGAATATTTATTTTCTCCTTTGTTTTCCTTCAGCTCAGTTAATCCTACTCATAATAAACACATTACACTTTTCTATCGGTGAAGAAAATAATTGACTTTTACATTCATGCACAACTTTGCTGTCTGCCGTATGGTATCAAAAATTAAAAATAGTTTTAAATCACTGATATAAGGATGTTGTAATGTTCCTGCTCCTTGTGTCCAGACATGGTTCCTAAAGGGTAATAAATTGTTGGAGCACATGACTGGTTTTCTCCTCAGGATCCTATAGACCCAACAGTTTTACGGGTCTAATTCTGTCCTGATAACTAGTCATAGCCTTTCTCCCAGTAAATACAAGTATCTTTGTATTTTTATTTCTAAATCCTCTTCTAACCCTATTCCTTGTTTTCTTACTGTCTCACTCCAGTAGCAGAAACACTGACATTAAGAAACAACAATCCCTGAATTGCATTATTATCAAACGTCTATAACCGCTGGATTGAACAATTATGAAATTGTACGTCTTTATTCATAGTTTTAAAAATATATACTTTTAGGACTGCCGTTTAGTAAAAAGCTGTATGAGCTGTCTACTAGTGTCTAAAACTCAGTCACCATGTCTTCTCATCTTCTGAGGGAAATCAACAGTTTGACAAACAGTTTGCTTTGTGAAGCATCGCCTCACTGGGAGGGAATCGAAAGGCTAACATGCCAATCAGGTGCAAGTTGGGCGGTTAAAGTAAGAGAAACCAGATGCTGCATTCATAGCATGAAGACCAGCAAGCAAAGCTTTCACAGAATAAATTCTGCAGAATATCACAGTACAGGAGATACAGGATAGAAGATTTGACTGAATCAAGACATTGTCCAGAAGTTCAGACTGGGAAGCTAACTGGAACATTGCTAGTCAAGTATGTGGAACAGGAAAATAGGTTGTAGTTACTTAAATTTATGCAAACAAACCAATTGTCTCAAAAGATTCAATTACTGCAACATGTAAAAGACAAGTGTAGTTACATTGTGTGATTTTGGCAAAAATATTCTTAAACTCATCCAAAATATTATTCAATGCAAAATTTATGTTACTTTCTGCTTACAGCAGCAGCATCAATATATTTACTACATGTCATTACTTGACATAGTTGTACTGTTCAAAACCTTTCAGTTTGCTTGAGTAGAAATGAAGTAATGTCTGTGTATGTTAAAACTTACCACCCAAAATCCTCACCACTTTCAAATAGTTCACTTTTTATTTTATTCTAGTTGTTGCAGACTCAACTTAAATAGATTAACTTGTAAAGCATCTTTTTTTTCTTTTTTAAATCCAAAAGTTCCTGCCGCTTGTTTAAGATGAGTGCAAACAACAAGTTGTTGAGAATTAAGTGAAGTTCACTTGAACTCTTTAAGCAGAATGTTTCATTTTACAGTGAGGAAGGCCGGAGTCCAGCTTTAGCAGACGGCTGGAGGCATCTGACCCGCTTCAAACTTTGATGGTTGAATCAACGTTGATTCAACCATCATCTGAACGTGGATCTACATGCAGATTTGGGTTGATTTCATATTAAATGAAAGCTAAGGATTTATGTACATTTATATTTATTGATAGGTCTACATAACATACCACTAAAAGCTTCTTCACTGGTGTTAAACACTATATTATTGGCAGATCATGGGTAAACTGTACAAAAGGTTAAAAATGACAACATGGGTTTGATATAACATTGTATTTAAGAGGGACAGATCTTTAAACATATTTGACTCCTTTTTGACTGTCAGAATAACAGTCTATGGTCCACAGAAGAACAAAGTCCATGAGGTTAAGCTTTGTACTGTATGAACCAGGGAAACGGTACAAGTTGTGGTAACGCCAGTTTGACTCTGGTTGGCGTCACTTTGATTCCTTGTGATGTCTTCCTCTCATTCTGGCGTGTAATGAAGCCACTTCTTGACAGTTTAGCTGCAGTCCTCAAGAGTCAGCTTTTGGTCAAACTGCAGAGCAATGGCTGAAAAAACACAAAAATAAAAGTGAGGAAGGTGCCAATTAGAAAGATGATAAACATTTGAAAAGCTCTGAAAGACATTGAAAAATTAAACAGGTTACAGGTCTGAGAACAAATACTAACCATGTAGTTTCCCATGTACACTGTTAAATTTATATTTATCTTAATCTTTCATTAATATTTATCTTAATGTTTATGTATGCAACTACATTTACCTATCAAGCTGCAGTATAGTGTAGAATTTATGATGCTGCACTCATGTTAAAATGAGGGAATCAATATTTAAAATAAAGGCTGTTAATCAGAAAACCTAAAGATAAAACTCAGGGAGGATCAGGGTTTATTTAACACACCAGAGACAGATAAATAGAGCAAAAGGTGATTTATACTGTAGTTTAAAAAATTATTTATAATTTATACATAATAAACATCCATCAAATAGCTGGTTCAATCGTCCATCAACTACAAATATTTCCAAATAAGTTGATTAAATTCCTTAAAAAGTGTCTGTGACAAAGATCCCACACAAGTAATAATAGTCCAGTTCAGTTTAACCAGTTACCAATCCAAGAATCAACAGACTGAATCAATCGTTAGTAGGTTTAGTTCAGTGTTTCACTTGCCTTGCATGTTTTAAGTGTTTCCTTTCTGCCTCACCTGGATTTGATCTGTGGATGATTAACAACCTTCTGCACTTCTTGATGGCTGCAGACGGTCATGCAGTCATCTAACTCAGCTGTTCTGGAACAGAGACACATCTAAACACGTCCCTAAGCACATCATATTAAAAAGTTTAAAACAAGTGATTACTATCATCACAACAATTTAAAGCCCACCTGGAGCAGCCAGCCTTACACTTCCTTGTCCATCACATGCTCTCCCAAACCAAACAATAGGCACCGCCCTACTTTAAAAACTCAAATCCCACAAAATCTCACAGGATTTCATACTTAGACCTGGAGTGGTGGGTAGGATGAAAATAATACAAAATGAGACATGACCTCAATTATTAAAAATATATGTTTTGCCCCAAAATAACCAGGATTACTATGGGCACAAAGCAATGCCCTTATTTTTCAACAAGACATTTAAGATCAAAGTAATATTGAAAAACTTCCCATAAAACTGCTCAGAGGAGAATTCACACCTTCTCATCTCCCCCTACTCCCTCCCAAGACTCCCCACACCCACTTGCTTGAGGGGTAGATGGGCCCAGGTTAGGGGTGAGTGATGGAGGGAAAGGGGTGTGTGAAAAACAGCTTACCTTGATTGAACATTTAGATCACGAGTTCTTCCCCAAACCTTGTCCTCAAGGCAAACTGACCTGCGTGTTTTCATTTCAGCAAACCCTGGACCAGAGCTGAAACACACTGGATTCACTTTGACTTTACTTGAAATAATTAAGTTCGATACCACGTTTGTATCCCTCGTCTGACACAATGACTCAAGCTAACCAGGGACAGATTCCCTGGTTAGCCACTGTGGCTCTGTGGGTAGAGCCACAGAGGTGGTGATTTGAAGGTTGACGGTTCAATTCCAGCTCCCACATGTCAATGTGACCCCTGGGCAATTGACCCCAACTGATCTGTGCATTAAATAAATTTGTGAATGTGACTCTAGTGTAAAGTGCTTTCAGTGGTCAAAATGACTGGAAAAGTGTTATGTAAGTTTATTTACCATTTTTGAAGTAAACTAAATGATTTGAGTAAGACTGACTTAGATCTGTTATCTTAAACATACTTAATAAATTTGTTAAAAATAAACAAATTGAGTTGGATGATTATAATATATTGAATTGGTTAAACGTAATGAATTAAGTTGGATAAATGTAATAAATTCAGTTGGATAAACTTAATTGAATTGCTTGTTACCTACAGAAGCAATTCAATTAAGTTGGTTCAACTATTTTCTTTTTAGAGTGTGTTTTATAGTTGATCCACCATCAGTTGTTGATCTCAACCATACATGCAACCTTCGTGATAATAATTCAACATTGAATTAACATCTTTTGCCAACAAGCCAACAGCGAAGCAGCTGTGTGTTTGGGCCATCCCACTCATGTAAATGGTGAGGGTGAACCGCTCCACTCCTTGTAGTAAGTTGAAGATGTTTTGGTGTCAATATATCCCACGCAAACAGTCAATAAGAATTGTTATGAACAAGGAAGAAAATGTACAGAAAGGAATCAGCACCGACTATCCTCTACAGTGGTTAATTTAAAACATGATAACCCGCAGTAATAAAATGCTCTGACCCAGAGCTCGGATGAGGAGGAGAGAAAGGGTAGAGGTGCGGCAAAACAGCTGACATTGATTCAGCATTGATGAGATGTTAATCAGACCTCAGCATTTCAGTCATTAGAGTTCAACGACAAAACAACATTGATTCAATCACACAGTTTCAACGGTTTGATTGGATGGTTGTTTGATGGTTGATCCACCGTCATTTGTCGACTTCAACCAAAAATCAATGATTCTAACTATTTTTCGACGTTGATTTAACATCATGTGCTATCTGGGTAGGAACTTAGATCAACCGCTAAATCAAGAGCTTCGCTTTTTGGTTCAGCTCTCTGTTCACCACGACAGACTGGTACAGCGCCCGCTTCACGGCAGACGCTGCACCAATCCACCTGTCGATCTCCTGCTCCATTTTTCCCTCATTGGTGAACAAGATCCCCAAATACTTAAACTCCTCCACTTGGGGCAGGACATCCTCCCCAACCCAAAGAAGGCACTCTCATTTATTTATGCATTTATTTCTATAGCTATGAATTTTTACTTTATTTATTGAGATGATAAAAGAAAGAACCTTGAACACATTGATCAACACGTTTTGTATGTCATTCAACACACTCTCTCTCTTGGTTTACTCATCCAGGGTTTCAGACACACACAAATAATAAAGATGCACAATGTGAGGATGCCTCCTGGCACATCTCACCGGGAGGAGGCCTCGGGGAAGACCCAGGACATGCTTAGGATCTTTCTCAGTTGGTCTGGGAATGCCATGGGATCCCCCAGAGGAGCTGGAACAAGTGGCTGAGGAGAGCAAACTCTGAGCCTCCTTACTTAGGCTGCTGGTGGTAATGTTAGCTAGTTGGTTAGATAACTAGTGTTGGCTAACTTTGAAGAAGGCTAATATGTTGTGTTTGTTACTACCAAATAGTAAGTCCCGTCCAAATCTCACAACTCTTCAGACTCACTACTGCCCAGTTCTCTGTCTAACAGGTCCGGAAAATCCCCAAAACTCGGGTCTTACCCTAGAGATAGTTTGTGGAGAATTATCTGTCTAAACTGGGGTCGGAAAGGACTCGTCTAGCTCTGACTACCTTCGATCCAGAAGTTATGACCCTTTACAGTTGAGAAGCAATCAGCTGAGTAGCCCTCACAGCTGCATAACCCCTACAACCACTCCTGTTAACGGTAGCTCCTCTCCTAAAATAACGGCACTTGTTAACGGCTAGATTAAATTTAGTGACTTAGATTTAAGTCCCAGGGTCATTATTTTAACACTCACCAGAGGAAAACACAAGGCCATCCTGTCTCTAGAATCATGTATGTTAACTTTACCATAATTAGGAGAACCAACAATAATCAAGACTGACACAATTAAACTCACTGTTCACAATTCTCATTGGAATTTTAGAATATAATTTTATTAAGCAAGCATTAGCAGGGGCATATGACAACAGGTTAATTTCCCAAAGGTTATGAAAGAAGTAAAAATATAATAAAATCAAATTAAAATCAATCACATCCTACCCTTATTCTTATCCCTAACCTGTGTCACTAAGTTCACTGAGCGAGGCTTTAGGGGAAGCTGGTCAACTCATACCCGATGGTTCTTGGTCTCGGCAGTTGTAATCTTTAGATGTCCTTGGTCAGAGTCTTTGTCCAGCCGGAGCAAGGTCCTCTTTTTGAAGAGAAGCGGAGCGAAACCGTACGTTGTCCTAACGTGCAGAATCTTTGTCATTAAACGACCTCCGTCTCTTCTCCAAGTCGGCTGAGACAGAATTGAGAGCGTTGGGTAGAGGCAGAGGAGTTGGTCGGATCTGGAACCAGGGTCGGTGGCTGGTGGAACTCGTCCCTACTAGGTGGCGTGAAGTCTTGGAGCTTCCCTTGGTCCCGGGGTTTAGTCCTCTGCTGGTCTTTAGTCTGCTTCCTCTTGTTGGCTCCTCTTCTGCGCCGCGGACGAAGAACCCCGTTCCTCTCCTGAGCTCCACATTTTAAGCCCTCTCAACTCAGGGCGGTCTATGGGGCAGGGCTGCGTTACTGTAGAACCTTCCCACTGCGTCTCACTGTCTGTGGAAAGTCCCAACCTTCCCCAACTCTCTTATGACTCATTCATACCTTGTCACAACATTTCCGGTACTTTCCTTGTTTTCCATTGACCATCTGTTTCTGATTCTGCCGCGCCCTCGCTCAGCAATGACTCATTCCTCACTGTTTCTCCTTCTAAGTCATTTTTGTCTTACAAAACATAATCAATGTTTTACTTTGTCGACATTTTACTTCAGTATGTTTCTTCCTCACTCATTATCTTTAATCTTTAATAATCAATGCTTATTATACAACAATCAAGTTGTTCAAACCTCAATTTCCATAATGTATTATAACATTCAGCTGATTAAAAGTACAGAACATATATTTTTGATTATACATTACAGACATTCCTTCATTGGCATGTGTATTATTATTTTAAACTTGTTACAAACTATAATCATCATTAAATCATTATACAAGGTTTACTGTTATTTCTCAGGTCTTTATTCCGTTTTCTGCGTGTACCTGGACAGATCTCACATGCTTATACCAGATTTCATGACAGTTGATTTGTGACAATAACGCTGTCACAGTACTCATGATTGACACACACACAGATGGCCTCACATTTGTGAGGTAAAAAATAAAGATAATACTTATATGTAAGAGTTCTTGCTGTGTAAAATAATATTATTCAGGGGTGACACTTAGGTCTCAGTGTGTTTGGTTCACTATAAAATGTTTTCCTGACAGTCACAGTTGGTAAGAAACAAAGATTCCCATTGAATTCCATAGGAAATGAATGCGGGTCATTTTGGACCCACTCACGGAAGAATGCTATAAAACATGCTATTTCTTAAAATGTATAAAAGGTAAATTAAAAAATTTAATTGCATGATATCAGTAACATGTTTCTTGAGGAATACCTGGAATATGAAGTGATGAAAACTTTTCACTACAAAGATATTGCAAAAAGATGACCTCACCGGGTCAAAAAGGACCCACTTACGCATCAGAGGGTTAAAGTCATGCTAACCTATGTCTGTTACTACCAAATAGTAAGTCCCGCCCACTCCTCACAACTCTTCGGACTCACTACGGCCCAGTTCTCTGTCCAACAGGTCCGGAAAACCCCCAGAAACTCGAGTCTTACCCTAGAGATAGTTTGTGGAGAATTATCTGTTTAAACTGGGGTCGGAAAGGACTCGTCTAGCTCTGACTACCTTCGATCCAGAAGTTATGACCTTTTACAGTTGAGGAGCAATCAGCTGAGTAGCCCTCACAGCGACATAACCCCTACAACCACTCCTGTTAACGGTAGCTCCTCTCCTAAAATAACGGCACTTGTTAACGGCTAGATTAAATTTAGTGACTTAGATTTAAGTCCCAAGGTCATTATTTTAGTTTTGGCTAAAAGCAACCTATAAAACATTTCTACTTTTTCCTCCCAGAATCAAACTTCATAGCTATTTTACAACCATCAAAGAACTTTAAGGTGACTCATTAATTGAATGTCCACAACATCTTTTAGATTTTCTTAAATGCTAATTATTTTATTAGTAAGGCAATTTTGCAAGGGTCAGTACAGCTTAATTCACTAGCAGAAATAATCAAATAAGTAAAATCAATAATCTAGCCTATCTTTCCCTAATGCTGACACTGAGAACTAAAAAAAGGGAAACTTTGAGAGAGACGGACAGAGTTTGGCATTTTGAACCCCAGAACTGGCCTGATGATGAAGAAGGTGTTGCAGCAGCAGGAGGTTCCCAGTACAGGAAGAGTACTGACTTAGAGCGGCAGGTCTCGGGCATCAGAGTGACTTCCTCATGCGCGTAGCGGTCCTCAGCTTCTTGTCTTGCAGCTCTGTAGCTCCCTTCTCCTCGTCTCACGATCTTCCTGGTCCCACGGAAGGAACACACCAGTTCTTCCTCTTTGCCTTTGTTCTTTGCCTTTGTCTTTATCTTTGTCTTTATCTTCATCTTTGCCTTGGTCTTTGTCTTTGGGGGTCTAAACCCAGCTGTTGAGAGAAGTGCGATTTGAAGCCACATGTTGCGGGGCTAACGGGTTGGTCCCCATGTGCAGAACAGTCTTCGGTTCTGTGGCCCCGGATCTTCTTCAGCTGCGGAGTTCTTTGTCCATCTCCGTCTTGGCTCCAAGACGCCTGAAGGATCCAACCAAAGATTCCTCTTTTGCACCCACCTTATAAAGGGTTTATCCACCTTTTGGTGCGTTTGCATTGGCTAGCTTTGTTGCTGTGCCTGTCTCATTGGCTGACTGCTTGGACAGATGATCTCATCTTCATCACCCTGGAGACCTTATGACCGGATCTCTGTTCTAATGTCCCCAAGTTGCTCAACAGTTCCTCCTACCTCTGTTTCCTGCCCAACCTTTTCTTAGGCAAGTTGAAGTTTAGCAATAAGGCCTTAGTCACCTCTGCTCTCCTATCAGTTCCCCTTTTCCCCTGACCTTCCACCTACCATCTACCTTCAACACATCAGTGACCTTTAATTACAGTTACAACATTTTACACATTTTCAAGTTCAATGTCAAAATCACGTTTATAACCTTTTAGTTTATCTGATTCAACATTCATTTATAATGTTATAATAACCATAACTTATTAGTTACTCTTATTATAATCATAAGGTGAGTTATTACAGACATTTCTGAAAAGAACCCAATAATAATCCATTATTGTAATTATCTGATACCAAATTACAGTTACTTGTTTCACCTTTAAGTACTTCCATAAGTGTAAGAGTAAGTGTAAATATTCTTATAATCAAACCAACATCAACCACTGGTTAAACCAATATTAATTATTGGCATAATTATAAGTCATTATTTTAAGTATTTTACTCTGGGTTTTATCCAATCTCTCAAAATGTTTAGATTTTATTCTTTAAAAACCTTTAATGCTTTAAAATAAGGAATGGTCTGAACTATTTTTAGCCTGATGCAAGATAGAAACTTCCTCTTTATTAAGGAAACCAGCTTTTCCTGTTCCATGACTCTCTTTCTGCCTGACTTTGATTTTTTATGATTAAATAGAAAGAAGTAGAATTAAAGCAAAGTTTGCAGGACACAATAACAACACACACAACCAGATTCATTTTATTACCGTCTGACTCTACTGTTGGGTCTTGATGTCACCTATGTCATTAATTTTAAAGGTAACTTTATTTATTATTACTATTAAACTAAAATCTCCAGCATGGGGAAGTGGGATGAGCTCGACTTTTCTCGACACCTAAATGGCTGCAAATGCATCCATTGCTGAAAATGAATCAAACTCATGTAACATCCAATTAAAAATTGACAGAAGGTGGTATATATATCTGGGGTTTGCACAATCAGAAAAAACCCACCCTTCAAAAAGAAATGGGGGTGGGGTTAGATAGCCTCAAAGAAATCTGTCTCTGGAAAACTGAATAAGAAATCCCTTTTACTGTATTTGGCCTTGTTTGAGTCATGCTAACAAATAAACAAAATTTAGTCAATCTGTAGCATATCTGTAATGTAAGATATTACATTACAGATGGGTACGGCGCCATTTTACAACCCTGCTGGGCTTCAACCACTATGACTAATATCTCTCTCTCCTTCACTCCTTTCTCTCACACTATAGATACAGATACAAAATTCTTTTGGTTTTGTTATTTTGTGCATCCCAGAGGTAGATGCAGTATTAAACACAGATGGCATTTTACTATGTGGAAAATAACACAGACAGATGAGAAGAAAGAAATTACCTCCTCTGTTCCTATGAACAAAAAAATAACAAAAGAAAAAAAATTGTGGAAACCTGTCAAATAAATTTATGAATTTTATGAATATAATGTCACTCAGAAAGTCTGTCAGACTCAAAACTTAAGACTTGATGTTTGACTTGACATTTACACTTGGATTGACTTGGATTTCAACCTAATTTCTTGACAAGATTTACATTTTACCCACAATCTAAAGCTTAAATCAGATACTGCTTAAAAGGTTTTTACTATTAATTCATTTCACTCATTTCATATTAACAAACAGTAGAGGGTTCTGATATGGCAACATCTTGTCAGGGGCGACATGAGACCTGTGTAAGTTGAAACTTTGAGTATTTCACTGCTATTATGGCCATGATCCAAACAGCCCTCATTCTATTTCATTTCATAGGTTCAAAGTCAACATTCTAGAAATAATTCAAAAAAAAAAAAACAAAATAAAAAAGGAATCCTGGCATGTCTCTAAACAAAGATCAAAAAATATCTCACACACACACACACACACACGTGCGCACACCCCCACACACGCACACACACCACATATTCAAATAATAAATAAAAAAGTAACCCGAATCACAACAAATAATTATTTGTTGTGATTCGACATTACATTATAAAATTATATTACAAAATATAATTTTATTGAATCAAGGTCTCCCAACATCAATTTCCTAGGTACAAAATCCAAGTAAAATTATCTTGCCTCAACGGCACAATATAATTTGTCCCTAAGACACAGCAGTTCAAATCAGCCACAGACACAAAAGTCAGGTCACTGCATGTTTAATGTACCTTTAAAAACAGCAGCAAGAGGCACAAATCCATGGACATACCAGATGCACTTCACAGCACAGAAAACTCCCAAAACATCTCTACTGGGATGGAGAGAGGCAGCTGTGCATATATGTAACGTTAGGAAGCCGTTTAACTTGGAGACGAGCGTAAAAGTAGTCACAACAAATATAAAAGACTTTCCACTGAAAATTTTGAGCATGTCCATATATAATGATAAAAAATCTACTTACTTCATGCTCCCTCCTGAACTACTCAAAAACTTCCCAGCAGGAATCAATCATATAAAGTCTACAACCTGTGTTTAAAGTGAAACATGCACTTTAACTCTCACAGGCAAGCTCATGACATAGAGCAAAATGAAGGTGAAACTGAGCTTTGACACCAAGTCCCACTCTTAAACAACAAAAAAATTTCTTTTAAATAATCCCCTCCCCTTCTTACTTAATTCAGTGGAATAGAAAGAACAGTGTGTGTTAGCTGTGCACTGTGGGACAGTACTGAAAATAGCAAATGTGAGTCATAACTGGATACAGTGACATATGTTTCATCAGTGTACCTGCCAGGAGTCTTCAGAAAATGTGCTGAGCTGTATTTTCTAGTTGGACATCACCATGCAAAAAAAAACCCAAACACATTTATAAATACACTTACTTATATAAGTATATATAAGTAAGTATATATATATATATATATATATATATATATATATATATATATATATATATATATATATATATATATATATATATATATATATATATACCTTCTACTTTCAGATATCATTCAGTGCCCCCATTAAAGGGAAGATTGTGTTTCTCAACCTTTTTTGAGCCAGAGCTCCCCCCCCCCCCCCCCCCCCAAGCTTTATCCAGGTCCCTCACAGGCAAGGTCACCAAAGAATTTGTAGGCTACTTTCCACTGACCATTATTTTATCATTAATATATTGATATATCAATAGTGATAGATGTTTTGATTTTTATGCTTGTTTCTGTATTTATCATCAAAAATAATTTCCCAGAAAACAAAAAAGCCATGTGAATAGAAATTATTTTCACAGGCGTCTAGGAAAAATGCAATGAACATTCAAGTTAGTAGACCTAACAGCAGCCAATCAGAGTGGAAAAAATATTCTTATTTTGTGCCATTTTCTAGTTGTTAAATCTTCCACAAAATGACCAGATAAAAGATGAACAACATGCCAGTTTAAACTTTGAACTATTTGCCAAATGACAGTCCTCTGCAACATTAAAACATGGATAGAACTGTAACTACATTAATCATAACTCTTCTTCTCTTCAGTGTTTGTCAGTTTCTGGTGGTGCAGCTCTGTGCTGCCTTCAGGAGAATGGGACATCAGAGTATCATCCATAAAACTTCACCCTCATGGCATTTATTGTGCAAACCAGAGCTTTCAGTGGAAAAACTAAAGTTCCAGGTCCTTTTAATGCCATACAAATATGAGACAGAAACATGGATCATATCTTTATATCAACCTGTCTATTGATTTATAGATTAAATTATAATTTATAAACTTTTATAATTTGTAGACTGGACAGAAATTACAAAGAACAAATCTGGTTCTTAATCAAATCCTAATGAGTCAAATTGAAAGTGTCATGGAGTCATCAGCCTCATGACATTAACACTGACATGAAAAATAATATTGAAGAAATAAATATATCAAATCTAATTAAAAACATAAATAAGTGATCAGTTCTTTACTGTTATGGTCTGTAAGATATATTTATTCTCAGTACTAGATGTGGTCTCAACAAACCCATAACATTTCAACAATATTATTTTACCTTTTATCTGGAAATAGTGTCTGTTTATTCTTGCCATACAGTCTCTGTATTAAGTATTGCTCGAAAGGTCTTGCCATACCAGTTTATTCCTCTGTATTTACTTTAGTTTCTTAGTTTTTTCTTGCATTTTGTTCTTCATTCATTTCCATTTAGTTTCATTTGATTAGTTTTATCCTCTCTTGGTTTATTGCTATGTCCACTTTAGTTTCTTTCCTGTTGATGGATTTATTTTATCGTTTATTGACGCTCAGTAATCTTCACTCATCACCTGCTGCGCTGGCTAATCGTCATGTGTTTCACATCATGTGTTGATTTTTCACTGTTCAGTGTCGGATTCTCTGTTTTTATGCCATAATTCACATCTAGTTTGTCGCTCCGTTTTATGTCCCGCTTCTCCTGTTTCAGAGTTTTGCGCAATGTGCGCGTCTTTTTTTTTTTCTTAACGTCCTAAGGTGCAGAGCGTATCGATGGGGAAAAGGCAGACTGACAAAAACCTTTTAAAACAACGGAAACAATTTCTGCATTCTGGTTATTTTAATTTAACTCCAAATTTAAATTAACTCCATTTCAATCAATATTTGTGCAATGATGTTTTTTTAGTTCGTCGCTCCGTTTTATGTCCCGCTTCTCCTGTTTCAGAGTTTTGCACAATGTAAACGTCTTTATTTTTTTAACCCCCTAAGGTGCAGGGCGGTCGGGAAGCGTATCGATGTGGAAAAGGCAGACTGACATAAACCTTTTAAAACAACGGAAACAATTTCTGCATTCTGGTTAATGAAATTTAAAAGTGCTGTGTTGTTCTATCACCCCCGTTTCATACTGGACCACTTACAGCACCGTGTTAACGCTATAAAATGAACGCTCTCTATTGTGGTATCACCCATGGAGGGATTTCTTAATTTAAATGGGTTCATTTTTCAGAGGATACACAGTGAGGGTGTTGTGATTTTAGCTACCAGTAGCAAGAGAATGGAGCTGCGCCAAGAAGCTAACAGAAGCTAACAAACACTGAATAGAAGAAGAGCTGCCATCGATACAGTGGCAGCCAAGCAGCATGATTTAATGTTACGCAATACAGTTTTACCAAGTTGCTCAAAGTCTAAACTTGTTGTGCATTTAAGGTGTAAAGTTTACCTTCGACCAAACGCCCCCCAAAGGCATCCCAGCGCCCCCCTTTTGTAAAAATGTCCGCCAGCGCCCCCTGCCGTCCTCTGAACGCCCCCTGGGGGGCGGTACCGCCCTCTTTGAGAACCGCTAGTCTAGTAGGAAACAAGTCTCCATGGAAAAATACACAAACATTTAGATCTGTGAGACAACTTCGCCATAGGGCTGAATGTAAATGCCGTAAAACTCAGCTTCACGTTTATTATGAAATCTATAAAGAAAGATTGTGAAGCTATCACTCAACACTAAAACATGCGAGAGAAACGTTCTTTGCAGAAATCATAAACAAAAATATTAACAATGCTCGAGCTTCGTTAATGTTTGCAATAGCTGAAAAGCTCACAAACCCTCCAGTGACAGATCAAGCAAGGCCTGCAATGAATTTGCTAACTTCTTTGAAGAGACATTTTTTTTAAAAATCAGACGTTTAATCTGCACATCCACACAAAATCCAGTGCCAATGCTACGTAACAAATGCAGGAAAAATTACCCATTTTCAGCTACTTAAAATCCTAGAAGAAATTATAGAGCAAATTCATGCTGTCTACACATCCTACCTACACGTTCTCCCTATGTAAGTTCTCCCTGTCATTGCAAATGATTGTATTAAATTAGTAAGCTACTCCCTTTCACCAGGTGATCTCCCCCAGGCTTTAGAAACAGAAGTTATCAAACCACTGATAAAAAAGGGAGGTTGTTATTTTCAAGTCAAAATTACAGGTCAATTTCAATCCTCCCATTCATCAGCAAAATTATTGAAAACACTGTTTTAAAAGGTAATTACCTCCCTAATAGTGACCAACCACTTTGACATCCTTCAGTCTGGTTCTCATACTCACCACATCACAGAGACGGCCCTTGTCAAAGTGTTCCATGATATCTATATAAATACACTGTTGTAGAACCACAGTGCTGGTTCTGTTGGACCTCAGTGCAGCCTTTGACACTGTTGATCATGACATTTTACTGAATCGACTGGAGAGTTGGGTAGGACTCTCCGGTCCAGTGCTCCACTGGTTTGAATTTCACATAAAGAATGTCAGCAAGATCTAGAGATACTCATCCATGCGTCTATCTTTAGTTGTATTGCAACAGTATCATTGCTGCAATGAATCAATGCTTAAAAAAAATCAATCTTTCAGCTGATCCAGAACGCTGCTGCTCGCGTTCTCACTAAAACCAGGAAGATAGAGCACATAACACCAGTTTTAAAGTCCCTGTAGCTCAGAGAATAGACTTTAAAAATACTGCTGGTTTATAAATCACTGAATGGCTCAGCACCACTATACATTAAATATCTGCTGTTGCTGTATCAGTCTTCCAGACCTCTCAGGTCTTCTGGTTCTGGTTCTGCTCTTCATCCCCAGAACCAGAACCAAACATGGAGAATCAGCATTCAGCTTCCACGCACCACAAATCTGGAATAAACTTCCAGAAACTGCAAGATTGCCAAAACACTGAGTGCCTTTAAATCTAGACAAAAACCCATCTGTTTAGAGTTGCATCTGAAAGATTATAAATGAAACATTAATAAACATTCTGATGTGTAACAATGGCACTTGACAAAATGTAATCCTTCTGTTGTTGACTGTGCTCTATGACTTTGTTGTGTTTTTAAGGTGTGAAGCACTTTGAGCTGCCTTCTTCCTGAAAAGTGCTTTACAAAAGTTTGATTTGATTTGATTTGATTTGATTTGATTTGATTTGATTTGATTTGATTTGAACAGACTGGCGCCCTGTCCAGGGTGTACCCCACCTCTCGCCCGGAGCTTTAGCACCCCTCCCGACCCCAATAAGGG
Source organism: Poecilia reticulata (assembly GCF_904066995.2). Taxonomy (NCBI): domain Eukaryota; kingdom Metazoa; phylum Chordata; class Actinopteri; order Cyprinodontiformes; family Poeciliidae; genus Poecilia; species Poecilia reticulata. The sequence goes on along the minus strand of NC_088840.1, from coordinate 176,195 downwards.
AAAATGGATGGATGGATTGATTTGAACATCTAGTGAATTTTACATTGTGGAATTTGTAAAATGTAATATTAGATTTGTGACTAAACATATGGACTGTAAGGGCTGGTAGCTTCTCTTTTTACCTTACAGCTCGTTCAGACTGCAGAGACCTAAGTATGAAAAGAAATGTAAAAATCTGCAGAGAGAAGTAATCTTTTAGAAATTATTCTGTTTCAGATAAAATACAGGCTCTTGTGCAATCTCTTCATTTTTAATTAAAAATGTATGGCCATATGTAAGTTGGCTGAGGGAGCGATTGAATTGCATAGCAGATGGCCTCCTCTCTGCTTGGCCCTCCATTCTGCAGCAGAAGCTCTGGAGTAGATTCCTGACTGTTACCTTAAGGCGACTGGTAAACAAGTCAGTAATTCTGAAAAGAGATATTTTTGGGAGGGTAAGACTGCAGAGGTGTGCTATAGCTCCACTCATGAGATGTGGTAAGTTAAGATTCACAGAATATACAGAGGATTTAGGTTAGGGATCAAAAAGGAACAAAAGTACAAAACCACAATATTAGTTTTTACCAGAAACCACAAAAAAGTGGCTGAATTTTTGTTATTGATATTTTGTGTGGTCACCTGATATATATTGTTCTTGATTCAGTGTAAATAGATCCTGCATGAGCCGTTGCTTGGTGTAGAGGGTAGAGAGGCTATAGCGCTGATTAAAGTTCTCCAGGGTTTGACTCCAGACCTCAATACTTTTGCCGCATATCTCCCCCCCTTCAATTCCTCTCTACTTATTGTTGTAAAAATGGAAAAAAATATCATAAAATCATTTTTTTTTTTTAAAGAAAATCGATCCTGAATTTTGTATAAACCATTCAGATTCTATAAACCTGGATGATTTATAGGATAATTAATTGTGGCAAAGCTTAAAAGATACTAAGGAGTATCAAAATCTCCAAAAAGTAATATTATATTTTAATACAGGTACTAAATGACACATATGCAAATACAATAAACACTCACATGCTCAGCCACCTGCTGAGCCTGTAGCCCTGTTAGTGGAGCTATGCTGCTCTGAAAATTCAGGTGTACATTTCAAAGAAGCCTCATTTTGGATGGACTCTGCTATTCTGCTATGAATCTATCAATCACCTAAAATTACAACTTTTTGTGACAAATGAATAATGTACTCACCACTTACACTTCTTATTTTTACCGAGGATCTGGTTCGATATGATTTGTTCTTTGTTTGATTCTCCTCCAGCTCACTTCCATTTTGTGGAGTGAGTTTGCAACTGTTTTGGCTATTTGCAGCGTTTGTCCCTCTTGCTCCTTTTCCTGTGATTGCAGTGTTTTATTTGTGATTGTAGCCTTTTTTTGCTTGCATTTGTTTTGCTGATTGAAGGTTTTTGCTTCTATTTTCTATTATTCAGCATTTTTTGGTTTGCAGCACTTTTCTGCTGCATTTGTTTTTTACATGTATAATTTGTCTTGCCATTTCACCTGTTTGCAGCTCATTTCGCCTTGCACCTGTCAGCTGCCGTGCCATCCAGATGGCATTAAGCAGGTGTTTTTTCAAGGGCTCTGGTCAAAAAACAGCAAATTTCATTTTGTCAGAATGTAAAAGAAGAAAATTTATCGAGATTTCTGTCATCATGACATACCTGAATGTATAATTTGGTCAACTTAAAATGTCCTTATAAATGTACACTTAAAGTATGTTTATAAACTTAAAAATGCCCCAAATTCATTAGAAGTATTTAATTAGTATACTTCCTATACTATATTAGTACACTACAATTACATGGTCTTGATGTACTTGTACTCAAGTATACATCAAAATGAACTTATTGATAAGGGCAAAGAATGATGCAATAGCATTTAAATAATCTGTTCCATGTTTAATTTTCTCAGAATCACATATTTACAGCAGAAGGCAGCAATTTGATATTTAACTCTATTTAACTCTATAACTATATCAAATTGATATTCTTTTTTCTCATTGCATGTGGCATTAGACAATCTAGCTCAGTGGTGTATCATAGTCAAATAATGAGGTTATTGGCAGGACTTTGGAGAACTTAACTGCACTTAGGAGGTGATCTGGCTATTTTATTGAAATGTGTTGGACTTGGGACAACACAGGTCGTGTCTAAGAACACGACCCTTGAGGACTGGGATTTCCTAACCCTGATCTAGCCTATAAAAACAATTATCCAAAGGAGGTTTGGTCAGTCAGTTGAGCTTTCTGAGTTATCACAAATATTAGCTGCTTCCAGGGGCGGTGCCAGAAATCTTGGGTCCCCTGACAAAAAATTTGTTTGGGCACCCTGCACAGCTGCTGTTACAATTGTTTGAGTCTATTTGACCCATAAAAAGCATCACAATTTTAAAGGCCTGCATCTGCCTTGCTTTCTTTGGTTCAATACTGATACTAGCACAATATTTACTGCTCATGAATTTAACATCCAACAGTCCAAGTGAAGAAACTTTTAGTGGTATGTTATGTTGACCTATAAGACCTAAAAATGTACATAAATCCTTAGCTTTCATTCAATATGAAATCAACCCAAATCTGCATGTAGATCCACGTTCAGATGATGGTTGAATCAATGTTGTTTCCTAACTGATTCAATGTAGAATCAACAGAAATATGCATGTAAATTGACATACAAATGATAGTTGAATCAACATTGATATAATGTCAGTTATGGTTGAAACCCTAACGTTGATTCAACATTCAAGTCACCGACCACTTTCAATGTTGTTTCAATCATTCTGTGCTATCTGGGTAGGCAACTTTTTCTTTTTCAACCGTAATAAATGATTTTCAATTGACCTGTTATGACTCAAATTTTGGGTGTCCGCCCCCCTCTGCTGCGTGCTGCTGCATCGTTGTGGAAAACCTGGAGTGCAGCTTATTTTTTTGTAAAAAAAAAAAAAAAAGTTACAAAAATTAAAAAAAAACTTTGGGGTTGTAGCTTTTAGTCCGGTGCGGTTTATAGTCTGAAAAATAGTATTTTGAGCTAGATTGTTATTTTCTGGATTTTTTTTCTGTGAAGAACCCAGAGAGGGTTATTTGATTGTGCTTTCTGGAAAACAATACATTTTTGCATCTAGGCACAATGTGTGACAAACGTCACACTTTTTCTGTTACAAACTGACTCCGGCCCCCCAACAGAGAAGGGAAGTTATGTGGCCCTCACAGGTAAAAGTTTGGGGACCCCTGCATTAGAACCTAAAAGCCATCTTTTAAATGACCAATCAAATGAAATCATATGGACCTGCACCAGGGCAGTTATACAATCTGCTAAGCCTAATGATAGAAAAACTAATCACTGTGCCCCATGGCCAGCTCAGAATAATGACCACAAGAGGATTTACACTACAACTAGAACCTCCAATCACTACACGATCTCACAACTGAAGACGTTCTTACTGCGGAACAGGAGGGAAAAAGTATCATCACTGATTCATTTGTGTATATGCATTGAAAAATCTACACCAGGGACAGTTTTTGGACAGTTTTAATTGAGACATCAACAGCATAACTCTAATTTAAGCTGATATCTGTCTTGACAAGGAGAGTGCTATTTTTTTAAAATCTCCTATTAGTTTCACATTAGCAACACAGGCATAACCATTACATTTAAACCTGCTACGTACACAGGGCAAGACACTGTTCTGTCTGATTGATCATATTGCTTGGAATACATTTAAGAGTTTGATATAACACAACAGACAGCACAAACACTGAAACATGAAAGGCAGAATGGTGGAGCTCACCCAGTCACTAAGAATTACATAAGATCCAGGTGGACTTGCGAACCAATCTTCCTTTGAAATCAGAGGATGAAATCAAGGGCTGAGAAAGTAAAGTAGTGTGGTGACCAAATACACTCAGAATCAATTAAAAACCATTACTGTTAATAATAAGAAAATACTGATGGCACAAAAATGGTTGTCTTTTTACGACTTGGGTCTTATTTAAAAACTTTGGAACTTAACAACGCACATGACATCACAGGATGAGGCACCATGTTACTTAATAACAGGCCATATAAATGCTTAACACTGTTTCTCATTTCCATCCAGTTTCCAACTTTAACAGTAAGCATTAAAACTGGAGGTGTTGCACAATAAGTCTTATAGCATCCACAAAACCTCTAGATCAAACCTCTAGAACAGTGGTCCCCAAACTACGGCCCGCAGGCCGGATCCGGCCCGCCTCCACATTTGGTCCGGCCCCCTGAACAATACCAGGAAGCCTTCAGATTTTTTTTCATTTATTGTATTTTCCGGTTTATATGTAGATTTTTCTTCAACCACCAGGGGGCTCTTTAGCAGGAAGTGTGTCCTGTAAACTGTGGGTGTTTTGTGTTTTGCATGGCGCATTGCTGCCATCTGTTGGACTTTTAGGGAACTGCTGGACTTTTATGTTATTTAATCAATACAGTTGGTAGGTAGAGCAGATGAACACGTGTCTGTTATGAACGCCGCATTCCAGGTCGAGTTCTTCAAGCAATGCCTGTAAGTAGCAGTTTATACTTCAAAACTAGCCTTTATGTTAACATATGATAAAATAAGTAACTTGTTTATTGAATTAGTTTTGGAAATACCTGCGGGCGATTTGATTATGTGCTACGTCATAAGTTGTACTTCTAATGTATGTAACTGAATGTAAAACACTTCTGTAAGCTGCTCTGAGCTCATCCTGAGTTGTTTGTGTTTTGACAGTTTCACTCCATTCTACATGGAAATAAAGGAAGAACTAATTAATCCTGACTCGTGTGAAAGGAGTTTGGCTGATGGTTAGTTTTGGTACAAGACACCATAGTGAGACCATTACAAAGTGAATCATTGGAAATCAAAATTGGAAATGAAAGAAGAACGCACCCATTAAAACGGAATTAGGTTTTAATAGGGAATTGAAATTTGAGAATGTTGTTGATCAGTTAAATAGCATTGAGGGGAAATGCTATTTAACAGTTTTTTAAATAATACTGGGATCATTATGAGAATTTGAGGTATAGATATTAGGATCCAGTAGATGGCAGTAGTGCAACAATAATGGATGCAAGCTGCAGTAGAAACCTAAAGAAGAACAAAGCGCCCCTTTTCTTTTAGCACATGCTAGCAGCAACACGAAGGATCAGCACTTTTACTGTTAAAGTCACCGTTCGGAAACTAGTCAGTTCAGTTAAATCTAAACTTTCAACATAATAAATGTGATATTCAATTGACCTGTCAAATTTTGGGTGTCCGCCCCCCTCTGCTGCTGCTGCTGCATCATTGTGGAAAACCTGGAGCGGCAGAGATATCTGCGGTTTATATGTGTATGTTTACTGGTTTAAAAAAAACTTTGGGGTTGTGGCTTATAGTCCGGTGCGGCTCATAGTTAGGAAAATACGGACTATAATACTTCCTGGATTTTTTTCTGTGAAGAACCCAGAGAGGGTTATTTGGTTATTATTTATTTCATTAATAGTGTTATTATTTATTTCCTGACTTTTGTTCTGCGAAGAACCCAGAGAGGGTTATTTGGTTATTATTTATTTCATTAATAGTGTTATTATTTATTTCCTGACTTTTGTTCTGCGAAGAACCCAGAGAATGTTATTTGATTGTGCTTTCTGGAAAACAATACAATACAAGCAATCGTCTCACTTGTTCAGTTACAAACTGACTCCGGCCCCCGACCAGAGAAGGAAAACGTTATGTGGCCCTCACAGGAAAAAGATTGGGGACCCCTGCTCTAGAACAACTGTCTTTGAAAGGCATATAGAAGACAACTGTCCCTTCCAGTGACTGGAAAGTTAAAGTAAACATTGGATTATGTTAAAAAGTTTCTTTTTTAAATAATAAAAAACTGAACTTTTTCACTTTTGTACAGGCATGAAAACATTTGTAAAAACGTGAGCATTAACAGAGGTAAAAATATGCCATTCACCAAAAACATACCTTCAGTGAAGTATGTTTGGTCAGGGGAGTTGCATAGCTTCACTGAAGTAAAAATAAAACAAAAGAGTGGGGCAGAGGGGTTTATAAAGTGGCTCTCAAAATCTACACATTAAAATGTGTTTAGTTTCTGCTTCAACAGTGTTATTTTAAGCCTGTAAACCCCTAACCAACTATGCTATTGCACTTTTTCGTTATTTCAGATTTCCCTTCAAACAGATTTGTTTGTTTTTTAATTGAATGGCTTAAGATAAATTACATGAGGAAAACATTCTTAAAGGGATCCATGATTAGTTGAACATGTTCGTCTAAATATATTGCAATTTTCCTATTAATTACAAAATTGTTGTTTGTGATATCAGACAGGACTTCCAAAGAACCTAAGTGCGTTTCTCTCCAGAAGACGAGACATTTTTACGAGCAAAACCGGCAAAGGCTCTAACAGGTGGTCGTTACGTTCACAAGCTAAAAACAAATATGCCAACATTTTTTATCCAAAAAGTGCCTAAACCCAGCTACCACCAGCTAGTGAGCTAAAGATGATCGGAGAAACATTAGATGTGGAGCACTGGAACCTATTTGAAATGCTACTGCTACTGCTGCAGGTACTGAACGAAATGACACCGGACTGAAGACCAGGACTGAAGACCAGGACTGAAGACCAGGACTGAAGACCAGGACTGAAGACCAGGACTGAAGACCAGTCCGGTGTCACACAGAGCTATAGACACTGGGACAAACATCAGAGACAAGCGGCGCGAGGAGCTCTTTTAGATGATAACGGAGCTATTGCTACTGCTGCTGGTACTGAATGTGAAACCACAGACCGACACTAAACCAAAGATCGGATACAGAGTTATAAAACTACTTACTGGATCACCACCAGAGGTACGTGTCATTCAGTGTTTAATTTATAAAGCTGAAGGTGGCAGCAGCAGCAAAACACCAACTCTTTCCTCGACCTCTGTTTGCTCCTCCTCACCTTCATCTTGCGATTTCTACATTCCCATCGATTTCAATGCGCTCCAGTTCAATTTGAAAAGACTTAATGAGGAAACCAACCCGGTTGATGCAGGAAGTTCGCCAGCCTACCCCGACTGGCGATGTGGTGAAAGCTTGGCTTGGGCAGCCCTGGAGGTCCAGGATGTGGTTAATGGTTAGTTTCAGTTATGAAAAATAATAAAACCAGAGTTGATGTTTGCTCAAAACTTAAATTAAGTGTAAAATACTGAAACACCAACATGCCTGAAGAAGCCAAGTCTTCTTTATGGCATGGACATTTCAGCTTATCATATCTATCAACATCAAGAAGATGCTTTATAGAACTTAGATCCCCTGAATGTGCTGAAAATGAAGTTTCACAAAAGTGCTAATTAAGAGGAAACGACATTGTGAGTTCATACTTAGAGGAGTAGCTCAAAGTTAAGTCAAAACATTGATGTCACAAGTTAGAAGTACAGCATGCCATGTGAACTGGGGCAGGCAAAAAGACTAAATAATGTAATCAGAACTGATGCAAATATTTGCCAAACAAGAAAATAAGATCCAAGTTGTAGAAAAGGTTACAATTATTTTGGACAATTAGCAGAACAACATTTCATTGACATTTAGTTTGCATATGTGGTCTATTGTAACATGCAGTTGCATTTGTCATTAGAGACATAAGATGTCTGATTTTATATAGCAGTTCCATTTTTTGAGAGCTGTCAGCAATATATGGCCTCATGAGCCCTGATACAGTAAATTGGTTCAGAAATGTGTATAGAGAAGTAACACTACTGTGTGTCATTACTACCAGTGCACAATGTTTGTATGGGAAACATGCCCATTCATTTGGCAAGAAATGGTAGTTTCTTGTTTTACTGCCCAAAAAAATTGAAAAGGCAAAAAATATCTCCACTTGTCTTCAGCAGGCAGTTTGTGATGCTCCTCTTCTTTAAAAATGGAGAGCTTCAACTACTTCTATCCAAATTAAAAAGTCATAGTTGCTCTTCAACACTTCACCCACAACAAAGTAATTCTTTAAAATTCTGCTGGTAAATAATTTTGTCCATATTGTATGACATCATTTGTTATCTAATCCCAAATAATTTAAGACTAAAAATAGAAAAATATTTTATTTTCTTGTTTTTCAATTTTTTTAATCCAACATCTGTCACTGGAATGGCCCAGAGCCAAAACTCTTATCCCAGTAGGAACACTGATGCTCCAACTGGCCCAGGAGTTTGTCCACAGAGTCCTCTTTGTTCTCCAGTTTCAGGTATCGTCTCCCACTTCCCAGTTCTAGTCGAGGCCAGCTTCCACCGGTTGGGTCCTCTTCTGCATCTGTCGTCTCTACAGGGATCCTCACACAACCCAGGGAACTTATCTCTTTTTTATTGATTTGGAGCTGATTTGTATGAATGTTCTTTTTGCATGGGAAGAGTTCCTTCTCGAAGTGTAGCCCAATTTGGGCTTTGTAAGGCTTAGTCCTGTAGCTCATACTCTGACAACGCCTGTGTTGGGCAGCAGGAATATCCACCTCTTCCAGCTTAAGGTTGGACATGGAGCTAGCAGACACAAGGCAGAAATTAAGCTTGAGGAGTGGGGCAGTCTGTAAACTGAAACAGTGTTTGCTCCACAGCTCTTCCCCTGTCTGAGAATTACCGTCTACCTGGCAGTGATCACATGACTTACACAAGGATGAAGGGGGTGAGGGTACAGGCTCTGACTCTTTGTGATGAGTCAGAGCTTCTGTCTTCAGGTCTGTTTGCTGGTAGATGCCTTCCACACTGCCCTCCTTGTCCCTGATGTAGGTGGTCTGCAGTAGGGGCTCAGAGCATGCCAGCTGCTGCAGACACATGATATTGAGATGAGCAGCAGGCAGACTGCTTACCCACTGATAGTGTTTGGTCATAGAGCTGGCTACTGCCAAGTCTCTGAGGCCTGCAGAGGGCACAGCTGCTGATACAGAGCAGATAACATTGCGCATCTGAGCTAGAAGCATCTGAGTCTCTCTATCTCTATTTTCATATAGGACAGTGTTTGCACATATCAAGATGAATAATCCGACTCCCATGATTACTGGCCCCAGGAGCTTCATGCGGTCACCATGGACGAGACTGGCTGGAGAAAAGAGCCCCTTGGTACCCAGACTCCAACTGGATGTCTGCGGATCCGAAATGCTTTCCGGTTCTGTATCTTCTATTATGGATGACCTTGAAAACCGATAGGGCCAGTAACCAGCTACAGCCAGAGCAGTTCCAACAGCTACCACAATGACCCCCAGAACCAGGAAAGCTCCGGGCATAGAACGGATGCGAAGCTTGCCTTGAATCATCCTGTCCTTCTTCATTTTGCCTCGTAGACAGAAACGCGGCTTCCGTCTGCAGGGTGGAGATGGTGGTCTAATGCCTCTGCACATCTCAGTCTTCATGGCACAGTTTTGTCCTGCTTAAACTCTGCCAGAAGCCTGTGAGAAAAGTACATTTGAAGAATTAATGCAGCTAACACCTAATCCACCAGGCAGAACATAAAGAATAATTATTATAGAATTCATCTGAGTGTCTTTTCCAAGTACAAATTGGAAACGCAACTCTGGTGATAAGGATGCAAAATTGGATGAAAATATACACAGTATAGAAACATTTGATCACAATGGTTTCATGTACCTATGAAACCATTGCCACTCACCTTTATTGAAGCAACTGTGTAAAACTAAAAGAACCAACATGACTGCATTTGCTTTACAGCATCCACATATTTGTCATGTAATGTTTTCTTTTTCTGACAACCTCAAATTTTAGATATCATAAAAAATTATTGTAATATGTTGCAATAATTTTTTAACTTTTTGAATAATTATGGAGCTCATAACTATTTTGCACATATGACAAAAGAAGATGTCATATTAAATCATGCATTCATAACAGCTCAAAATGTTATTTTCAGAAACATCACTTTTTACAGATTTATCTTACTGCATATAATTTCTTTGATGATTTATTGATTGTGCTAGGAAAAGCAACATATATCACAAACTAATGTAGGAATCCAGGAATATTGAGTGGAATGTATTGATCGATTTATTATAACTTATTATTAGAGTTCTTGCCAGAAAACCAAAAATAATAAAAAGGGTGAGTTTTAAATACCACAAATATTTTGTCTCTCAAATCAAGTACTGATCAGCAACCCAGACTACTTGAACTTACTCCTTTCGAGGCGGAGAAGCAGCGGCTCTATTCCAGCCCTGCCTCTGAGGCTGAGCTGGGCCATTCTACCGATGAAGCTCATATTGGCCAGTTGTATCCAGGATCTTATTTTTCGTGTATGATCTGTATCTCCAGGTAATAGATGAAGGTCAGAATATCAATCGACATTTGTAAATTTGGTAGATAATTGGTTTAAAAGTTATGGTTTCCTTTACATTTAGCATTCATTTTAGACAGTATTTGAAGTCTAAATGCAGATCTGTTTCATCCGACAGTCAGTAGAGCAACAAACAAAATACAGAGGAGCGAAAGCAGCCAAACTCAAATTCATCATACTTTTTCTTCCTGACAAGATAACTAGCTATTGAATCCCTTGTCAACATGTATTATTTAGCTGTTTATGATGCCATTATTAGTTTTTATTAGAGACGCACACCGATCCAATTTTAATCTCTGTATCGGTCCCAATATTTTAAAAAACCTAAATCAGGGCATCGATTTTTCATTTTGTTGCAGAAATTGCCTCAAGTACAGGTCCTTCTCAAAAAATTAGCATATTGTGATAAAGTTCATTATTTTTCATAATGTAATGATAAAAATTAAACTGTCATAAATTTTAGATTCATTGCACACCAACTGAAATATTTCAGGTCTTTTATTGTTTTAATACTGGTGATTGTGGCATACAGCTCATGAAAACCCAAAATCCCTGTCTCAAAAAATTAGCATATTTCATCTGACCAATAAGAGAAAAGTGTTTTAATACCAAAAATGTCAAACTTCAAATAATTATGTTCAGTTATGCACTCAATACTTGGTCAGGAATCATTTTGCAGCCTTCAATGCGGCGTGGAGGCCATCAGCCTGTGGCCCTGCTGACGTGTCATGGAGCTCAGGATGCTTCCTGGTTCCTGGATAATTATTTTCAGGATGGTTTGTCAGTGGCAAGGAACAAAACAGAATGGAAAACCTCCAAAAATGTCATGCATTTACCAGTCCATTCATGGCTTCTTCAAAATGGATTGAACACAAGATCTTGTAGTGTTTGAGAAGTGAATCTAATCTTAGGTTGAAGTTGTTGTTGTTTTTCACATCACACTGTGAGACTAAGGATATGTTTTAATTGCACTAAATTGATTCTCATCTATATTGATGATCAAAATCTGATTTTGACACTGCATGCCAATTTTCACTTAAAATGATCAAGGATGCAATCTGAGGTGCTGCATTTTTTCATAAGTATACATAAACATGGTTATACATTGCATGTTTTTTAATAGTTCTGTGACATTTAGATGCCCTTACATTCTGACTGTAACACAAACATGTAGCAGGGTTAATAAGACAGGATATTTCACATCACACTGTTGATCTGAGCAGATAACTTTAAAGAATTGTCCTGAGTGTTGAGCCACTTGACAGCAGAGTGTCCAGACACTTTGACCCCCATTGTTCTGGGGGAGGCATTAGATTAATGTTCATCTTTATTATTTATTGTCTTATTATTTATTATTTATGTGAGGCAGCTAATTAAAAGCCAGCTCGCTCCAAAGAAGCCAAAGTTGTGTTACATGATGACAATAAATGTTTATGGAGAGTCTGATGACCTTCTTAGGTTTGACACGTCAATAACACGTAATAATACTTATATATTTAGTTGTGTGTGATGCTAAAGCCTCACTAGCTTATCATGCCTGAACGCCAGAGACAGTAAACCTTACTGCATAAAGTCCATAATAAAAACTAGTCTAGTTTCAGGACCAAATCGTTTTGTGTTTCCTTACCTTAGACTGTCGTCGCACCGGGACGAGCTGAGCTCCGGAGTCTCCTCGTCTGTCCGGGTTGCACCATTTCCATCCTTCTGCCTCCAGCAGCTCAATGAACAAACACACCGTCAATTCGGCATAATCCGAGTCGATCTGACTGACTGCAGTTCTCACTACTTGCTGATAAAAGAGGAATCTCTCTTCCAGAAATTAGAATCGATTAAATTAGCAGCCGGTCACTTGAGAAAACTCTCCGATCTAAACTGACTGATAGCTTCTGGAATCCATCTAAATCCATTGCGACACATAAAGCCAGACTACAGTCATTCCAACTGTTGCCCGTATGAAAAACACATCCTGATCAGAGAGCAGCTCGTTGTTCCCCACAGAGCTGCAGATCAACAACATTCCTGATTCTGTGCACAACATTTTCGAAATAAGGTTTGCGGCATCAGGCTTCAAAATGCATCCAGCGTCTTAAAGCAGACCTGCTCTGGATTGTCTTCCAAAATGATTGAAAAAGACCAAATGTGCTGAGAATTATAAGAAACAAATCAGAGACCTCATCATTTATGAACTTGTGAAAAAATAGGAATACATAGTAAAAATAAAAGTACAAGCTTATGTCAAATTTTAATTAATCGAGTTTGATGGATTAAAAAGCCACGCCCAAATCAAAAATCAATAAATCAATGCACATGAACATCTGTTCATAAAATGTTTATCGTATAAAACATATACATAAACATATGTGTTGATTAAGTTCTTATCAAAAATAAAACGGACAGGATTCTGGAACCTTCTCTTAAATCATAAGGTGCATGTCAGCCTCCATAACGTTTCTTTCTGCTGCATCAGCTGCTGAGCTCAGCCTGGATCAGCCAGCGGTCACTTTACCCAGCCAGGGATGGGAAATAGAAAAAGTCAAAGATATGTGGAACCAGTGAACTGTCAACCATCAATACATTTTAGAATAATAATAAGACAAGCATACTGTTACAGTTATTACAAACAACAAGTGTTTGCTGTTTCTTTCTCTGTGCTGCTCTCGGCTTGTATCAGAAAACCCAGCAGTTTGTCTCCAACAGACACTTTAAACTGTTGCTTATTAAAAAAATAAATCAAGGAAATCTGGTTCTACTGTTCCCTAACTCAACAAGTATTTACTAAGCCATCAACATGTACAAAATTATTAATATTAGTACAGGTTAATCATTTTAAATTAAGTTAGAATTGCTTACCATGTCTTTAGTTTTTTTTCTTCTGTCAGGTAGTTTTCTATTTATCATTTTTAAACGTCTCTCCTATCTAGAGAAAAACACCACAGCACTAGCACAAGATTAAAGAACAAACTTTTTTCATAGAGATTAGGACAGAGGACAAGAATGACAGGACTGAGTGGAAGTTTGGTAGCTTGACCTCTAGTCACACCTGACCCCATATGAAAATAAATGCATAATTAAAGATTAGCTTTGTGCATTTCATTGTAAACCAAAATGAACCAGCTTTAAAAATTATTTATGCTATTTATAATTATCCTGAAAACACAATTTATAATATTCTATCAAAAAGAAGAAAGTATGTATTTGAGGAAAGTGTATATTGCTACAGACAGACAGTAGCTCTGTCTTTTCTGGGCTGCTGTTGTAAATACATCATCATTTTTCCACACTGAATCAAATGACATGCTATTTGAGTTTCTGCTCATTTGATACTTTTTGCATGATCCACAAAACTTCTGTGGTAAACCTTGTAACTTTTAAGTCTAAGCTTAGATCACTTGTAGACCATGAAGATTGGTGTAAACCAGTGTTGTGTATAGACTCATGTCTAAACAACTTTAGTACATGTAGCACTAAAGTTCATTTTTTGAGGCAAAACAAAGAATTTTAAAAATGTTTTCCAATACATTTCCCACATACCACAGCCTGGTCCGAGCAGGTACAGGTCATCCCTCACAATAATAAGAAGCTGTTGTCAGAAACCATGATCTTAAGTTTTATTTCAAAGCAATTTTCAAAGACACAACATAAGTTACAGTACACACAGTCTAAAAAGTCTAAAAACAAGCTTAAGAATCAAAATAAAGTCATGACAATAAAAACCTTGTGAAAACATTTTTGTTCCTGAATTTGGGTCAGGAAACAGAGGAGCAAACTCTTCCACAATTTCAATTTACGGGAAAGTTACATTTTCAACAACTGTATAATTTTAGAATAAAAAAATGTAGTGACAGAGTGCAACATCAGAGTTTACAATAAGTTTAGCATCTTATATGAATCAATGGCAGGAAACTGAGTTTTCATCCTGGTACTTTTATTTGAACAATATCACTTTTATTCCTTAGATAAAAGAGCTGCAGAAGTTTCTATACCTAGTGAATATGAGTTTAACTATATTCTGATATGAGTGGTTAAAAAGGACATAATGTATTTACCCCTGTTTTCCACCCTCATTTGTTTATTTTACATCAATGGGATGTTAAAAGTTTTGTATCTAAACATCTTATGGAGGTTTTTATAGTTTCCTTAGTTATTGTTTCCTTAAAACTGTTTGAGGAGTGTTCATTTCATTCATAATATATAAGATTATAAAGGATTTTAAGCAAAAGAAACAATGAAAATGTTCTACATCTGCAGCTTTAACCCAACGCAGGGCAGGCTGGACACTGTGGTGGAGATATTTGTCTCTTTAAAGACCTGATCCAGGATCTGTGACACCTCTGACCACTGCAGCTGGTCCAGGCCACAGCCGATTCTGAGGGAGAGACACGAGACAAACAATTATTACCAATAAAGAAGAAGAATTAAGGGTATTTATTATAGTTATGTATCCACAGTAGTTCCTACAAACCGGGGTATTGATAACCTATTGGCACCATTTTGTAAGCAGTGAGATTTCATGTCTTCCAGACTCTCTCAGGCTGACATACGTGGGTTTCTGCCCGGCTGTTTTCTTTGTTATCTGAGATGCATAATAGGAAAGATGCACTTACCAGATTGAATAATGAACCAGCTTTGGTCCTATGCAGTATAACTGGCCGTGGCATATTTACCAGGTAGTAGATGAAACGTTGATCAAGTGTCAGGACGGCACACTGTCCTGGCAGCTTCTCTATCAGGACATACATTAAAAATGCTAAACAGAATATGAGTTAGAACTTGATGTTGAAACCAGACATTTAAATGAAGTGCATAAGCATGAAACATTTTTTACCAAACAAAGACTTTAGTAACTAGTCTGACTCGCTCTGCTCCTTTAACTCTGAGACTCGTCCAAACTTCTTCTCGAACATCACCGCTATGTCTGCTCTGATGCAGTGGACCAAGGATTCATCCCGCGGGCAGGAGAACAAATCTCCAGTGTCCAGTGTCCAGTACTTCAGTGTCCAGCTGGTTGAGTTTCTCAGTTTTGCACATGTTGAGGTTTTCTCCAAACGCTAACTACTCAGAGAAAACTATAACAATAAAGTGCCGAGTTGGTAACAGCGCTTACTACAGCCTTGCTTAACTCCTCACTAACTATCCCAACACTTGGCTGAGTCACTCAAAGCACCACCCACTTCAGCTGATTTTCTTTTTTTTTTTCAAGATTTGTCCAGAGGTTTTCAGTCCAAGTTTATAGTAAATTACAATAAGCTAGATTTTGTGTTTGCCTCAAAAATGAACTTTTGATGTTACCAAAAAATACCAATCTTTGCTTATAAAACAACCTATAAAACATTACTAATCATTTAACATCTTCTGCTTGAGACGGACAGTTTGCTTTGTGAAGCACCGGGAGGGAACTGAACATTTATAAGCTTATCAATTACAAGAGGTGAACATTAGTGAACAGGTAGTATTTGAATTTGTGCAACAAACATTGAAAGAAAAAAAATATATAAAACATCATTTTTAACATATTAAAATTATTTCTAAATGGATTTACCCTAATACTGTAATTTTGACAACTTCAATAAATAGTAACAAAAACCTTAGCAGCAGCAACAGCAGAAATTATTTTTCATATTGATATGCAGTGAAGACCATTTGCTGATTTAAACTGTTTGAACATTCCTTGATTTCCATGCTTAACTCATTCCACACTTCATCAAGTTGAGGACTACAAAACATTTCTTTGTGGAAAGTCGAACAGATGCAATTGAAAATAAACTAAAATGTCCACTGGACCCTTCCTAGCAGACAGAGTTAAAACTCAAATCAAGGTTGTCAAAAACATATCTTGCAGGGTTGTTTGTTTGTTTGTTTGTTTGTTTTTGATCACTATCTTTTCGATTACGCAGCAGAATGTAACAGTACGAATTCACAACATAGATGAATTTGAAAGATCATAGACAGAAAAAAAAATAGTTTGTTAGCAAAATGTTGGTTTCTGACTTTACTGCGATCACATAT
Organism: Poecilia reticulata; assembly: GCF_904066995.2. Lineage (NCBI taxonomy): Eukaryota > Metazoa > Chordata > Actinopteri > Cyprinodontiformes > Poeciliidae > Poecilia > Poecilia reticulata. Next base: position 159,894 of record NC_088840.1, on the reverse strand, counting down.
TGACGAGCAAAAAAAAAAAAAGACTGTCAACTACTTTTTAAAAAAATAACTTGCTTGCAAAAGGGAGACGGTAACAGGGTAAAGTGACCGCTGGCTGTTGGTTTGTCTGATCCAGGCTGAGCTCAGCAGCTGATGCAGCAGAAAGAAAAACTCTCAAAGTTCAAAATATACATCAGTTGTCCTCAAAATTAATCCATTCTCTTTTTAAATTGTAATTTTTTAAAATTTATTGTAAAAACAAAATATTAGTCAATAAAATACTTGACAATTTAGTAGATAGTGACTCAAAGTGATGTGGACCCAGAGCCAAGCTGGTTGGCTGAAGTGACAGAGTGGAGGACGGTTCATCATCAGATACCAGCTGAGAGCAGCAGAGAAAGAAACGGTGAGGAAGTTAAACATTTTTGTTTATGAAATAAACTATTGTTTTTTTATTATGATTTGAAATGAATATAACAATTAACATGATTTATTAAATGCTTAACTATTGAGTACATAGTGACTATAATTTCCTTGACCTTCATTTCTTCATCAGCCTTGACTGGGATGAAGTGACTGAGTGGATCCAGGCTTGGAGGTGGAGATAAAAGTTCTTTATTGGATTAAACTTATATGAATGAAGCAAAAATAAATAAATAAATAAATAGAGAGGAAACTTTGTCCAACTGTATGATTTACTTCTTGGAGTGATGCATGGAGCTGGTCTGGTGGTGGGATTCCCATCGGATGTTTTGGATGTTAGCAGACCAGCTTCTCCACCTCAGTTCACAACCTGCTGCCTTTTGTCTTCAGGTTTTCTCTTGCACAAAAAAAGGTGGACTTCTGGGAAGCATCCAATTTATGGACTGGATTTTAATAGACCGAGCCTGGAGTCTGACAGAGAAGGGAGGTCCCACTGGATAACACCGGGAGGTCTTGGTTTTTCCCACACCTGATGAAGGAGCTCCAGCAGAGTGTGATTCATTGGAGTCAGGCCTAATATGCTCGGAGTCCTGGAATCTCGTGCTGAACCCAGGATTCGAACGCTGACGGAGGTAAGACCAGATATGTAGAGGATGTGAGGAGGAGTTGCTTCAGAAAATTTGCATAGGTATAAAACTTTCAACTTAGGGGGAGGGAAATAACTGGGTCAAAGGTCATGTTGCCAGAATTCTCTCTCTGTGTCTGTTTTATTTTGATAAGAACTTAAATTTTATATGATGAAAGGGGGTGGGGGGGCTGACAAGCACCTTATTTACCATTTGATTCAAGAGAAGGTTCCAGAATCCTGTCCGTTTTATTTTCCATCCATTTTCTTTACACCCTTGTCCCTCAGTGGGGTCAGAAGGGGGGCTGGTACACCCTGGACAGGTCGCCAGTCTATTGCAGGGTGTTTTATTTTGATAACAACTTAATGTAAATCTGCCCTCTGACATGTTCATTATTCACCATTTGATTCAAGAGAAGGTTCCAGAATCTTGTATGTTTTATTTTGATAAGAACTTAATCAAAACATGTTTTATATGATAAGGACTTTATACATCCTTATTAAAAAAAGATGTTTTTATATGATAAGCTTTTTATATAAACTTATTAAAACAGATGTTTTATAGGATAAGCATTATATGACACATTTAACAGATGTTCATGTGCGATAGCATTGATTTATTGATTTTTGATTTGGGCGTGGCTTTTTAATCCATCAAACTCGATTAATTAAAATTTGACATAAGTTTGTACTTTTATTTTTTCATAGTGTATCTATGAGAAAATATTTTTGGCTGAATACATTAAGTATTAAATTAATTGGTTAATGGTCAGGTATCAATTGTTCAGCACAGTAATGAATAGGTTAATCCTATTCAAATTAAAAAATACTTTTGATACCAAATGAAAATTAATGGTATAACTCAGCATGAATTTAGCATTTTTATTTATCCAACAGGGTCTCATCTTCTGTAGTTGATAACTAAACCATTATTTCATCATTAACATAAGAAAATGCCTGGCAAAGACACTACTTTTAATTTCTCCAGGTGGAATCAAAATCTTTATTTTATAGTGTACTGATCTCATTAACTTACAGAATTCCAAAACCCAGATGCTTTCTGTTATGCTTACATTTATAATAATGTGGCCAGTAACAAAGTACATTTACCTGAGTACTGTACTAAAGTATATTTTCTGAGTATCCTTATTTCAGTGTTTTTTGTCATTTTTTCCTTTATGGAGACCTTACATCTTTCACTCTAATATATTTCAAAGACAAATATTATACTTTCAACTTCTCTACATTTCTTGTAAGCTTGTCATTACTTGTTCCTTTTGGCTGCAGTCCACTGCTGATGGTTTTCTTTACTAAAGTAGAACTGACCACATGCTATGCTCCTCAGTCACAAGAGCCTTTCTTAGAAACAAGTGGAATCCACATGGCTCAGGGCTTCAGGAAGAGAAGTCAACAACCCAGGATGGAGACATCAGTCCCCAAAAAGGCTTTATAAAGGGGAGCCATCTGAAAATTCTGTTGTGGCCTTGAAAGAAATTTTGTCCTAGGGACATAAACAATAAGTCTTAACATAAACCTATTGTATAATTCTGTATACTAATTGCTAGGGAACCCTGGGCTAAATGGGATTTAGTTTTGACATTTAGTTTTACAAAATGTCATGAACACCATTTGGTTTCACCTAGTGGTAGAGGACCAGTGTTGCATAATAACGTCTGAAGAGTTCTAAATTAAAAGTGGACATATGCTTTTAAATTCTTTCTTTTCACATGTGGTCTATATAAAGTAGAAGTGATTTGGTCTGAATTCCTGGTTATTGTAGCTCCACAACCACAGCTGTTTACCAAGTCTGTTCTGACGTGGAGTTTTGGAGCAATTCGTTTTTGCTTCTTTTGTTGTTTTGTTTCAATGTGAGACATTTGACGCTCCGCTCCCTCCAGGTCGCAGAGTGTTCCACTTCACCTCGTTCGGCTATTTTTGTAGTTTGAACTTGGACTACGTCGCTGCAAGGGGAAATTAAATGACGGATTCACAAAACTGAATCCGTTTTGTGATTCAGGGTTAGGGTTTACCCTAACCCAACCCAAGGTGTCATTTTTATGACACCTTGTTTAGCCGTCATAAAAATGTTATAGGCAAGAGAAAAATGAACAGACCGAAAAAAATATATACCTCAAAAACAATACAAAGATCTATGCAGCACCGGGAGAGATTAAAGGCAATTTTTTTATTTTGCATTTCTTAGACTCAAAGTACAAAAAGAAAAAACTGCATTTAATGACTAAAAAAAGTTAATTTGGACAATTAAATAAACTTCAAGGGTTTTGTTTTATACATTCTGGAGCAAGGAAAGCTGATTAAAAGCTCAATTTTGTCGACCTCGTCTTCTTTCTCATCTGTTCTCCCAGAAGCTGGCAAGTAAATTTGTATTGCTTACTTGGAGACCATGGGAAAATGAAACCTGGCAGAGAATGTGTGTGTGTGTGTGTGTGTGTGTGTGTGTGTGTGTGTGTGTGTGTGATGTTCTAGCAGAAAGCGTTTTAACATAAAAAATGTACTTGTTCCTTTTTATGCTCTAAAAATAACTTGGAGGTTTTACATTTTCAGCAAACTTTTTAGTTCTGTAACATTTTATTGCATTAATATTGGTGACATACTATGGCAAATGTATGTTCACAATTCACAACCTCAATTCCTAATATGTAATCATTTGTTTGCTCAGAATTTATAACTACACATTCAAGCTTCCCATCTTCCATTCTCTAACCTCCTGAATGAGTTCAATAAAATGCAGATAGTGACTGAAGAGATAACCTACTGTGAGATTTCGCTCAACTCAGACCTTTTATGAATAAAAATCTATTTATTTCCTCAGTGTTTCAGAAAATAAAACAAAAAGGAATTGAAAGTGTTTTTTATATGGAAATGGGGTCAGGAAGGTTGGAAACAATATAGTCTTGATTTGCAGAGAACTCTGGAGGCTGCCAGTGGCAGTCTGTGATTGCATCGTACAGTTCTTCACTGAGGTCAATAAAGCTCCTGTTGGTCTCCACTACGTCCACCACCAGGCTGGGATCTGCAACACAAGCAACAAAGACCAGCGTTACAAATTGGACAGCCACCTCCTACTTTGCAGTTTTTATTAGGGCCATTAATATTAACATGTTAACACGTGTAAACATCTAAAAAGTTTAACGTATTAAAATTGCATAGTACAGATTAATCACATTACATATTTTGAGATAAAATCCTTTCTCCTGTGGAGAGTTTTACCCAGTTAAATCTACACGGTCTTGAACTCCGTGCAACAATGGAGAGTCACAAGGATGAATGAAAAAGACGAGTGAGGAGTCAGAGTCAGGCTGGTGGGCTTGGTGGCAAACATCCCCATATCTAGATAATATTAACACCTGCATGCAACCATCCCAGCATGGAGGTGCTGGGAGGGTTTCGGTTTCTTTGCAGCATATCGTTTCCCTCTTCCTGTCAAATAAGGTCCATTATGCCAAAACAATTCTTACATTTTTTTTTTAAAGATGGATGTTTGGTTAAAACTAAGGCAGTTTGTAGCCCAACTAGTTAACATTTCTACATTATGTTTGAACGTGGTGATCAATCACAGGACTGGTGTATAAGTAATTTGATAACATTTTTTTAATCAATTAACAGCAACAGGTTTTATATAAAGCACTCAAAGTTCTGAGAATAAGCCATTTCTAGTTTTTCTTCAATATTAACCATATTGTCTTTTTTTAATGTAAAACAAATACAGGAGCCAGACAGAAGTTATCTCTCACTATTTTGCAGCAGCAACAATATTGCTTTATCGTTTTGATATTCTTCTTGTGCCATCATTAACATTTCTAAATCCACTAGTTAGAAGAGGACCAGGAGACCCAGGACATGCTGGAGGGACTTTGATCTGGGAACGTCTTGGGATTCGCCCAGAGGAGCTGGAACAAGCGGCTGGGAAGAGGGAAGTCTGGGCCTCCCTACTTGGGGTGCTAAGCCCCCCAGGGCTGAACGTTTCAGCCATGAATTGTGTTGTCTGCCTTCTATTGATGAGGGTTTCTCATGCTCAGTCTTAACTCAGTCAAAAGATTCCACAATACAAAAACTTACCTTCAACTGCTTCTTCATCTGGAACTGCTTCACTTTCCTGAAGCAGAGAAAGAGCACAAAACCTCAGATTGGCTGCCGTCTATAACAGCTGCTGTCTATAACAGCTGCTGTCTATAACAGCTGCTGTCTATAACAGCTGCTGTCTATAACAGCTGCTGTAAAAGTTGCTTAGCACAGAGAGCTCACCTGTACTTGGGCATACTGCGAGTAATCATACTGAGGATAAGTGTAACCATACATTCCTGCAGTCTGGTCATACCCCCATGAGGAGTAATACCCTGGATACGCTTGCTGCTGGTACTGGTCATACTGGTCATAGCCGTATCTGTATCCTGAGCTGGACTGCCATGACTGTTTGCTTTCTGACTGCTGTTGCTGCAGCTTGTTTCTTAAGCTAAGAGAGGGGGGAAAAAGCACACTCCTGAATTTCTCTGATGGGCATTGATTCTGCTCACATGTCCATCTGCACGCTGATTAGGCCCATTTGGAAATGACTCACTTATTAGCAGCCAGACTCAGCCTGAGAGGTTTGCCTCCGAGCCCCACAGCACCCTGACACTCATCCAATGCCCGCTTCTGAAGCCGCTCGTCTGGGAACTGGACAAAGCCACAGCCCCTGATGTGAAACACAAGGGCAGAGTTCAGAATGTTACAAGGAAGGCACAAACAAACATCAATATGAGTCCTGTTGAGACAAAACAAGAACCAATTGATACTATACAACATGCTGAGCATGAATATACTGAAGATTTTAGAGCAGTAATCTCAGACGGGACTCCTCAAGGGCCAGAGCCCTGCAACCTTTCGGTGCGTCCCTTTGCCTACACTCTAATTAAATGGCTAAACTCTGCAGTCAAGCTCTACAGAGCTTTACTAATGATCAGGTGTGCTGAAGCAGAGAGACATCTAAAAGTTGCTGGACACTGGACCTTCGTCCCTCGGGGACTGCAGTTTGAGACAATTGTTTTAGAGCAATCTGCCACATTGCTCTGCCTGTCAACCATCAACTAGTCTCAGCTTCACTCATTTCTTTATTTCCTATTCATACTTATGAATAGGAAATTCATATGTGTATATTTTGTACAAATATATACAAAACTAACCTTTGAGAAAGAGACACCATCTACGGATAAATAAAGTACACATCCATCTAGTGGCAGCTTCTTCAGTAGCTTTGTGTTGTTAGAATATATTATCATCTAACTTGCAGCACAGAAAAGAGGAAACTTTAAGTCTTTCAGTGAATGGAGATAAATCATTATTTGTTCTACAGAGACCAACTTCCTCTAGGTGGAGGATGATGACTGGGTTCTCACTGTGAAAATGATCACAAAGTAAACAAAAATTAATTAGAGGGTTTTCTCCAAATTTTACCTAAATGTTGTCTTTTTTAGAACCTGAACAGCTGCAACATTGTTCTGCACTGCATGCATGTACATATCAGCATTCATGAAAAACAGAGTGACAAAATCCAAATCTAAAGATATTACTTTAACAGAATAATTCTATGGACTTAAACTATTTCTGATGTATCCATTTATGTCTTGAGACACAGAAGACAGTATTCTCTCACAGTATCTGAAACAAACTTTGCAAAAAATAAGTGCAGCTTTATAAAAATGAGCAGTAAAATGGATTGGCAGCAACATGACAGGCTGATTTTTTTGCACATGAAGCAGTTCTATGCCTCAGTCATACTTAGAGTTCCCCATGCTGTCAAGGACCACTTTCCCACCACGGCAGGACGGGTAACGGTTGTAAAAGAACTCATAAAGCATCCCATCATCCACCTCTGGAGTCAGGTCTCCCACAAACAGAGAAAACATCTGACTGAAGGAGAGAAAAAGGCAGCAAGACATCAGAAAGCATCCTTTGAGACTGATTCAATCCAGGGTTTCCCCCAGTGTGTTATAAGCCTGGCGGCCCGCCATGCTTTACTAGCCCCACTGCCAGGCTAACCGTTGCTTGTTTACGTTTCTAGGAAAATAGAAAATAAAAAAATAAATTATTATTTTTTAAACCGGGCTGCAAGCGTCTCTGTTGCTCTTAGCATTTCAGTAGCAGAGCAGATTTATTCCTAAATGATAGGTTTATAGTTTATGCATTTAAAGCCGACAGCACGCAGTCTAACCACACAGCTGGCGCCTCCGCGCTTTACCTCAGCGGGATCGCGCGCGTCTCCTTTCACTCAAACTGGACACAGGCTGATCTGTATGGATATTTACATCAACTTAATGTGAGGAATTATGATCCTTTGGAGAACTCTAGGTAAGAGTTTAAAACCAGCTGCGTTAGCTCTGGTTGCGCAGCTCAATGTGAACCACAGGAATAACTTATAGCGAATTCAGAGGTCGCGTAGTGGAGCGGTGAGAATGATTTATCTTTGTGAACGAACAATTATATGCGCCGTTTACATCTCAACGCGCTGCCCAGCATGTGGCTCTGAGTCTGTCTTCCCTGTAAAGTTTATGTCTGTGGTCCCGGTTGGCCGGAGCGTTAGTGGATAACGAGCAGCGCTAACCTCATCATGCAGGTTCAGCCCGGTGAGGAGCTTTCGCACTCTCCTCGGAGTCACGCATCACACTGATTTTATATTATTTTATTATTATTTTTCCGGTTACACGATGCATCAAACCATATCAAATGCGTTATCTACTTAGAGTTAATGCGCGCGGCCGCACAGAGATCTGAGAAACTCGTCCCATAAACTCGACCAACCAGAATAGTTTCTGTGACGCTTATTAAAAACTCAACAGACACGAAATGGAAGAGCTACTAAAACCACATTAGCAGCATTGAATTAAATCTCCCGTTTGTTGCGCATCTCTGCGTAGTGCAGCGGATTACCTCATCATGCAGGGCCGGTCCAAGGCTGCATGAGGCCTTGAGCAGACTTAGGGGCCCCTTTTGTTGCTAAAATCATCAGCACCTCTAACAGCTTCTGTGTTAGATTTAGTGAAATATGGGAGAAGGGAGTAGTTTAATTGGCCAGTCTAAAAAGCAATAAGTTATAATCGCAGTTTACTCATTTGTATTTGTAAATTCAAAGATTAAACTCACAGCATCTGATTGTTGCTCTGGTAACATAACAATCTAACTATGAATATTGGTCTTTGAAGTTTTACAAAGTAAACTTGCCAGATCCTTAAAATCTTGTATTTAAATGTTAAACAATTTAAAACCATTTAATTTATGTACGCCTAAACAATTGAATAAAATTTAACAGCATTGACAATCTCAAACAAGTGTTACATTTATGTATCTGTGGTCCGTTTTAAAATATTAGCGTTTATGGGGCCCCCGAAGGCCTTCGGGGGGCCTGATGGAACCGCTAACTTAATTTGGATTAAACAGAAATTTAAATTTGTTGTTTTAATACTAGTTGTGGGTTTAAATAGCATTTCACTGGATATGTTTTCCCATAAGATATAATTACACATTAATACTTTTACATTTCCCCGACCACCGGGCTTAGTACGTTTTCTGGAGGAAACCCTGCAATCTCTTAAGTTTTTTGGTACATTAAATGGACTCACCCAGCCTCCTGTTTCCCAAATGTGGCTCTGTTCAACTTGAATCTTGTAGGCTACATCAAAGACATATAGATACGTTTTCAAAGGGATTTTCATCAAACAACACACAAAGGAAAATGTATTCAGGAAAAATTTCAAATACCGGACTGGCTCCTGGCATGGATTTCCCGTTTACTTTGCGCAGACACCTTTCAGCGGTGGCCTCGTCCGACATCTCTACGAAACAGTAACCCAAAGCCCCCCTGGGAGATGGAGAACTGTTAAACGTCAAAATGAAAGCACTGCAAGCGTCCAGCTGGCTGTGGGCTCAACACTTACCCCGTCATCTTGTTCCGAATGATTCGCACATTCACCACCTGTTCCCCCATTGTGGAAAAGGCTCTGGTGATGAACTTCTCATCCATGTAGGTCTCAAGCTGAAGTGGAAAAAAACAACAACAATAACAAATAAAACAGAAATGCATTCCAGGAATGAATGATTTAGTCTGCTGAGCACCATGTTCAAGTAGGTCTTTAACCACAACTTTCCATTTGGTCATTAGAGCTGGGCAATACATTAATAATTGATCGTGATAGGCATGCAATCAATATCAACAGATATTGATCACGTGATCTGATAAAATATTCTATATTTGATATATAAAATAATTACTGAAGTATAATCCAGAACTGCACAGCATTCTGGGGGATGTAGGCAGAGGAAATACTTTAGCCACTCAATCGCTCAGTCAACTAAGCAAGGTCAGTGGCATCAACTAACTCACCCACTCTTTGGTTACCTAGCAACAACCTGTTGAGTAACTTGTGCAGTGGCAGTTTGCCACCATGCCTCATAAAAACAACAAAAACAACAAAAAAACTGGATAAAACAGGAAAAGTTACGCCACCACTTTGGCAGTATTTCAGAGATTTAAAACAAAATCTAATTATATATAGACAATTATCAATAGACTAATACAAAGAACTTGTATTGTAAAAAGGTTTTCAGCCATATTGTCCAGCCCTAGTTAAAAGTAAATGAAACTGGTTCTGATGTTCAGTTGTTAAATAATAATGCCACATGTTACATCAAAAGTGAAACAACTTTCTTAAGGGATAATTATCCCTTAAGACTGGAAGAATTCAATATTTTTGTTATAATGGAGTCAAACTATGGCTTTTTATGCTACATTTTTGTTTTTTCTGTAAACCCATTTATAAGTGTACAGAGTGTGTAATAAAGACTGTTTTCTTTTCAAAGTCTAAAATTCTCAAGATGTAACTTATGTCTTGTCTTCCATTTATATGCATATTCAAATAAAAATGTAGTAATCGTTCTGCAAGTTACAGCATTAATAAACTATTCCAAAAATATAAAAATTTACATTTCCCAGGAAATGTTAATTTTTTTTTAATTGTAGTCAATATTAGCAGCTGTAGTCTTGGGCAAGTTACAATGATGGTAGCGGTTTTTGAAACGTAGCACTGAAAAGCAGACATGGCTGTCTTAGCCACAATAGGAAAATATGAGAGGTAGCACACAGCGTCACAGCACACAGCGTCACAGCGTCACAGCACACAGCGTCACAGCACACAGCACACAGCGTCACAGCACACAGCGTCACAGCACACAGCGTCACAGCACACAGCGTCACAGCACACAGCGTCACAGCGTCACAGCACACAGCGTCACAGCGCACAGCGTCACAGCACACAGCGTCACAGCACACAGCGTCACAGCACACAGCGTCACAGCACACAGCGTCACAGCACACAGCGTCACAGCGTCACAGCACACAGCGTCACAGCGTCACAGCACACAGCGTCACAGCACACAGCGTCACAGCGTCACAGCACACAGCGTCACAGCGTCACAGCACACAGCGTCACAGCGTCACAGCACACAGCGTCACAGCGTCACAGCACACAGCGTCACAGCACACAGCGTCACAGCGTCACAGCACACAGCGTCACAGCACACAGCGTCACAGCGTCACAGCACACAGCGTCACAGCACACAGCGTCACAGCACACAGCGTCACAGCGTCACAGCACACAGCGTCACAGCACACAGCGTCACAGCACACAGCGTCACAGCACACAGCGTCACAGCACACAGCGTCACAGCGTCACAGCACACAGCGTCACAGCGTCACAGCACACAGCGTCACAGCACACAGCGTCACAGCGTCACAGCACACAGCACACAGCGTCACAGCACACAGCGTCACAGCACACAGCGTCACAGCGTCACAGCGTCACAGCACACAGCGTCACAGCACACAGCGTCACAGCACACAGCGTCACAGCACACAGCGTCACAGCACACAGCGTCACAGCACACAGCGTCACAGCGTCACAGCGTCACAGCACACAGCGTCACAGCACACAGCGTCACAGCACACAGCGTCACAGCGTCACAGCACACAGCGTCACAGCACACAGCGTCACAGCACACAGCGTCACAGCACACAGCGTCACAGCACACAGCGTCACAGCGTCACAGCACACAGCGTCACAGCGTCACAGCACACAGCGTCACAGCGTCACAGCACACAGCGTCACAGCACACAGCGTCACAGCACACAGCGTCACAGCACACAGCACACAGCACACAGCGTCACAGCGTCACAGCACACAGCGTCACAGCGTCACAGCACACAGCACACAGCGTCACAGCACACAGCGTCACAGCACACAGCGTCACAGCACACAGCGTCACAGCGTCACAGCACACAGCGTCACAGCACACAGCGTCACAGCGTCACAGCACACAGCGTCACAGCACACAGCGTCACAGCGTCACAGCACACAGCGTCACAGCACACAGCGTCACAGCACACAGCGTCACAGCACACAGCGTCACAGCACACAGCGTCACAGCACACAGCGTCACAGCACACAGCGTCACAGCACACAGCGTCACAGCACACAGCGTCACAGCGTCACAGCACACAGCGTCACAGCACACAGCGTCACAGCACACAGCGTCACAGCACACAGCGTCACAGCACACAGCGTCACAGCACACAGCGTCACAGCACACAGCGTCACAGCGTCACAGCACACAGCGTCACAGCACACAGCGTCACAGCACACAGCGTCACAGCGTCACAGCACACAGCGTCACAGCACACAGCGTCACAGCACACAGCGTCACAGCACACAGCGTCACAGCACACAGCGTCACAGCACACAGCGTCACAGCACACAGCGTCACAGCACACAGCGTCACAGCACACAGCGTCACAGCACACAGCGTCACAGCGTCACAGCGTCACAGCACACAGCGTCACAGCGTCACAGCACACAGCGTCACAGCACACAGCGTCACAGCACACAGCGTCACAGCACACAGCGTCACAGCACACAGCGTCACAGCGTCACAGCACACAGCGTCACAGCACACAGCGTCACAGCGTCACAGCGTAATTGGTGGCAAAATTAACTTGTGCTGGAAGCTGGGAGAGAAAATGTTTCTGGCTTTCTACAACCCTTTACTGAACCAGGAAATAATGATGGTATGATAATGATGGTATGATGGTACAATGATGGTAGCGGTTTTTGAAACGTAGCACTGAAAAGCAGACATGGCTGTCTTAGCCACAATAGGAAAATATGAGAGGTAGCACACAGCGTCACAGCACACAGCGTCACAGCACACAGCGTCACAGCACACAGCGTCACAGCACACAGCGTCACAGCACACAGCGTCACAGCGTCACAGCACACAGCGTCACAGCACACAGCGTCACAGCACACAGCGTCACAGCGTCACAGCACACAGCGTCACAGCACACAGCGTCACAGCACACAGCGTCACAGCGTCACAGCACACAGCGTCACAGCACACAGCGTCACAGCGTCACAGCACACAGCGTCACAGCACACAGCGTCACAGCACACAGCGTCACAGCACACAGCGTCACAGCACACAGCGTCACAGCACACAGCGTCACAGCGTCACAGCGTCACAGCGTCACAGCACACAGCGTCACAGCACACAGCGTCACAGCGTCACAGCACACAGCGTCACAGCACACAGCGTCACAGCGTCACAGCGTCACAGCGTCACAGCCACAGCGTCACAGCACACAGCGTCACAGCACACAGCGTCACAGCACACAGCGTCACAGCGTCACAGCACACAGCGTCACAGCACACAGCGTCACAGCGTCACAGCACACAGCGTCACAGCACACAGCGTCACAGCACACAGCGTCACAGCACACAGCGTCACAGCACACAGCGTCACAGCGTCACAGCACACAGCGTCACAGCACACAGCGTCACAGCACACAGCGTCACAGCGTCACAGCACACAGCGTCACAGCACACAGCGTCACAGCGTCACAGCACACAGCGTCACAGCACACAGCGTCACAGCACACAGCGTCACAGCACACAGCGTCACAGCACACAGCGTCACAGCGTCACAGCACACAGCGTCACAGCACACAGCGTCACAGCACACAGCGTCACAGCACACAGCGTCACAGCACACAGCGTCACAGCGTCACAGCACACAGCGTCACAGCACACAGCGTCACAGCGTCACAGCACACAGCGTCACAGCACACAGCGTCACAGCACACAGCGTCACAGCGTCACAGCACACAGCGTCACAGCACACAGCGTCACAGCACACAGCGTCACAGCACACAGCGTCACAGCACACAGCGTCACAGCACACAGCGTCACAGCACACAGCGTCACAGCGTCACAGCACACAGCGTCACAGCACACAGCGTCACAGCACACAGCGTCACAGCACACAGCGTCACAGCACACAGCGTCACAGCACACAGCGTCACAGCACACAGCGTCACAGCGTCACAGCACACAGCGTCACAGCACACAGCGTCACAGCACACAGCGTCACAGCACACAGCGTCACAGCACACAGCGTCACAGCACACAGCGTCACAGCACACAGCGTCACAGCACACAGCGTCACAGCACACAGCGTCACAGCACACAGCGTCACAGCGTCACAGCACACAGCGTCACAGCACACAGCGTCACAGCACACAGCGTCACAGCACACAGCGTCACAGCACACAGCGTCACAGCGTCACAGCACACAGCGTCACAGCACACAGCGTCACAGCGTCACAGCACACAGCGTCACAGCACACAGCGTCACAGCACACAGCGTCACAGCACACAGCGTCACAGCACACAGCGTCACAGCACACAGCGTCACAGCGCACAGCACACAGCGTCACAGCACACAGCGTCACAGCACACAGCGTCACAGCACACAGCGTCACAGCACACAGCGTCACAGCACACAGCGTCACAGCACACAGCGTCACAGCACACAGCGTCACAGCACACAGCGTCACAGCACACAGCGTCACAGCGTCACAGCACACAGCGTCACAGCACACAGCGTCACAGCACACAGCGTCACAGCGTCACAGCACACAGCGTCACAGCACACAGCGTCACAGCGTCACAGCACACAGCGTCACAGCACACAGCGTCACAGCACACAGCGTCACAGCACACAGCGTCACAGCACACAGCGTCACAGCACACAGCGTCACAGCACACAGCGTCACAGCACACAGCGTCACAGCGTCACAGCACACAGCGTCACAGCACACAGCGTCACAGCGTCACAGCACACAGCGTCACAGCGTCACAGCACACAGCGTCACAGCGTCACAGCACACAGCGTCACAGCACACAGCGTCACAGCGTCACAGCACACAGCGTCACAGCACACAGCGTCACAGCACACAGCGTCACAGCGTCACAGCACACAGCGTCACAGCACACAGCGTCACAGCACACAGCGTCACAGCACACAGCGTCACAGCGTCACAGCACACAGCGTCACAGCACACAGCGTCACAGCACACAGCGTCACAGCGTCACAGCACACAGCGTCACAGCGCACAGCGTCACAGCGCACAGCGTCACAGCGCACAGCGTCACAGCGCACAGCGTCACAGCGCACAGCGTCACAGCGTCACAGCACACAGCGTCACAGCGTCACAGCACACAGCGTCACAGCACACAGCGTCACAGCACACAGCGTCACAGCACACAGCGTCACAGCGTCACAGCGTAATTGGTGGCAAAATTAACTTGTGCTGGAAGCTGGGAGAGAAAATGTTTCTGGCTTTCTACAACCCTTTACTGAACCAGGAAATAATGCCATAAGCTCAAAGAACTACAAATCTTTACAAAAATACTATGCGATTCCACATGATACCCATTAAGATGTCAAGAAAAAGCTAATTAGAAAGACTTTTATAGGTCTAATATTGTGTATTGCCTTTGTTTTTTAATAATCTGCAAAACGGCCACAATTTGAAAATTACACAAAACCTGTCCTGATTTTATGTGTCGTTTCAGAGTTTGAAAGTTGTCAAAGATCAAAATAGATCTCAAGATGCCATAAAACAGATCTCAAAGCAAATATTAATCCCTGAAAGCCGACATAAATGTTGTAGAGCTACGTACATGAGAATTAAGATAAAGTATTCACTCAAACTGAGATTCTGAAAGTGTCACCAGTTGATTTGGGTCTGCTTTGTACAGCACCAGGTGTCTGTCAGTTCAGAATCAATGACACATGAGAATATCAGACTTTGTAGTGTTGTGAATAGAGCGGGCAGGAGCTCAGAACTCAGCAAACACTGGTCCGAGTGCAGTTAGCATTTTCATTTAATTAGCCATTTGGAATAGTTTATTTTCTTTTCTCAAGGAATTATTATTGACTTGCTGGAAACGTTTTTGAGATAATATTGTTTAACAGGTTTGCCACGCAAACTTCAGCTGTATGAATATTGTCAAATTACCAAGGGGCACAGCTGTTGGTCTGAAGGTGCTGGAGTTCTTCCTGAGGTGCAAACGACATTATTCTATTGGGGGAGCAGGAAATTCATCTGCGTGATATCAGAACTGTTTACATTTATTGATAAGTTTGCAGAACATGTCAGTCAACGTAAGACTGAGATAAAAGACATGAAATGCTCCATCAACGCTGGGTGATGGTACAAATTCTGACTGCTGAACTACAGGAATCCTAATTTATCCATTTTAAATGCCCAGCAGCACATTTCAGTCTGTTGCAGTTCAAATAACACAAATAAGTTAATCTGGCTGGACTCTTGCTGTTGTACTGTCTCCTCATGATGTGTTGTACATTTTCAACATATTCATTCACATACAAGAAATTAATATGTTTTGAAGATATCTTAGAGAAAATGGAGACATTTTGCAATCCGTTTATTTAGTAGTAATGTAGGAACGTTTATCATTATAATTTTGGCTTGTCCATTTCCATATCACCACCAACTACAACACTGGCTGCTAAATTTATATAATTTAGTTGAGATTTTATTGCAGTACAGCTTATCGACATTACTTAACAGTTGGTACCACGAGGTGTTGCACCCCCTTTATGGCCAAAGCTTCCATAAAAGTGAAGCTGGCAGGGGGGTGGCTAAATGTCAATTTCCTTGGTGTGTGTTGGGCCCACGCGCTCCATTGTTTGGTGACTGTGGTAGATTTGGAGGAAAACTGTTTTAAATCGATCATTTTAAAAATATGGTATGTGCTGATGTGGCGTTTATATACAGAGCCACACCATTACCGACGTTCCGGGGCGCGTGGCTATTCGACGCTGCAGGTAGGCTTTACACATGTATGTTTTTAATCAGATTGTATGTTTTTGTATAGTTGATTTTGTTGGGTAGGGCTACACCAGATCCTCCGGATTTGTCTTTGAGTGTTGATTTATGCAACGCAGGCATACAGTGCTTTTAAATTTGTTTTAGATTAATTTGATTAAAGTGTTTTTTATAAGCTTTTAGTAATTTTTGTATTTTGTTTTTACATTTCTATCACTGCTTCCTCCTGTCCTTTAGAGTTTCATTTTCTTTGTTTTGTTAGCCCGCCCAGCTTTTTCATTGTTCATCTCCCCCCAACAATTTTCCATTTATTTTGTCCTGCATCTCTTCTTTGGGTCACTTCCCTGAATACACACATTCCATGTCGCATTTAATCTTAAATGTCTGAGACCTGATCCTGTTTGGAGTGTGATCTTGGGTTTGGATTGCATGTAATCATTCTGCAGTGAATCGAGTGCATCATAAGTTTGCAGTGAACAGTAGTTTATGTGGGTTTGTCCGCCTGAAGTGGTGTTTGAAATTGGATCGAATGTTATCGGATTGACAACAAATGGATGAAGTTAACAGGAAATCCCTTTATTTATGGAATAATAAATGTGGTTAATCATTAACAATTTTTGTTGTTGTTTATTACCCTTTGGCTTGAGAGTCATAACATTATTATTCCTCTCTTTTTGGACACATATACACCGCAAGCAATACCATCAGGTATGTGATTTCAATTCTATGAAATATGTATTTATATGGAAATGAACACAGACCGTTTCCTCTCTAACCAAAACCTCATTTTTTTAGCAACACGTATTGAGAGCACAGTGAACCACACAGTTCAGAAACAGTGTGGTTGCACTGCAGGATCTGATCCAAAAAACACACACAAGGCTACAAGTGTTCTTAACAAGCAACTCATACTGGGTACGTGAAAGCCAATTCTAATAATTCTTGATCAATGTGGGTTGCAAAAAGTAGAAACTGTCCTCTTAGGTTAACAATGCGGCTATTCATGAGTTTGAATTAATTTATTCTGGTGAACCTGAAAGAAATGGGATTATGTTGCTCACTGATTTGGTTACCTTCTGCATCTTTAATCAACTCTAGTTTAAAAACTACAACACCTAGACTCTTCAAACCTGGACTGGATTATTCTGCTCTAATAGCAGAATATTTAGAACCATGTTTGTGATTTGTGAAACTTTTATCTGATTTGTGAAACTTCAATAAAAGTTGATTTTACCACTTTTTTGCATCTGGATTGCACTAGAATTGCTCCGGCTCCAAAACTACAACACCTATGCTCTTCAAACCATGTTTGTGATTTGTGAAACTTCACTTAACAGACCGCTGCAGAAGATCTTTCCTTCCAACAGCCATCACCATCTACAATAACTCTTTGAAGAATTAATGAGTTACACCAACATTTAATTTCCCATTGGGATTAATAAAGTGGTTTTGAATTAGAATTGAATTTGAATATTAAATAAAAAAATTAAAAAATGCATGGAACAAGTGTGAATAGTAATCCGATCTTTAGTGAAGTTTCACAAACCCCAAACATGGATTAAAATATTCTGCTATTGCAGCAGAATCACATAGTCCAGGTTTGAAGTGTCTGTGTTGTAGTTTTGGAGCTGGAGCAGCTCTCATGTGACCAAGATCCAAAAAAGGTCTGAAATCAACCTTCATTGAAGTTTGAAAAATCAGAAAAAGGATTCACAAATCCCAAACATGATTATAAATATTCTGTTATTAGTTGAGAATAATCTAGTCGAGGTTTGAAGAGTGTTGTAGATTTGGAATTAGAGCAATTCTCGTGTGACCAAGATTTTAAAAAAAGTGGTGAAACTGTCCTTTTTTTGAAGTTTCACAAATCACAAACATGGTTTCAAATATTTTGCTGTTATAGCAGAATAATCCAGTTTATGTTTGAAGAGTCTAGGTGTTGTAGATTTTGGATTTAGAGCAGAGCATGTGTGACCGAGACCGATAAAAATGGTAAAATTTCCCTTTATTTCAGTTTCATAAATCAGATAAAAGTTTCACAAATCCCAAACATGGTTATAAATATTCTGTTATTAGAGCCAAATAATCCAGTACAGGTTTGAAGAGTCTTGGTGTTGAAGTTTTTAAACTAGAGTCGATTAAAGATGCGGAAGGTAGCGAAAAATTAGGTGGAATCGCCCTTTAGCCATTTCCCGAATCGGAAGCTGGAATCCGAAACCAACTTCAGCTTCGTGATTTGGTTAAGGTCAAATGGGTTGTTTTCGAAGGGCCCTGAAAGCTGTTATGTAGAAAGAATAGTTTTGAAACCATTTTTAAGTGTGATATTACAAATGTATGCCTCAAGGATTTAAAGTAGAGTTTTGGAAACGGTTTCGATACACATGCTTTTTTTTTCAAAAGGCATTAATGTAGCCACCTACAATTTAGAACCATCTGCGGTGCGCATAGGTTTCAGCCAGTAAATCTCGCCACCAGTTAATCCATAACACCGGATGTGAACTCCCTATAAAGAACAAACTTTAAACAGCGCTTTATATGGAAAAAAATACAGACCGTTTCCTCTCTAACCACAAGTGAAATAAGTGTGGGAGGGATTCAATAGCATAGTAGTTCAAGTTGCCGCTAGTGAAATTATGCTAAGTTTCTACTGTCCGCATGGAACTCAAGCTGTGATAACTGATAGATGCTACTGTTGGTTACACGGAAACAAAACAGAGCAGCTGTAAACTCACGTTCCCCATCCATAACGTGCTCATGATGCAATCCGCAGGAATTTTCCTCAGGAAAATGTTCACTGACGCAGAAAACTAGACACTCTGCTAACACAGCTCCACTTATGCAAGACTTCTTTTGAATTTTATTGGCGGCTGGCAACCAACTTAAGGTGCATTTACCGCCACCTACCAGACTGGAGTGGGGTCGTCAGTGATCTCAGAGGGAATTTAACACCTCAATGATGTGTACGATGTGCAAATTCACATCTCAACACACATTAAATACATGTATGAATGCATGAGCATACACCGGCATACACACACTTACATACATGTATTCTAAATACGATTAATTAACCCAGTGTGATTTAAAAACCTAAACAAGAGATTTCTAACGTGATTTATTTCCTAAAAGATTAATCACAGTCCTATATTCTGATTAGTAATGTCTTTAAAAGCTGACGTTCCTCTGACTATTTATCACATTCTAACACGACATACTCCACCGTTTCCATCTGATTGCAATAATTACAAGCCCCATTCTCATGCTTTCCTATTCTAAAGAGAGAACTATTAAGTCCAAAATGTACAATTCTAAGTCGAGTCATAATTACTTGCTCTTTCTGCCTTCCACTCAAACAATTATTACCACCCCAAGACTTCTTCTTCTTGGCTTCTTACCTTATACATGTATTATCAATTTTCTCTCCCTCTCCTCAAGCTACCAGAGGCCTGGGAGCTTGAGGTTCTCCTCCAGTATCTTCTCTGTGCCTAGAACTGCACATTTCTGGACTGAGATGTCTGATGTTGTTCCTGGGATCTGTTGTAGCCACTGCTCCAGGTTGGGGGTGACTGTCCCGAGGGCCCCGATGACCACAGGCACCACTGTGGTCTTCATCTTCACCTACATCCACCACAACAGCTTTCCTCTGTCACCACAATGTCAGGTTGGTTCATATATATATAATTTTTAATGTACTTATTTTTTGCTTAAATAAAGGGGGCATATATATGTATATATATATATCTAACCCCCTACCCTTTATCTAAGCAAAAATAAAAATAGGGACATTAATAATAATAATGCATTGTAAAAATATATTTACATGTAAAAGAAAAGACATTAATCATGCTGGTTAAATGTTTTCTGGCGTGTTCTGGCATATTTTATTTTGTTTCTCGTGAAAGAACAGAAACTGAAGCAATATTTAAGACATTCTATGCCGTTGATTCCAAAATGATGCTTAACCAGCTGTCTCATGCTAAAGACAAAGCAGCAAACATTTGTATTTTTTTCCTCTTTGTAAAAGTTCTAAATTAATTTTTAGTAAGTATATAGAGAAATGTTTAGGAATCTATTATGCCTCTTTTTACACCATTACTGCTCGGTTTACTTCATGTTTCATATATGTATTCATAAAAGAAAATAGGAAGACAAGAATACTTTATCTTAATATCACAAGAAAGCAACGTTTAAAATATAAATGAATAACCTCAGTTTTATGCAGGCAGCAGTTTTATGCCTATGCAAATTAAGATGGTAGTGAGGCCTTTGACAATATCAGATGTTCTCTAAATGAAACGTCATGGGAAGACTTTTACTCATTGTAGTAGGACCACATATTTATATTTCACACACAATTTAGTAAATTTTGTTACATTCAAAACTTTGTGTGCATACTTTATATAGTGTTGTTCTAAATTAAATACAGCAAATACATTTAAATATCTTCATGTTTGAGTCCCACACCTTGGGAGTGACAATTCAGGGTTGACAACATGATATCGCAGTAAAAGGTTTGTAGCATTTCAACAGAAAATCCTACCCAAAAGGAATGAAACGGTAATGAATTACAAGAATTATTTGTTTTTATCAAAGGACAAACCAAGACAAACAAAACAATCTAGTGAAACAAGAATATGGAATGATTAATAAAGGTACACAAATGTACATATTTGAAAAAGGTTGACTTTGTCATCAACAAACATTAGAAACGAGACAGAGATCAGATGAGTTTACATCAGATCGGTGAAGATGAAGTACTGGAGCACCTATTTGACTAAGTCTCACCCCCCTCACACACACATATACACTTAGTCAATCTTTTCCTTGTGAACCAACTTCGGGGCATCGACAAAATCTTGTCCGTTAAACAGGATGACAGTGGCTGTGATTGCACTGGCGCTCCCCCAGAACATTACATAAGCAAGGGTCTCTGTCCAGGTGTCACCTAGAAGACAAACAGCATTTACATCAGCCATTCTCCGATGGAGGAGATTCCCTCAATAACGTTATTTTTTAATATTCTTTTTGTCTGTTGAAGTAGTGCAGAGGGAATACATACTTTTTTTTTTTAACAAAATTTTAAATAATTATCCTACATCTCTATCAAATCTCATCGTTAGCTTTATTTATAAAGAACTTATCACCAACATCACTGGTCTTCAACGCACAC
The DNA here is from genome assembly GCF_904066995.2 of Poecilia reticulata. Taxonomy (NCBI): domain Eukaryota; kingdom Metazoa; phylum Chordata; class Actinopteri; order Cyprinodontiformes; family Poeciliidae; genus Poecilia; species Poecilia reticulata. Next base: position 138,456 of record NC_088840.1, on the reverse strand, counting down.
TGCCCAGCAAATATTCCCCTACTTCAGCACACATGATTTCAATTGATGGCTGATTAACAGAGTTTTGCTGAAGTGCAGTCATCTCAATGGGGTGTGTTGAAGCAGAGGAACATCTAAAACATGCAGGTCAGTGTGCTTTGAGGATCAGGGTTGGGAAACACTGGTAATCAATGCTGAATCAATGTATGCCTTTCCCCTCCTCCTCTTTGAGCTCCAGGTGAGAGAGAGCATTTTATTATTGGGGGTTTTTCACATTTTAAATTACCATAAGCACTATATGTTGAGGGGAATGGACTGTGATCCTTTCTGTACATTTTCTTACCTGTCTGTAAATATTTTTACTGACTGTTTGTGCCTATGCTGCAGCTTGATGGGAAAATGTGTGATTATGTATGTCAGCTAATACAAATATTCATGAATATTCATTGACATGTTCTTATTAATTTAACTGAGTGTACACGTGAAATCATGCATACGGCTTCTATGTTTGTTCTCAGACCTATAACCAGTACATTAATATTTCAAAGGTTTTTTATCATCTTTCTAACTGGCCCAAACCATCGTCTTCCTCACTCTTGTTGTGTTTTTCAGCTGCTGCTCTGCAGTTTGACCCAAAGCTGACTGATGAGGACTACAGTAAAACTGGCTTCGTTATGCGCCAGAACCGGAGGAAGGCATCAAGGAACCGAAATCACACCAACCAGAGTCAAACTTAGGTTACCCCAACTCATACCATTTCCCTGGTTTATAGAGTACCAGGCTTAACCTCATGGATGCTGTTCTTCCATGGACAGTAGAATTTTGTTCTGTCAGCCAAAACTGAGTCAAATATGTTTACATATCTATGCTTGTTATGTAATATTAATGCCATGTTGTAAATTCTAAGTTTGTGTACACACCTTTTTGGAAATATGGTAATGTAAGATCATTTTGAACCACGTCTGCCAACAAAATTGTGTGTTCAACACCAGTGAAAAAACTTTTAATGGTATGTTATGACGTAGACCTATCAGACCAAAAAATGTACATGAATCAATATTGATTCTTTAACTTTGATTCAATACAAAATCAACACAAATGTGCATATAGATCCAAATTCAGATGATGGTTGAATCAACATTAATATAGTGTCAGTTATGGTTGAAACCCTAAAGATGATTCAACATCCAAGTCACCGACCACTTTCAAAATCATTTCAACGTCAGACTTCATCGTGGATTCAATGTTTCTGTCTAACTATATTTCAATGTTGATTCACTCATACTTTGCTATCTGGGATATGTCTCACCAAATGTTTTTGGTAATGCTGAGCTTCTCTACCTTCACTATTAAATCCGTGTCTGTTTCTTTGGAGGTTTGATCCACCTGAGTGACACTTCCGCATGCGCGAAGCTAACTAGCCATGGTGTGACATCAATTTTTATCCCCAGTTATACAAGAGTATGAATGTTAAGCAGCAGCAACAAAATGACAGCAATATTCACTTTGAGGTATCACTTACCAGCCAGAAGAAGAGAAACAATGCACATGGAGAATGCAACTAGCATGACAATGGGAAGCTTCAAAGGCAAAATAAAAATAAAACATTTAGTGTGTTAGACCACTCAGTTTTATTATTACTAGGTGAAAACACTGATGCACTCACTGTTAGGAACTTCCAGTCCTTCTTAATACGAAGAGGAGTGGGTCCCTCTGACTCATCAACGGCAAAGTTACCCAGGAAAAGGTCAATAGCATCCTAATGGGGAAAAAACAGCTGCTGGAGATATCCTAGTCTTTTTTTATGTATAAGTCAATATTAAAGTATTGACTCAAAAACAGCATTTGTCTTAGGTGATGATTAACTTTCAAAATCTTTTTGGAAGAAAAGTGTTACACAAGGTGTCTTTACTTTGATCCATAATAAATTGTGTCACAGAGATACCTGTCTGAATCCATCTGAAAAGTTGTTTTTGTAGTAGCGAATCATGGAGTTCCAGCCATCCATCAGCAGTCCCCACCTGGTCCTCTTCCCTGTCCTGCTCAATGCATAACATTGCTGTCATATTCAATCAGACAGAAGATGTTTGTGTTGACAGATGTTTAATTGTGTTACCTCGTAAAGTCTGTTTTTAAAGCTCCAGTACCAGCATACTGCACAGCGCATGCATTGGCATTGTCAGCCCAAGCTGTTAGAAAGCAAAAGCAAAACACATCAGGACACACTAGAACTTTACAGGATCTACTAATCCCTCAAAGCAATGCTGATAGTAGAGCATGTGTTGTCCTACCGTTTTTGTAGACTTTTTCAAACTCAGCCTGCTCTTCAATGCGCTGACCCACATTTAGAACTCCCATTCTCTGTTAAAATAAGAGAAAAAGAGTACGGACTCAACCATTTACCATACCTATTCATCTATATAGAATCAGTTTTTCACACATTTAAGGACCAAACGCATCCACAGGGCTTCAGCTCAATTTTTTCCCATTAAACTTAGATGTAGACCTGTCATGATAATACATTTTGATAGGTGATAAATTGCCCCAGAAATGATTGCAATAAACAGTTATATTGTTCTTCTGAGACCATTTGAATATAATAATAATGGCATAACAATGCAAGAACACTTTCTCAAAGACAAATAAATTCTAAATACTACAGAACATTTAAACATGGATGGAACTGGAATACATTTTCAATACCCCAAATAAATCAACCAAACCACAGAAACAAAAAATAAAATGGAGTATGAAAACTCTGTAAACAAAATTATCCTTCACAAAGCGGCCCAGTTAAGAGTAATGCACCAGACTTTTGTCATCCAGTTTTTGGTAGAAAGGGAGAGAGAAAAAAAACAATAAATTGTGCAAACGGCGATTATTGACCTTGTTTTAATTTATCATGTGATTAATTGATTTGCTGAAAACAAGTGCCCCTTTCACCAATTTTTTTTCTCTTAAAAAAAAAAAAAGAAAAAAGGTCAACATACCTGAAGCTGAGACTGAAGTGAGCGTCTGGCCAGCAGGCTCTGAATGACATTGGTCCTGTCTAGGCAGTCCATGCAATTACTCCTGAAAACTCCTTTCTGCTGGGTCAGTATCTTTCCATCCGAGTTCACCATAAAGTAGCTAGACACACAAAAAAGTCTCAGTACTCCTTCCAGCAGGCACCTTGAGGTGCTACAAACAGGTGCCAGTTAAGCTACCTGTATTCATCTTGTGTCTCTGCGACAGCATCCACTAGGATCTGAAGACGGTCCCATCTCATGTGACTGCACTCTTTGTGAAAATCGAAGGCCAAGTAGCTAAGGACATAATGTTAAAAGTTGAATGTTCTTTTACAAATGCAGGTAATCGTATATTTAAAAAGAAATAGGGCAACTTTAATAGCGTCATTAGACATTCTGCTGACACTGACTGACTTTATGAAACCTATGTACAAACAGTTGCTGTGTTTTCACCATGTAATGTTTAATGTGCTGTCCTTGATGAAATAAATTTGAATTGAATTGTAAGTGGATGTAAAAACTGAAAAGCAATGGCTGACACTTACTTGACCATACCGTTGTTAAGACCAGACGACATCTTGGCAAACTCCTCTTCCAGTGGCTTCTCTGACCCTTTTTGATTCACCTGGACAAGAAGAGTCCAAATTGCCTTCAAATGTGTACTGTTGGATAATTCTTATCTCAGTGTTTAATAAAAGGTCCTCACCAAGTTCAGAACAGTTTGTTTTCCATAGATGAGTAGTTGAGAGTCAAAGTGCCTCTGGAAACCATCCATCTGTATACAGTTATCAAATGGTTAACATCAGAGTCTCACTTCTATTCTAATTAAAGCCCAAGACATCAGGCATATGAGAGAATGGCAGCTCTTACGTGATTCATGGTTTTGCTGATTACAGGTTTAGGCTTGTACTTCAGATTGGGCCTCTGGCTCCAGTAAAAAGGCATAGAACCTCGTGTCTGTGGATGAAAGTACCTTGTGGTTACTGGAAAGTATTTATATGCAACACCTTTCATGAGACAACAGTCAGAGAACAAGCCTACCTGTACAAAGGAAGCCTTTGCTCCCTCATACAGGACTATCTGCTCAGTCTCCACAAAGTTAGCAGCCTGGCCCTCAGAATCAATACCTGTTCAGACGGAAACATTTGTCAAAGGATAGAGGAGAGGATAGAAAATGGAGTCCCTCCTTTCCATTGCTGCTCACCACAGCAGCGGTAGTGAAGATTCAGTGCTAGCTAGTTTTTGCGCTGGACTTCTATCTCCAGATGTGTTTCTTTGTTATTGTCTGCTTCTTTCTTTAAGATGTTATCGTCATCTGGGTTAAACACATCAAGCAAGTAACACATTTTGTTGTTCTCGTCATGGAGCACAATGTCTGGCCAGTTTGCAGCGAATAATAATGATAGTAATAATAATATCCCATAGATAGGAAGCTTTGAACTTCAGCCATCAATATGAAGGCATAACTGCAGATACATAACCAGCAAGGACCATCTAATACATATCTACAGGTAACCTAAGGCATAACAACTATTGCTATTTATGTTATTATTGGTCAGTTGCTGACAAACCCACTAGATTGATTGACAAATGTCATGTCAATATGGCACCTACATTTAAACTCTGGCATTTCTGACAGGAACAACATGCCTTCCCTTTATTAGTCCAAATGTTTCACAGTTTAATCAATGCTTTTGCATGTTCACCTCTAACATAGTATCTCACACCAGCCCGGAAGCAGCTTCTCCTGGAGATGAGGATCCACTCAAAGATCTTTCCATTTATACGGCATGGCTTCATGACAATGACTGGAAGAAGAGGGTTAAAGAAAAGCTTGATCTTCTGTTGGTCAGGTCATTTATCAACAAAAACATACGGCTTTTTTGGGGCAAAGGATACATCCATGAATAACAGGTAGTGCGAATCTGTGAAGCTACAGAGAAACAGTGGTAGTGAGAAAATGTGAGTATAAAAGCAGTTCAGATGAGTGATGCCATGTGACAGCAGTTACCTCAGGCTGCCCAGCAAGTTCTCTTAAAAGGTTCCCATTCCAGACAAATCTCTGATCTGCCTGTAAACCACAAGAAACTAATTGTTAAACCATTCACCATTTAAACACTTCTTTTATGACATGCAAAAATATATTCTAATATCAACGACCTTTTCAAATCTTTGCCCACATGCACATTTAAAGAAAATATGACAACAAATTTGAACTTTAAACAATTGCAAAGGATACATTTATCAGTTTGGCTTGAACACTAGAGTCAGCAGCATCATTTCTGGTGCACCCCGTTTGATCTTAATTTAATTATCTCTGCCAGCTTCCACAAGAATCAACTTTTGAAACAGCACAGCAATTCGTCACTCACCCCTGTGTTCAGGTATAAAGTCATCCTACTCAAACACACGCCACCTGGTGGTAAATTAGGAGTTGGAATAGTGAACGTGGCTGCGGGGAGCATTGATTGATAGCGTTATTTAGCTTTAAAAATGTGTATTTGTGGGTGTATTTTCACGGAGTGGAATGGATCTCCTCTACTCTGACTATTGTAGACAATATTGTCACTTAGGCTAACAAACATAGCAACAACACAGATGCCTTTAACTGGACAATATCATAATTGTCTTTGAGCTACCAGAGGGAGTCTGTGTCCCACTAATAGCATTTGACCCACAGTTTGTAAACCCTGGGATTGACATTAAGACCAGTGGCGGATTCTGATATGGGCAACATGGGCACCCTCCCCCTAATTTTGGTTTTGCCTGCAAATCTGTGTGTACTTCTAAAAGTACCATTCCAGATAAACAAAGCTTTCAAAAAAATTTTTTTGAAGTTAATTGGAAAACATCTCTGGAGTTTGGAACAATATATTTAAAAATATTACAATAATATTTCAGTGTTGAATAATAATTTCTAACTGCATTTTTATCTTTATTCTCCAAAACATTTCAGATGTTGCAAGATGTATGAAAAAAATAACAGTTATTAGTTCCATCTGACTACTGCAAGTAAATAAGTCAAATCCAATAGTCAAAATCTGACACCAGATTTTGCCTTTGCCAGTATGCGAGTCATTTTTAAACAGAATACAAAATGTTAGGGGCCACACAGTGGCACATTTGGTAGTACTGTTGCCTTGCAGCAAGAAGGTCCTGGGTCACACCGGGCTGGTGTGACCCAGGACCAAAATTACCTGATTGATTGAACCTGGGCCGGGTTCAACTCCCGGCCCAGGGTCTTTGTGCATGGAGTTTGTATATTTCACTTTTTTTTTTATACACCTGTAACAGTAATAGCAAAGACGGATTAAGCTGATCTCGGCACACATTTCCACAATTCACTCAAAATTACCAGTTTGGAGGAGTAGCTTTGCCTGGACTAGCATTTATATGATCACCCCATGAAGGCTCATTATGGAGAATACTGTACCAACTTATGCGTCAAATATCAAAGCCTTACAAGCTGACAGTATCAATAATGAAATGATTATTAATGCCCTGTTCTAAACCGTAAATGCTTCATTTTTTTTAGTGCAAATGAATCTGAACACACAGTGGAGTATATAACATACAACTGCATAAAAAATATGTAAATCAGTGATTCTTGAGAATAGGGACAAAACATGTTCTATGGATAAAGCACAAAATTTGAATAAAATATACACAAAATATAATTTTTTCAAATATCTGACTAAACTAACCTGGGTCATGTGAGCACAACAATGTATGTTTTCCAGGTATTTGCTGAATATTTTTTTATTTTAAACATTGTAGTCGATGGATGGCGTCTTTAAAATCCCTTGTCCAGGAGCAGAACTCAATACATTATAATAGTTTAAAACAATTAAATAAATACTAAAATTATATATTATGACAATTAAGTATAAGTAGTCATATAAATAATTATAAAAGTATCAATAAAATTAAAAATAATTTTTATATATTTTCCAACTCCATTGAAATTTGTCCCTAGTTTTTGTCAACACCGTCAGACATGAAAAGAATGTAAAAAAAAAAATCAGGCATTATTGGGGGCACCAGAACTTCTGAGGACCCCATGACCACTTCCTTTCTCTTCATTTGCTAAGAGGGCTAGTTAGCTCTGGTTAGCTTATGTTATTCTTTAGTTTTTTCTTATTTTTATTCCTAAGTTGTTTGTCACAACCATGATGTGTCAACACCATAACTGACAATTTACAAAATTTTGATGAAATTTTGTGAAATAAAAGCTTAATTTTAGTATAATGTAAAGATTTCATGGACCTGATGAACTACAACATGGCCTCCTTCAGAATAACATCATATAAATTGAGGTAGTTTGGCATTTCGTCAACTCCGTCAGATGTCAACTCCATCAGAGTTTTTGTGACTCTTTCAGTAAAATTGTTGTCAAATCTCACTTAAATGTGCAATTAATTAATTTTAATGTATTTTACATAAATTGCATTACTTCACATGTATCAAGTTTTTTCATTTTACTCACTAGTTTGTCATCACCTTCAGTTCTATGTCAACTCCGTCATGCAGTGTCAACTGTCAGATGAACTTTTTGTTGTTTTTTGTTTTAAATAATATTTATTTTGTTTCTTGAGAAGCATTTGTCTGTAAAATGAGTAAAACATCACCAATAGGGTATTTTAAAAATCATTTTATATTTATGTTTGTCAGATGGTGATGACAACGTTCTAGGTTAGATCGATTAAAAATGTAATTTTTTTAAAAAATGTTGCAACTTTTTTAAAAAAAAGTTTAAAAAGTTGCTTTTTTAACTTTTTAAAAAAGTTAAACAGATTTCCAAAAATGTAAAAAAGATGTAAAGATTTCCAAAATGTAAAGATTTTGGAAATCTTTACATTTCCAAAACATTATTTGTCATATCTGCATACATAATTTTGAGGAAAAAAAACAAAACAAATTATGGGAAAATTAAATCCCATTTTGTCCCTATTCTCAAGAATCACTAAAATAACATGCAGTGGGGAGTGGTCTGTCCCGCTTATTTACAACACACACACACAGACAAAAAAGTCAAGCATTTCCATCCAACCTATAGAAACATTTTTAAATTAATTCAAATGTTTGACTTACTTTTAACAAAAATGTAAATTTAGTGCGAAGATTTGTAATGACCACTTACCCTCTCCAGCAGACTCATCTCCTGGAAGTCAGGACTGGTGTTGGCCAATCGCTGCAGTGTGTGTGTTAGGTCAAAGTCAGTGCAGAAGTAGAAACCATCTGTATTCAGCACATTGTTGATCATAGCCAGGAAGGTCTTATTCTCCTGAGACTAAAGCAGAAAAGCAAACATGTTTTCAGAATACACTTCTGTATTCTGGGACAAGTAATAAAAAATAATTAAGAAAAAAAATAAATTTAATCAGTAGAAGATTTCCATCCATATCCATTTTCTTCGGGTCACGAGAGTAGCAGCAGCACAAACAGGTACGAACATATATGGAAGTACATGTACATACACGTTCACATATATAAGTACACACACACACACGTATGTATGCGTGTGTGTGTGTTGTACAATATATACATGCTGTACAATACATGCATGTTTGTAACACAGGAACAATTTTCTACACTTGCAGTTTTTCCAACTGCATAAATTTATATTGTTGTCAAACCTTTGAGTCTGAAAACAAGAGGTTGTTTTGGTAGCGTACAAGAGGAACAATCTTGCCAACCTGGATCTCTGAGAGATGTAGCACCGTCTTCTTGTAGGATATCACATCAAAGTCCACAGCCTTCCACACAGCATGGCCAAGGAGGTTGCCTACATTCCTCTTCCTGGTGATGACAATCAGGTACATCCCTGTGCAGTGAAAGTTGTGAGTCAAATTGCAATCTTTTTGAAAACTTTAAAGACATGTTAAACAGGACATTTTATAATATGCATACTGTAGTTATCATTAGTCACATACCTGCAACCAGACGAATAGTTCCCATGATCCCACAAATAGGTCTGGTGACAGCAGAGGGAGGAATATCATTTCTACCTATGAAACCGTGAACACAACAGGGAAGAAGTTGAAGAGAAATACAGTTTCCTGTACAGGTCCTTCTCAAAAAATTTGCATATTGTGATAAAGTTAATTATTTTCCATAATGTAATGACAAAAATTAAACTGTCATATATTTTAGATTCATTGCACACCAACTGAAATATTTCATGTCTTTTATTGTTTTAATACTGATGATTTTGGCGTACAGCTCATGAAACCCGAAATTCCCTTCTCAAAAAATGAGCATATCATGAAAAGGTTCTCTGAACGAGCCGTTAACCTCATCATCTGAATCAACAAAGTTACTCTAAACACCTGCAAAAGATTCCTGAGGCTTTTAAAAACTCCCAGCCTGGTTCATTACTCAAAACCGCAATCATGGGTCAGACTGCTGACCTGACTGCTGTCCAGAAGGCCATCATTGACGCCCTCATGCAAGAGGGTAAGACACAGAAAGACATTTCTGAACGAATAGGCTGTTCCCAGAGTGCTGCATCAAGGTACCTCAGTGGGAAGGAAAACGTGTGGCAGAAAACGCTGCACAACGAGGAGAGGTGACCGGACCCTGAGGAAGATGGTGGAGAAAAGCCGATTCCAGACCTTAGGGGAACCTGAGGAAGCAGTGGACTGAGTCTGGAGTAGAGACATCCAGAGCCACCGTGCACAGGCGTGTGCAGGAAATGGGCTACAGGTGCTGCATTCCTCAGGTCAAAGGTCAAGCCACTGTTGAACCAGAAACAGCGGCAGAAGTGCCTGACCTGGGCTACAGAGAAGCAGCACTGGACTGTTGCTCTGTGGTCCAAAGTACTTTTTTCGGATGAAAGCAAATTTTGCATGTCATTCGGAAATCAAGGTACCAGAGTCTGGAGGAAGACTGGAGAGAAGGAAATGCTAGAAGGCCAGAAGTCCAGTGTCAAGTACCCACAGTCAGTGATGGTCTGGGGAGCTGCTGGTGTTGGTCCACTGGGTTTTATCAAGGGCAGGTCAATGCAGCAGCTATCAGGAGGTTTTGGAGCACTTCATGCTTCCATCTGCTGAAAAGCTTTATGGAGATGAAGATTTCATTTTTCAGCACTACCTGCTCACAGTGCCAAAACCACTGGTATTACTGACCATGGTGTTACTGTGCTCAGTTGGCCTGCCAACTCTCCTGACCTGAACCCCATAGAGAATCTGTGGGATATTGTGAAGAGAAAGTTGAGAGACCCAAAACTCTGGATGAGCTCAAGGCCATCGAAGCATCCTGGGCTCCATGACACCTCAGCAGAGCCACAGGCTGATTGCCTTCATGCCGCATTGAAGGCCAAGTATTGAGTGCATAACTGAACATAATTATTTGAAGTTTGACATTTTTGGTATTAAAACACATTTCTCTTATTGGTCAGATGAAATATGCTAATTTTTTGAGACAGGGATTTTGGGTTTTCATGAGCTGTATGCCACAATCACCAGTATTAAAACAACAAAAGACATGAAATATTTCAGTTGGTGTGCAATGAATCTAAAATATATGACAGTTTAATTTTTATCATTACATTATGGAAAATAATAAACTTTATCACAATATGCTAATTTTTTGAGAAGGACCTGTATATTATTTCCTTCTATTCATTGCTGTTAAAAAATCGTTAACTGTTCAGAGAATCACAGAGGTCTAGCAGAAGAGATGGAGAACAGCAGCTAATCATTAACTACGTTCCCACCATAAAACATCCTGAAGTAATTCTTAGAGATCAGTGTGAGTGCAGTGCTTGCTATTCAGATGTTCTACCTGTGAGGGTCATCTCGTTTGAAACCCGGTCAATGACCAGGACAGCATCAGCTCCTTCATCACAGGCCTCAATGAAGAACTTTTCAGGGGTTGTGTGCCTACGAAAACAAGTTGAAAACATTTGAAAACTTCAAATTCATCAAATGAAATGTATAAGATTCTCCGTTATCCAACTATACATTCATATAGGTTTATTTAGTGTAAATTATGTGTAGGTAAATACCTGCCCATGATTTTCACTACATAAACCTATATGAATGTAATCTGATCAAGGACACACAATAATTAGACAGTCAGAAGCAAAAACAGAAAACTGTAAACTGACATTAAACAGGAAGAAATGTAGTCAGAAAGAGAACTTTCACATTCCCTTCTCTAAGCTTGTCTTCAATTTTATGCAAAGCAAAAGGGAATCAGCTTTGGTACCATGGTAACAGATTGAAACCCGGTCAACATCTAGATCTGTTTTATCTAGATGTTTCTCCCCAGTGTTAGCCGCTACATCACTCAACCTTAAAACAGGTACAACATAGATTTACACAAACTATAGATACAAGAGTCCATCTTGTTGATACAGTTGCATTTCCTCATAAGTCATGTGATGCAGTTGACTTATGAGTCTGGTAGAGGCTGAACTGGCTCTGCTGCTGCCCTAAGAGATGACAGCAGAAGAGATTACACTCAACAACAGACTTATGGAAGACATGCGGAAAACCCTGATGGACCTTAGCTTCAAGTACTGCCTGCTCTGTTCTTTCTTAAGGATGTCTTCACTGTTGCGTCTCCAGTTCAGATTGTTGTTGAGATGAACACTGAGGTATTTATATTCCTCAACCACCTCCACTTCCACTAAGAAAAACGGGTTTAAACAATCATCTCCTTTGTTTTGTTTACTTTCAAGATGAGATAATTGTTTCCACCATAGACATATATAAAGAATAGACGCCTTATGGACCATTCTTGCATATAGTTGCTGACATCACATAGGGCCGCCATCTTGGAGCTCTACTCAGCATTATATGTTTGGCAGGCGCAATGATTTTAATTATAGCTCACTGAGTACTATACAGATTTTCACGCTTTTTTTTGCTGGAAACCTTATTCAAACAGCCATCACAGCTACATGCACAAGGACATTTGTTTAATTGCTCAGTCAGATCACTTGTGATCCTAGGTTTGTAATTAGAGAAGCATCTCACTGTTCTGGTTTGGACTGTGTTGTCCACACAGAAATTTACACAGAAGGTCACACACTCAGTCAGTCATTGATGTCCTCTCCATGTGGCTGGCAAAGAGCAGCCCAGTCTGTAGCCTGCAGGACATCTTTAACTTTCTGTGACCACTTTCTCACAGAGCTTTTCATTACAGGTTGTCTGTGAATAAGGGGTTTATATTCTGAGCAGAGTAAAATAAGGTTGTGATGTGATTTTCCCAGAGGAGGTCTTGTTTACACATGAGGAGCTAGGTACAGCTTGTTCTTTTGCAGCAAGTTTGCGGTCTCAAACGTTTTGTTGGTTCGCCACCAGAGGGATGTACCAGCAAGTGAAATTGGAGGCAAATTTTGTGTGAAAAGAACGTGGACCTCTGAGTCCACTGGGGAGACAGACTGAACTTGTATGCTTTCCAAAGCAGGTTATGAGTATTAGAAGTTTATTTCTAACTATTTAGCTCAACTTGACTAAAACAATATGGCCAAACAGATGTAATTACATTTTTAAGTCATATTAACTAATTTAAAGGGTGTGATTCATAGGTTTTATCGTCCCAAATGGAAAATTCTTTTATTGTATCAGTATAACAGTCAGCTGGATAACATGATTAATTTGTCCTTTTGTTCTGTGAACTTTAATTGACGTTATGAGCAGCACAAAATTACAACCATAAAGACATTCATGACAGATGCCAAAATTCCTGTGTAGTACAATCAAAAGGCCCTGATTAGATTAAATAGAAATTTTGAACAGAAAGTAGCTTATAACATAGGTTATTAACTGGAATATTTCTGACTGTCATTTTATGTTCAAGTTTGGTGACTGATGATTTGAGATTTAACAAGACTGACAAAAATGCCAGAAAATATCTAAAAAGTTCTGTTTTAATTTCCTGATCAAATTAAAAATCTGGTTTTTTAGTTGTTAAAGTAGATATGCCACTAAAGCTGAAATACCAAAGCAGATTATGAGCTCATGCAATAATAATCTGCCCATTCTGCTCATGAGCTAAACAATCTCTCATGAGTCTTTATTACGAGTAAAGAACAAAGGTTCTAACAATTGGCTACTTAATTTATAGCAACTTTAAAGAACTACTTCTTCACACAGAACAAAAGTATGATCCCTTTCACAGAGACGTCAATTTCTATCATTTTGGTAAAAACATGAGCTAAGCGTGCCTGGACTGAGTTCAGGCCTTCAGGGAGTGGTGACAGCCAAAGGCTGAACAACAAGAATTACTCAAGTTGAAGAACAAAGAAAAAGTAGATAATTATTGTGAAAGTTATTTGTTTGTTATAAAGAGAGAAGACTTTGTTTCTATTTTGAATGGTTTAACATTCATTGAATATAGCAGTGCTATACTGACTCTTAAGATGTGAATGAAAAAATGTCTGCCACATTGGCAATGTTAGGAGGAAAGGTGGGTCTAAATTCTTTTTTCTAATTATGAGAGAGTCTGGTAAGGTCATACTGAAGACAGTTTCTGAAGTGCAACTAAAGGTATTCCACTATCTGGTCAATTATGGGATGCATCTATCTTTTCTTTTGACAATTACAGAAATCTGTTTCTCATCACTGTACAAATCAGGAGAACCAGAAAGCATGGCTGAAAAGGTATGTTTTTAATAATATACGTCTTAATTTTTTAAGAGTTAAAAAAATTAAGACTTATTTATTTCAAAAATAAAAAACATTTGCTTTTTCAATTTGAAAAAGCAAATAATTGCTTTAGAAAAAGCAAATGGAAATAAAAAACATTTTGGGTTAATGATGAAGACAACAAGCTGGGAAACCAACAGTGGAAATCCCTAAAGCAGCCATTTGTAGACAAGTAGCTGTTGCAGTGGCATAACTACTCTTTGCTGGGCTGAAGTAATCTAGACCAGCCTCCACAAGCATGCACTAAAATAACCACAACACTCTGCTAAACCGAGTATTTCCCCAGAGTCCCTTATTTGCAACCAACTAATAATCAATTATTTATTTAGCTTTAAACTGGTGGCTCCATCCTCCATACCGTCTGTGACATGAGGTCCGGACATTCGCCTAATCTTCTACTGCACAGGGCAGAAAAGGAGGATAACAGGTAGAACTGGATGATTCACGCTGTGAATGAAGGTGTGTACCAAAGGTGTGTCTTAATAACACCTTTGTTTGGTCCAAAAAAAAAAATAACAAGGCTAACTGTCAACGGACAGTTGCTCCTAAAGCCTTTTGTTTTATGAGCGACGAGTGGGTATAAGCAAATCACGGAAGTCAGATTAACACAAACATTAAGCAAGAAGACACTCATTTCTTTTCAGTGTGATGAAGATTATGGACATGATCGATAGCAACCATGTTCACCGCACACACCAAATGCTTTCATTGATCTCAGCCTTGTGTGTACTGTTCATTATAAATAAGTGAAATGCGAAGCTCGGATGACTCCTGCTCTGAATTTCGATCCTGTCAGCAAACTTCAGACTGTTCTGCTCAACTTCTGCTTCAGGATTAGCTTCGTTGGAACCTCTTATCATTGGAAGCTTCGTTTTTTATTAAAGTCAGACTAGGACAATAACTGCTACTAGGATAGTTACCAAAGTTAAACGAAAATTACTTACAAATTGTATCTCTCATAGGCGGTCGCCATTTTCCTTCAGAATGGTTGACCTCAGTGACGACAGCAGATATAGTTACTTTCCTTTGTGTTGCCAGTTAAGTGTCTGAAAGCAGCTTTCCCGTCCAACCCAGTACAACCTGGCATCCACACAAGTGAGAGGATTTTTGGTATTTGTAGTTCAATGCGACTAGAACGTGGATCCTAGTGAGTTGCAGGATCCGCATGTTTAACACATGGTGACACAAGGTATGAGACTGCTATCTTTGGCTTTGCTGCTTTTGTCAAAAAAGAACTGTGACTCCTTCATTATCATCAACCTCATTGTACTTCTTGTTAAATACTATATACAAAAATGCAAGTTCAGTCATATAGATCTGTATTCTCTTCATGAAAGACTTGAATTGGTACTATAATCTCTGTTTCATTCAATAATCCAAAAGCCAGAGAAATTGTAAATTTTGTAAGAATTGATTATGTTGTAACGTCTTTTTCTTGGTTTTCATGTTGTCACTGCATGTATAAAAGTTCCCCCTGACAAGTTTGTTTCTTTTTGTTTGTTTGTTTTTTTGCTATATGTTTTTACTGCTTGAAGATTGAAGTTTATTTCAATGTTTTTTGTTTGTTTGTTTTTTAAATGATATGGTGGCACTCCCAGTATCACCTGTCTCAGCTGCCCCTGCATGTACGTGCAGAGAGGGGGTCGGAGGGGGCTTGAGCCCCTGCCCCTTTTATCCTTGATGATCAACCAAGTGCCCTTTCATGAAATTTTTTTTCCATGTATTTATTTATTTTTGTGCCTCATGTCTCTCCATATGTTTGTCTCCATCAACAATAGTATTTAGCTAAAAATAAAAATTTAGCAAAATAAATTAATATGGCTGCCCTCTGTCTAATAATCACTTTGAACGGATACTCAGTGCCTCTGCATCTGTTGTTAAGACACGGGGTCATGGTAAGGATGAGGGGTGCGGAACTGTGCCAAATTATGCGCAAACTTTTTTTTTTCCAACATACACTGGTTTGTGCATAAAAACGTAGGTCTGATGTTAAAGTTAGAAAAACCGTTTCTATTTATTTTCGGAATTGTCCTCACATTAGAGGGAAAAACCCTAAAGACAGAAATGGTTCAGCTGCAGGGAAAATTTCTGACTATAAAATTAATTTTATCAGGCTGCTCCAGTTCTGGACTAATGCTCGGTTCACTAGGCAGCCTGAATCGGTCCCATCACTGTGGGTCAGAATCAGATATCTCCTGATATAAAGTAACGGTACCGCAACAGTACTGGTTATAGCGACCAGTATTGGTTATAGCGACCAGTGATGTCAATAACGCGTTACTCACTAACGCGTTACTGACATACTGTTCAAGCTGTGGCGTCAGCACGACTTCAACTGCCTCTACCCTTATTTCTGAGACAGCATCCATCATTAATTCGGCCACCACCGAGGGCGCTCCAGGAAGCATAGACCAGTCACTTTCCTGGACCCAAATACTCACCGATATGGTCAAAACCCAAGAAAAAGTTGGACTGATAGCTGTGGCAACAGTCCTGGTGGGGACCCGAGACGATACCCCCAACGGCTGGCCCCTTTCGGGCTGGTACAGGAACAGGCCCTAAACACCAGAGCAATAGAGGCTCAGATCTACCACACCAGACAAGACCCAAGGTGTAGGTTGTGCAAGGAGGCCCCTGAGACAGTCCAGCACATAACAGCAGGGTGCAAGATGCTGGCAGGGAAAGCATACATGGAACGACATAACCAAGTGGCGGGCATAGTGTACAGGAACATCTGTGCAGAATATGGACTGGAAACCCCGAGATCAAAGTGGGGAAAAACCCCCAAAGGTGGTGGAGAATGACCGAGCTAAGATTCTGTGGGACTTCCAGATCCAGACAGACAAAATGGTGTGGAGAACCAACCGGACATTGTGGTGGTGGATTAACAACAGAGGAAAGCCGTTGTGGTGGATGTAGCAATACCAACATCAAGAAAAAGGAGAACGAGAAACTGGAGAAATACCAGGACCTCAGAGAGGAACTGGGAAAGGCCTGGAAGATGAAGACCACAGTGGTGCCTGTGGTCATCGGGGCCTTCGAGGCAGTCACCCCCAAACTGGAGCAGTGGCTAAAACAGATCCCAGGAACAAAATCAGACATCTCAGTCTAGAAATGTGGCACAGCCAAGATACTGGAGGAGAACCCTCAAGCTCCCAGGCCTCTGGTAGAGGACCCGAGCTCAGAGGATGAGAGACAGAGAGAGAGGGAGAGAGAGAGAGAGAGATCACCTGTGGAGGGTGAGAAGGGAATTTTAAAAATTTATTTCATATTCTATTCAATCTGACACAGACACCGTGGTACATTATTTGAGGTAGGTCCTGCTGGTATCTAAAAGAAATTTCACTTCTATTCAACTCTGTGAAAATGATTGAGACAAAGAATGCTGCTCTGCTCTGTATGTCCGGTTTGGTTTTTCACATCCATTTAATCATTAAGACCCTGTACAATAACTCCAGCTGTTCAGTTTATTATGCTTTATTGTTTTCTAATAATAATCACCTGTTGTGTTAGACTTTCATGTCATTCTGCAAACCCTTTGTTTCTTTCTTTTATATATTCGTTGACTGCTAGTCATTCAAGATACTGTACAAGAAGTTTGTGTGCTTGTAAGATTTGACCGTTTTTAACAATAAAGTTTAGGGAAAAAAAGGTCCTGCTGGTGGAGTCGGGCGTCCCCGTATTCATTGTCTATAGGCGTCACAAGGTTACATGTTTTAATTTTGCAAGTCGACTTTTCAGAAAAAGTAAAATAGTAAATAAGAAACTAGATTATATTATGGCATTTATGTGACGTTTTACAGTTTTGAAGACCAAAGTTACACAAAGGAAAAAAAGAGAATGTAAAAAAAAAAACCCTGGCATTCCTTAGAACACCTATGACTTATGCTCTGAAAGGACCCTCGTATATAAACTGCTGACAGCCATGTTTTAGCCTCTTTTCTTTGCTGCCAGATAAGGATACATACGGAGAAGTTGCTCAAGATTATAGCCAAAACAGAGTTCCGATTCTGTGTGATGCATTGCTTGTGTAAAACACAACAAGGACCCTCGTTCGGGTTTCTATTTATTTTCACTGCGAGCTGAAAGAAAATTGCACCATGTGCACCCGGTTCGCCGTCCGAGCACGTGGGGTGGCAAGGACATAAGAAATGGAGGCTGACCAAATGGGGGTTACTTGATAATTGGTTCATACAACCCGGCTGATTCTGAAGAACAAAGCAACAATCATGAGGTATTCCTAATAGTAAGAGAACTTTATCCTTTAGAAAACTGTTATTTCTCCACGTGTCTATACGGAAAGCCTTGCTCACGTCACTTCATGTCTATATTAGTTAATAATTTAGTGCTTAAACTGGATCGTTCACAAAGCCATCATACCTAGATCAAGCTAACTTCACTAAACGGCAACATATATTTAAATTTAAACAACCTCCCCTTTGTGTTGCAGCTGATGGTCCAGTTGTTAAAATTTGCTTTACTTCAGATTGTAAAGCTATATTTTTGCTATTTTGTTTTCAGAAGGTTTTCTGAAAAGGACCCTCGTTCGGGTCCTGTTTTCAGTTATAAATCTGACTTTAAAGAAAATGTAGGATTTGATGAGAATATTTTAGCCAACCAAAATATCTAATCAGTCCCATATTTTCTTTTACAGCGTCAAGATGGATGCCGAGTAGGAGTCAGTAGTTCTAAGGTGATGGTGAGTTGCACTGAGCTTCAACATCAGTAGGGCTGGGCAATAGTCATGCTGTTCATACTTCCACCCTACATTACATCAATAGAATACGTTTTAGTGTTGAGGGTTTTAATTGCCCGTAGTTTGCAAGCATTTTGTTGGTTTTTATTCTTCCTATTGGGTTTTTGTGTCTGGGGAAAATCCATGTACATTTAAATTCTTGGTTTTGTTTTTCTGGTGAAATCTACTTATAGCTACAGAAAAATATGGCTTACATATTTGTTACAACTGTCACTTTGTCATGATGGTATGATATAAAACAGATGAATTGTTTTATATATTAAAACAAATTTATACTATTTTTAGTAATTGCCCAAGTATTAACAAAATTGAGGTGTGTTGTCATAATGCTACTCTGAACTTTTATATCTTGAACCTCCCCTCATTTTTATGCATTTCAGCTGCAATGTTGAATGAGAATCACATCTACTGATGACATGTCATGCAAATTGCTCCTGTATGTTAGCCCACAGTTTCCAAGACTACTTCCATGGTTACTGGAGAAAGGTCTTGTATAAATGTAACTACATTTGGATTTGAATATATTGCCCAGCCCTACCACTGAATTATGTAATGTATTAAAATGCTGTGGTGATGATTCATTAGACTAGAGTCTCTGATAATATGGTGATGCTATTTGAGATTGCACTGAACATGCATCCTGTATACTTGCAATCCAAACTGATTTAGTAAAAGTTTATACTAATTTATTATTATTTTTTCAGGCACCCGTTTGGTGATGTAGCCATAGACGGAATGTCTTGCTTCAGGTAAGTCTGGAATCTACGAGCCTTTATTCTATTGGGTTAAGTGGAATGATGATTTTTAGACTAGAGTCTCTGAAAAAAACATGAAGTTGTTTTCACAGTGCACTGACCACACAACCACGGCTTAATTGGATGCTTTATCCATTAACTGCTTGTGAAGATCACTGCTGGCAATCTTTCAGCATGTGTTTACAAACAGCTTGCAGTAAATGGGCTAAAATACCCATTAAATCACTATAGTCCTTTTTAATTGTTTTAATATGTTTACCTATTTTAGTTTCTCCTTGTAGATCATCTGCTCTTGTCCACAGGGATGTTTAGGTAAGTATGTTAACTATTATTAAAATCTGTTTTAATAATGGAATAAAATTACAACTTGTGTTCTCCTGTGCAGTCATGGTTACTTTTACCTTTAAATTCTGATTAACTTTTATATTTACGACAATCAGCATTTAATCAGTATTGACTGTAATAGACTTGACACCAAGGCCAGATTGCTCCCCCCATGTGGAAGAAGAGCAAACCTCCGACAAACATGGTTATGTGGTGAAGGTAGTGAAGCTCACCCGTTTTGAAAAATATTGTGATCAACAAACTATGTACTGGGTGGCATACAGAGGAGGTCATGCAGACCTTTGAATCGGGTGTTCTGGAACAGGGACGTGGCTAAAATATACAGGACAGTGGCCTTTGACCACACTGCATGAATTCTGAGTAATGAATTGAATTAAATATTTCAATATTTGAGTTTTTGTTTTACACTACAAGATTAAACAGTGCTTTAAAAAGTGTTGAAGTAAATCACCTTTGTATTGAATGCTTTGGATGGGATGCAAAGCATCTATGAAACAGCGACTGCTCCACTGTGGGTCTGATTGGTCAATGATGATGCAGTTATTCGGTTCTACTGATGTTAACTGAAGTCTACTCGCAGCGCACTGAGACAATCGAGACCACTGGAGCTTAGAGGAAACTGCTAGTTAAACATGTCTCTAGTCTACTGACCAGCTGCAGAATGGGCTTAGACATTAGCACACATTGATCAGTTTCAATTCTTGTTGTACAGAAGGATGCACTCAACCAAACAGATTTCTTATTTTAAGGTGGGGTTATAAGAATATTGTTTTGCAAAGTTTCCAAACATCTCCAAGTAATACATTAACCTTAATGTTTCTTGTCTTCTCACAGGAAGTGACCTCTGAATGGAGGCTAAAGCTTCACTGATCGTCATTCTGGTTCTATACAAACTAGAGGGCTGTTTCGCAAAACCAGGATAGCGGATTAAGCTGGGATTCTCTGGATATCCTGTCTCAATTCAGTGTTTAAAAAGAAATAACATACGTTACCATGGTGACTTATTTTGTGAAGCCAGCCTGCTCCAGACCAGGCTAGCAGCCATGCTTAGTTAAGCCTTGAGCCTCATCTGTTCACAGCAATCAGAAACCGAGTTTTGTCCGTGATTCTCTTTTCTTATCTGTATGTATTGTTTATTTTATTTTATTTTTTTTAAATCACCCTGCATTAAAACGCCTTCAATTCATTTTGGTAGTCAGTCAGGTACTATTATTATTTTTACAGTATACCATTAGAAAACGCAATTATCAATGTTAAAATGACCATACGGACTCTGCATGGGTCAAACTGTTTCTGAAGAAACGGTTTCTAAAGACCACTGTTCTATACCAAACAAAAATATAAACGCCCGTGTCAAATATTGTTGCCATGTGGAGTTAACAACTAAATGAGCATTTGCTGACATTTTATTGTACAAAAGTAATATTTCTCCTGATTTGTGTATAATTTTTAATCCAACTTTCTGTCAGTGAGCATTACCCAATGCATGGGTGGGACATGTCCATTGGGTGATCAGACAAAATGAGCAACAGCTGGGCAATCCTTGGACTGGGGACAATAAAAGGCCACCGCAAAATGTAAAATTTTGTCACAAGTGATGATGCCTCAGATGTCTCAAGTTATGCGGGAGCGTGGCGTGTAGGGAGGGACGCAGTAGCTGGACGGCTCAATGTCCATTATCGAGCTATAGGCCGTTAAAGAGTTAATTTCCAACAGACTGGCAGTACTGCAAATCGACCTCATGCTTGTCCGCCATGTGTGACCACTCCAAACAAAAGCATCACAACTTAAAGGGGCAGTTAACTACAGGTCAAATTAAAGACGAAAATTCACCAATATTGTTAGATTTCATTTTGGTCTATAAATATCTAGAATGTGGAACAACAGTAACATGAAGGAATTTGCTGTCAGTTGAACATGTTATAATATTGACTTCCACTGTTCATTTATTAGGTTATAGTTTTTTATATGTGAAAATCTCATGTATGATTGTTTAGTTGAGAATAGTTTGGAAATGTATATTTTTAGGCTAATTACGTATTCAATTAATCTATCGTTTGCTCTTGTAGCGTCAATTTTTTTTCTTTTGTATGATGTGCTTCAATTCCTCATAAACCTCAATAAAAAGATGCCGTTTATTTGGTGGGAGTTGTGGCGTACGCACTTTATTTTGCGCAGCATTAGTGAATCTGGTTGATTTCATTGGTCTCTTGAAGAAATCTATTGACGCACATTCACCTGAATGATTTAAGCCTGGCTTAACCTCCTGAGCCTGGTTTGGTCTTTGAAACGGATACAGCCAGAATGAACTATGTTTCTAATCCTGGATTTCTGAATCCTACTTTTGTTAAACAACCTTTCAGGAAGCAAGCAACAAAAATGAAAGACATTTTTAAAATCAGGTTGACTTAAATATATCTGAGTTGTTAATGGTTTGTTATCCCTGAAGCAACACAATTGTTTTTCAGTGTATGTTGATTGTATGTCAAATAAACACTATTTAAATGTCCACATCACCTTTAATCATCAATGTCTACAATAACAAAAAAAATTCAAATTGAGATTAACATTTAATTTCCCTTTGGGATTAATACGGTATTTTTTACTTTGAACTATTCATATTTTTATAAACAAGACGGCTGTCCTGCGTTTTTAAGCTCCTGCAGGGTTAACCACGATATTTCAGTCTAGGACGTTGAGTTAACAGCGACTTCAACTCAACCTTTGACATTAATTGTAATCTGCATTTGGGGTTAAAGGTTTGTATCTAGTGGATTTCATGCCACACGGTCTTCCGGTGACTTTTATTTTGAAGGTTAATCTGTTGCGTCGCCTTCCGTAAGGCAGCAGACCTGTAGTTGGAGATGCGGGGCATCAGTCTTCTTCAGGTTGACTATTTAGTTTCTCTTCGACTTCAGGCACTTTAAAACTACGCGGCCCATATGTGAAGAATGTAGCAGCCATCTGAGGCAAAGCGTACAAGGGCAGCAGCAGATGTGATAAGCTAACCTGGCCGAAAAGGTAAAGATTTGGCACTTTATTAACATATTAGCTACACTTAAAGAACATAAAACCCTGAGGGCAAAAGGTATAAGAGGAAATTTGATGTAGCTTCAACATTTCTGGCTAAAACTTTCTTGCTAGTTGGCAATTATTAAGTCTTACGCCGCTAGCTTGGTAGCTCTGATGTTGACGTGGTACTAGACAACAAAACTATTAAAACTACAAATATTTCCTGTGTTTTTTTTCCAGGTGTGAGATTCGGAGTAATGCCTTTCGGAATACCGGGAGTCCAGGAAGTTCGTCTCGAAACCCCAAAATTGAACAGTAGCTGGGAATAAGCTTAGCTGGGTGTCATACTGACTTACTGAAAACAACCTGGAGTGTTATAAACATAGCAAAATGCTATGTTTATAACTGATGGCTTTGTATAGGAGAGATTCTGCTTCTCAAGGGCAGATTTAGCGATGTACGGAGGCCAAGTCGCCTCTTGAATTGCTGAACGGGTCCAACACGTCCGGGTGTGTCTGGCCCGGGAACGTTCTTTTTGCCTTGGCTTGAATCTTGGACTATTGGCATTAGAGAAACTGCAGAGGACGATTATCTCTCCAATTCGTTTTGGTTAAACTTTTAATAAGTAATGTCTTCTATAGTGGGAAGAGTGTGGGGGTGGGTGCGCTTCTGGGGCAGTTGTACCTCACAAAATACCCCAACGTTGTGTCAAAAGCAGCATGCTAAAGGTAACTGGGGATCTTGGATGTGGGGAGGGTGGAGAAAAGGAAGTGACCAGAGTGCTCTAGGAGAGGAGTACTGGGAGGCACAGGAGAAATTGCAACCCATGGAAATAGAAGATCTTGGCTCAGGAAAACCAGAGACGGAGCTACAGGTGTCCAGGTGGTGGAGCAAATATCTCCCCACATCATATCTGTGGTCAAGAAAAGTTGCTAAAAGCAGCCTGAGACAAAGGAAAGGTGACAGTCGAAGGGGAGATCAAGGTGATGTTGACGGGGACTTTTCTGATTATGGAACTCCTCCCCCATCTCCCACTCCTTCTCAGCTGACCTCTCCATTCAGATTTTTCACAGATAGCTGGAATTTGGAGATTATACCAGAACACTATGAGATTTGCTTCAACTTCCTTCGGCATTTGTTTGACCTATTTGTAGTTGCCTTCCTGTGGACTGTGTCCCCTCCTGCCAAACTGATCCTGGAGGTGTTTGGTGTCCAGGGAGCTCTGAGGCTGTGGTTTCATGGCATGGCCATGTTTTTTGTCTCAACAGCTGGAATGGCAGGATTGCTGTGGTTGATTCAGGAGTATCTCCCTCAGTTTGCTTTGATCTATGGCATCATACAAGCATTGGTGATCTCTGTCAGTGTACGACAAAGTGTAATTCTTGGAGTGGAAGAAGACAAAGAAAATATCCAGGAGGTGAAAGAGACTGGTGAAAAGAAAGACACAACAGACAATGGAGATAAGCTTTTTTCTAAGGATCTGCTGAAGACGAGCTTAGCCTAAGGTGAGCTTCTTTTGAAATGTTCAAATTCTGCCTAACAATAAATGTTACCTAACCGTCTATTTTTAATGCACAGAGTAAAACCGAAGCAGTACAATGCTATAATTTCTTTCTCATGTGAAGTAGTGTATATGACACCCTACTGTTTGCAGTGAGACTTACCAGTCAACTTTCAGTCATGACTCATGTGACAAGCAACGTGTGTAGCAGCTAATGTCTGTCTTCATGTCATCAGACACGAACACATGACGGCTGCAGCCAGTGGGCTGAAGGAAATACAGCTTTATTTTGTAGCAATTCAAGAGCTACCAGCTTTTATCGCTTCGCAAAAAAATTCATCAGCACAGAAACTCCAAAGCATATATATATATATACACGTCAGGTCAGCAGTCATCCCCATGATTGTGTAACCTACAGAACTGGACTGAGACAATTTAAAAGTGCTTCCAGGTTATTATCTGTTAGTTTGTGGCACCAGTGGTCTTCAATATTGAATCTTTTCACAATATTCAGATTTTCTTAGACACTAAATTTGAAGTTTTCACAAGCTATCGGTAATAATCATCAACACTAAAAGAAAGAAACATTTGAAGTATATCAGTCTGTATGTAATGAATGAATAAGCAAAATCCACTTTTTGAATGGAATTACTGATTTCAATCATCTTTTTCTTGATATTCTAATTTTATGACCAGCACCTGTGGAGTTGATAAACTGATAGGTTTCTATTAACTGTCGTTTTTTGCATCAGTTGTGCTCAGTGATGGATAAGAAAACAGAAAGAATTATGTCCAACTATTTCTTCCTGACTGTCTTTCACTTCATTGGCTTCACAAATGCTTTTCAGGTTTATCCCACTGCTATGTATTTGAGATGCATCATATCTGCATAACCACTGTGGGCAGGGTCTCCTCATGGTGCTGCCAGATCATTGGATATTTTTTAAAGTATTTAAGTCACAACACAAATTTGTCAGATGTGTGGCCAAACACCTTAAAATGACCTTCACTTAATTACTGTGGAACCGTAACAGGTGGCATTATTGAACTAAATTGAGCAAAAACGTTGAACAGAGTAAAAATCAAGTTTCTTATTCATGTACCACTTTACAAACATCTGTGGAAATGTTGAACATAATTCATATTTATCTCATGCTTCCCTCTATAAAGAGCAATTGACAGTCAGTCTATCAAGAATTTAAAGAGTTGGACATGATAATATCCAATAGAGATATCAGGTTTACAGAAAATGGTCATTTTAGTAGCAGTTGGTCTAAACAACAAAAAACAGCCAAGTATTAAAACAGACGTTTTCTAAACTTCAGATTCTAAAATCCTTAGATTTATATAACATTACAGTCCTTTTAGCTGTAACCATGGTTCTAATTAGAGAAGCTATTTTAAAGCCGGACTCTACAAAGTACTGCTAGTTTAATTTGTAGATTTATTTAATGTACCAAAAGCAACAAACCAGAGAGTTGAAGTCTGTCAGCGGTTTCCTGATTGAAATGCTGAAAAGGTTTTCACTGTTCTGCTGGACTTTACTGCAGACTAATTGTGTTTTCATCCATGAAATGTGTCTTTTCCACAGGTGATGCAGGAGTTCAGCTGCTTCAGCCTTTCTCCAAATGTTTGACTCCACAGACACTGACAGATTGTCTATAGCACTAAATTCATTAGTTATAATCATAGTTCACTTTGATTTAGTTTGGAGAAGTTGTTTCTCTTTGTTTTGCCTTAAATAGAGTCTGTATTCTGCAAACATCTACTCATCACCATGAATGTTTATTATACAACAGTAAATGCTGAGAATGCTGTATGTCAAATACCAGGACTTGGTGCCTGTACTGATATTTACATTTCATTTGTTGTCTTTTACTTTTCTCATTGTATACAGTGGCTCTCAAAAGTCTACTTCCTCTGATGAAAATACCCATTATTGTGATGTGAAAAATATGATCATGGTAAATCATTTAAATATTGTAACATAAAATGTTCTGCACAGTTCAAATGGACAATAAACAAATGTGTTAAAAGGAAAAGTAGAAAAGGTGCAATAGTTGCACATTGAGTTGCAGAAGTGTTTTTGTTCCATCTTTTTCTTCGCACCATTAAATCCTTTGTCCCTCTGCAAATTACGGCTTAAGCTAAAGGTGGAGAATGTTTGAAATGATTCCTCATCGTCTCTACATCACTAAACCCTGCTGATGTAACAGGTTTGTAGACTTTTAAGAGCCACTGTGATGAACCAGCTGTAAGATTTTAAATTGAAACAAATTAACAGGAAAAGTTCATACGACGCACAACATACACTCCAAATTAAAATCATCACCTTACCTCTTATTAGTCTGACTTTCCCTCCCAAGTGACATGCAATTAAGACATTTTAGTGTTGCTAAGCAGAGGATTTACTGAAGGTGAATTTGAGAAGTACTAACTGCATATTTAGTCTCACTACAAGTTGTACTGAAAAATATAATGGTGCATCTAATGTATGTAACTTTCATGAAAAATGTATATTTGTTGAAACTGTCATGACATGGTGACAGTATGTATGAGACGGACAATCTGAAAATATCGAGCTCCTCTGGCTTCTCCAGTGTTTCCAACACCACCAGAGCCTGGAGGAGAGTCTCTGCTGTCAATCACTCATGTACATGCAATACTCTCAGCTACATCTTCTACTCAAGAGCACAGCCTGTCATGAATGCCAAGGCTTGTTAGCATGGCCACCAATGACAGCAGATAAACAGTTTTTCTTTAATGCTAAGTTGTTTCTCCACCATTTGCACATTGAGTTGCGCATACATAAGCATGGTTGACAGTGCTGAGAGACTCCTCTCTGTTTTGTAATGAAAGCAGTGCATTTCTTCAGATGCCAGTAGCAGAACAGGATCAGTTCTTTCACAGGTTATCTGTCTCGTACTGTCACAACATGTACAACTTTTTTTTTTTCCATTTTAACAAAACTTTTTTTTTTTTAAATGAAAGTTACATACTGCAGCTTTACACGTCTGTTTAACAGAAGAGGAACAATCCAGTTAGTCTTGAACATCTTATTTTGTCCTATTATTGGAACTTTAACACTTCAATCTAGATTTATTTCTTGTGATGTATTTTGTTGGACTGTGGTTTCATGTTAAGGTACTTTTGCTGTTGTGAATATCAGACTTTAATTCAGGAATTGAAAACCTGTGAGGCTTTTGGAGCATCCAGTACACACATTCTAAACCATACTATTCATATGACCTAAATATGTCTTTTACTTTCAATTGATTACATATTTGGATTATAATAACAATGTAGATTATGTGGGAATAAGTGATTGGTTCATTGCTTTCCAAGCTACAGAGAAACTGGCTTTACCTGAAATAAATTCTGCTTTCTCAACATTATAAAGGGTGCCTTGAACTTCATTTTTGAATATATTAAAGTATTGGTTCTTCAATGTTTCATTTTCACATGTTCTTTCAAAACAGGCTTTTATTGTTCAATGTAAATGCAATTGTCTTTTTCAGAATTATTTAACTAACAAACAGCACACTAAAGTATTGCTTCTTCATGTTGACTCAAAGGCACCAAAATGGAAATTAATAAAATAATCTGATTTTATTGCATGATTCCACTCTTAGCACTTTAACTTTTTTTTGCCTGAAGATATGGAATTATTTGGAACTATGTTGATGTTTGCAAGACATTGAAGCCTGTCCAGTGAAAGTTACTTATATGTCATTGTTTTCAGGGCCAATAATACACAATAAAGTTGGTAATAAAAACTAGTGTTCAATATTTTCCTGAGCACAAAAGTAATTGGATTAAATTATTGTAATGTATGGTTGCAAACTATTAGCTATACAATGTACCTTGAATTTCTGTTGGACTTGTTTTTATCTAAAAAAAGGCTTGCTTATAGAAAGTGTATTTTTCATGTTCTATAAATATTCCAAAGGTGAATGTAAGTGTTTCTGTGTAAAACTGGAAGGCAAATTTAAAGTAAATCTTTAAATTTGTCTCACAAGATAAGCCTATTGTAGCCTTTTCTCCACCTAAATTTCTCCCAACTGTTTCAGTACATTTAGGACAGACGACATCCAAGGGTCTATCGATTCTAACCTTTTGTTTTGTTTGCTTGTGGTTGTGGAACTTTATTACAGCACCAACGCACCTTGCAGGTGTGGATCACTATAGGAGGACCTCACTACAGGCTGCACTGTGAAGTTACCTGATGGACCTTAGAGAAGTACAATATGTGCTTAATGCTGTTCTGTAATATCTGCATATGAAAGATGTGAATACTTTGTAATTAAAGTCAATCTTTCTTTAGATTTACTTCTTTTCTGTTTTCTGTTATTGAAATTATACACAAAGTGGAAAAAATTTATAGACAATTTTTTTAAAACAAATTCATCGCTTTTAAAGTTGCATACTGCAGAAAAAAACTTCCTCTCCACAATACCTCAGATTTTCCATGTGGTTAGGTCAGGTGAGTTTGCTGGAAAATGAAGAACAGGGATGCCACCACGGTCGTTATACAAGGTACTGGTAACGTTGGCGCCATGTGCAGGTGCCAAATCCTGTTGGAAAATTAAATCTGCATCTTCATAAAGTTGGTCAGCAGCAGGAAGCATGAAGTGTTCTAAAGCTTCCTGGTGGATGGCTGCATTGACCTTGGACCTCAGAAAACAGTGGACCAACACAAGCAGGTGACATGGCACCTTAAACCATCACTGACTGGAAACTAACTGGCCCTCAAACAACGTGGATTCGGCGCCTCTCCTCTTCCTCCAGACTGGAACCTTGATTTTCAAAGGAAATGTACAATTTACTTAAATCAGAGAACATAACGTTGAATCGTTCAGCAGTAGTCCAGTCTCTTGTTCAAGAGTGGCTTGACAAAAGGAATGTGACAGCTGAAACCCATGTCCTGCACATATATACACCTGTGGTTCTTGAAGGACCGACTCCAGCTGCCGTCCACTCTGTGAATCTTCCCCACATTTTTAAATGGGTTTTGTTTCACAATCCTCTCCAGGATGCGGTCATATCCAGATTACTTGTCCATTTTCTTTTCCCTGACTACATCTTTTCCTTCTCTTCACCTCTATGAATGTGCTTGGACACAGAGCTCTGTGAACAGATAGCCATGATAGTCAATGGCACAAAGTCTTTCGGACAACATCAGCAGTCATTCCCACGATAACCTAAAAAACTAGACTGAGACCATTAAAAGGCATTTTTGTGTGTTTTGAAGTAATTAGGTGGCACCAGGTGTCTTCAATACGGCCCCTTTTCAAAATATTCTTACTGAATTAGGAGTTTTCATTTGTTGTCATTTCTAATCATCAACATTAAAATAAACATTTGAAATAAATCAGTGTGTAATGAATAAATATTATATACAAGTTTCCCCTTTTGAATGGAATTACTGACATAAATCAACTTTTTTTCTGACATTCTAATTTTATGACCAGTACCTGTATTTATGAAACCAGGTTATTTTTTATTTTATGTTTATAGAAGCAAGTGCCTCTATAAAGAGTTTTATCTGCTGTATTTTTATCTTAGCAGAAGCTTTGTAACATTGATACTAAAAGTCAGAGGACTGAAACAATTTTATTATGGTTCATCATGTTTCACACCATTTTGGGATAAGTTGAAAATAATGTTTTACCTACGTCATGATACCAGAGGGAACATGTTGATACATACGTTGTAACTTTAATCACAGTTCAAAACTTGATTTCACATTATATCTTCTTCTTTATACTAACAATATATACAGGAAGGTGAGTTACCAGTACAAGAACAATGTATGTACTGAAGTCAGTTTGTAGAGATGGTACAGAAAGTGATAGAAATGAGCCCACATAGCCTCACATATCAAACTGTAAAGAGGAAAATGATTATGAATCATTCTCTGCTGTGACATTTATCACAGCAGAGAAACAAAGAAGCAGTCAGACCTTTCCTTCTGTTCTGAATGCAGAAATCTGAAAGAGATCCACTTGTTCATTGAAGGATCTTTGTTCAAGTCACAATAATAAAACTCAGAAAATCTGTAAAGCACAGCACTAAAAACACATCTCCTATTATCATCATATAGAGGTGCAGAGTATTTCTCTACTGCTTGTTGGTGGTAGAGAAATACTCTGATGGCAGCCGACAAGTTTGTCATTTTAACAGTGAAACAGACACGACAGATACTTCCTGGTCATACATTCTTTATATTGTAAACATCCTCCCAATCGCTGCTCAATTAAAATCCTGTTAAACTGGTGGACACAATGAGTTTTCCTCAGATTTAATCCAAATTCAACATGAATTTAATGATTACTTACTGACAGACCTTAGTTAGAATCTTTCATTGTTTAAATGTATTAGGTTCGACCTCCCTTCAAGTTAGTTTAAAACATTTTTTATATTTGAAAGAGACGAGCCACTAAGTTTAGTGATCTATTATCAACAAACTAAAACATACAAAGAATGGTTACTAGAATGTAAGCAAAAGCAATCAGCTGCTCGTCTCAGTGTTTCCATTCAGCTGCATCTGATGAAATTGAGCCAAAATCACAACTAAAAGCCTGAACTGCATGTCCCCAAGAAGCAGTTGAACTAAAATAATAAGTATTCAATTAAACCCAACTGAAACTGACATGAGCACTGGAGCTCAAATTAAATTCCTTTTGAACTTTATTAGAAATATAATGACCACTAGTTGAGAACTGAAATCAAGACATACATTAAGCACTAGGGTTGAAAAAATGAAAACTGCTCAGAAACTCCCTGGATATTTCTGGTTTGATGCATATCAATTCAGAATTTCACAAATACAAAGCTTATGCCATGTTTAATAAAAACTGATTTACATAAAAAATAAAACACCAACATAAAAACTTATGTGTGCATTTGGTAGCTCTGTAAGCAGGTTATATGGCAGCAAGTAAAACTGAATTAACAGTAGCTTTTATTAGTTTATCACAGGAATATACGCTTACATACCATACAAAAAGAAAAAAGATATTTTCAATCATTTTTCTCTCCCAAAAACAATTATATTTATTATTGCAAAACTAAAAAAATAGATTGTCATCAGTTATGGGAAGGCCAGTGGTCCAGTCTGATTAAGTCCAACTTACCAACATAATTTTGATTTTCTGAAAGTTCTTCAGTTGCAGTTCAAAATTGAAGCTTGCAATAACTTGCTTGATGCCAATGGAAGTGTGTGTTTTTTCAGTGCAGCGGTTGGATGGGAATAAAAAGCAACCTTTATCTGAGTCAGAAGGTATTTTCCCCTCAGGTCTTGCTGCTATGACAAATGTCCCAAATTTTTTTGATTTTAATAAGAAATGAATCAAGTAAATATTGTTCAACTAGATCCGGCCTTGATTTGAGAGAACTGCAGGCGGTTTGGACCAGGGGCAAGAAAACAAGCCAACTTTGCTCATTGTCATCTTATGAACTTAAATGAACTGAAGATATAAAATAACTGTATGTGTAGGTAAATATAAAGTGCTTTCTAAAACAAACCCAAAAATAAATGATGAAAAACTGACTTTTAATTATGTTTAATATGCTTTTATGTTAGGTGGAGACACAGAAGCTGTCATTGCTTTGAGTAAGAGAAACGGTAAATACTGCTCACAATATTATAGGTCTGTGTGTGTCCAGTCTGTTCAATTTCCCGTACTTGTGGAAAGATGGTAAAGCAAATCCACATCAAAATATAATGGACTGCATGTATTAACCCAAGAAAAAACAGTATAAACTGAGACCAGCAAATAAATAGAATTCCAATGCTGTCAGTAGTGTGTAATGGGACCATGCATCTCACACCAGGGTCTGTTTCAGACACCTTACAGTCAGAAAGTCCCATGAGCTGCTGGAGATATGCAGCATGGCTCAATGTTGTGCTGAAATGACAAAGTGAGTTTTTTCATTTGCATGGATCTTATTATAATAACTTTCCAGAAGTGTTAAAAATTGTTGCTAAATCTCTGAAAAAAACAACATTTTTGCACACAACTGCAGTTTTATCACAGTTTAATCCGTTAAAAGTGAAGGACTAATGTGCTGAACAGCAATTGAACGTTCTGTTTTCTAACATATTACAGTCAGAACAACTGCTTTACATAAAAGTTTGCCAGAATAACAAGTTTTCATCTCATTATCTCAATTTATATGCACACAGCCAACAACATTTGAGGCTAATGTATGTTTAAAAGCAGTGGATTGAGAATCTAACAAGAAAAAGGAATGGAAAGAGAAAAAACATTCTATCAGTATATCCATGCAATGAAAATGCAGCAGCCACAGTTTTGGATCTGTGCCTTTTGTTCCTGCTGACACTGGTTTAAACTGAGCAAGTCTCAGGAATCTTGTCTTAGAGAGTGAAATCATGCAGAAACACAAACAATCCATTATAGAACATTTAATGACTCTAAGCTACTTATCAAATGAGCTGCTCATTTGATAAGTAGCTCATCTCAAACTACTGAGCTGCTGAGGGAAAGATGGTTTAATAGTAACGCCCCACTCAAGATGCTCTCTGCTTTTGAGCAGAGCAGCAGTAAAGAGGTTGAAGCTGTGCTCCAGCAGCTGGAACTTTCTGACTTCAGGTTTGTCTGTAGCTCTGTGAGGAAACTAAACTAAAACAACAGAGCAGTTTGTAAGATGGAACCATCCCAAACACACTTTGTGTTGCACGTTAATGGTTGTGTGTCCCTCCAGAGCCTGGAGGTGCTCTGGTTCCTTCATCAGGCCTCTGTCCGTGTCCTTTCCTGCCATGGCCCAGGATGCAGTTAGCACTTCCACACCCTTCGTCGTCATCATCTCCCTCACTTTCAGAGGATGATTCTCCAAACTGTCTGGGCTTTTCATAAATACAGCAGCCTGGAACACAACATGCAGCTGGATCAGGATGGATATAAAAAACAACAATACCACATTTTACAGCCAAGATGTGCTCATATAAATACTCAATTTGTGACAAATTTAGCATCACTACAACATAAATACCCCCCACCTTCTCCAAAAAAACCCCTCAAAAGTTGACAATTAGATTTTTTGGGACAACATTCACTGTGGTATTGTTCTGATAAGTTTCTGCAACATCACATGATTTATTTCCATCCAGTGTTGCATTCATCTTTCACCATGGTCTTATATTGGTGATGGAAGAGTCTGACCACAATATAAAGCCTTCTCCAGCACATCCCAGAGATTCTCACTGGGTTAAGGTGTGAACTCTGACATGTCCTGCTCCTTGAACTGCTGCCTTCCTGGAATATGCTCATGACATCAGGGAAGAGAAAAGCCACTGATGGAACAACCCGGGCATTCCTGATGTCCAGGTAGTCAGCCAACCTCACAATGTTGCTGAAGCTGAACCTGACCAAGTGCAGTGACTCCAGAGCCCAGTGCTGCCTTCACAGGCTGCTACAGTAGACACTAGGGATGATGGATCATCACTTCATCTGCCTCTCTTCTTACCCTGATGTACCAGTGATTCTAGAAGAGGGTCAATCTGAACTCAGACCACATGACTTTCCTTCAATCTTTATGATTCCTTGCAAATTGAAGCCTTTTTCTCCACTATGCTCATCGATTAGCAGTTTTCTTATGGCTACACATGTTTAGATGATATCCTGGTTCTCCACACTCACACATTAAACCTGTTCAACCCGACGGACCCACCGGTGGGTCCAGCTGCTACGTGACCTGGACTCGCTCTGTAAACAAAGGCTCCACGTGCCTTTAACATTTTTTTTTAATTATCCGCTAAAAGAGGCTTTAATCTTTCAAAAACTATTCCGCATAAAGGTTTTGCCCAAAATGTTACGATTTTAGAGCTATTTAAAAACAGCTGATGAGATTTAAAGGTCCTCGGGCGATGACGCAACTGCCCGGAAAACACCCGATCAGCTGATCATCACGGCCATTTTGTGGCTTCACGAGACAGTGGAAAGACTCTCAGAGTATGGCACAAGATGTCGGCTATGCAAAATCATGACGTATTTTCCAGAACCCGATCTAAATGTATGCGTAATTCGTGCGCTCTCCATGCATAAGCAGGTGTTGTATACGGGAGTCTGAGCACGTGGAGTTATCTCGGTTCCGTGAGTTCAGTTTTGATTTATTTATGATAAATCGATCATAGCAGCAGAAACTGGACGATTTAGAGGCTTTTGAAGGCTTTTGAACAACAACGGTTTTTCGATTTGCTACAAGTGGAGCTAAATCTTGGAAAAATTATCTCAATGGCGCGGAGGAAAATGTCCGATTTGGAGGCGCTGGAAGAACTATTTCGGAGCGATGTTGAGCTGGAAGACGCTTCTGATAGCTGGTGGGATTCGGACGAGGAGGAAGAGGAAGAGCAGGACACAGCTGACAGACTTGATCTCGGTGTTGTGTAAGTTTTCCGCCGCAATTTCACACAAAATATTTGATGTTTTGGTTCTATTTATTTATTTATTTCTGTGATTATATGCTTGTAATAATGGCAGGAAGTAAAACCATGTGGTTATTTGTTTATGTTTTACTAAAATATGTTTTATTTTACTAGTAAGGATTTCATGTTTACTTTGGTTCATTACTTTGTAATAAACCTCTAATTCTTCAAATACTTTATTTTTATTTGTAGTCAAGTGGAAGCCGAGCCATCAAGCTCAGGTGGAGCTGAACCTCCCCCCACCTCTGGCAATAAGAGAAAAACACCACTGTACTGTCCCAAATGCAACGTTGCCCTGTGTCTTCAGCCAGACAGGAATTGCTTTGAGGACTACCACAAAAACGTGTAGTTTGTGGTCTTTTTTTGATTTTTGAACTTGTTTTTTTTTTTTCTTTTTTTGGTGGTGATGGTGGTGGTGGATTTTCAAAATTGTTTATTTGTTCTTTTAAATTACTTCCAAAAGTATTTTTGACTGTTTTATCTTGTTTCAATAAAAGTTTTCTATTTGGAGTCAAAGAAAGAGCTTTCAGTTCATCATTATTATACATATTACACTGTGCACAATGGTACATTTTGCATATAAATGGGGTAAATGTCATGACCAATGGTTTCATTATATGTAGAAAGTGTCATTAGATGGTAATAAGCTATTAAATTTTAACAAACCCCCAGTATTGATGTAAAAAACACATTTGGCACAGTTTGGTGACACTTTTGGATAAATGTGCCAAAATGGCCTCTCCGCCTAAGAAATTTATCACTAATACCATTCTAAAGTAAATATGATTCATCTGATTGAGTCCAAATTTGGTATACTTTTACACAACATTTAGATTTAAAAGTCTGTACTACTTTTTTGTGCTATAAATAATATTTTGGTAGTGTTTTGCAATGTTTATTTCAAAGAAAATTTTGGCGAGGTTCAAAAAAATGCAAAATATTTTGTATTTTATCCCTAATATTTCAGGCAGGGTAAAAGCTACAATGGTGCTGACACCAGAAAACCATTCTATGACATCTTACCTTTACAGAGGTACCAAAAGTTTCTTATTAAATCTAATAGCTGTGAGGCTATAACTGATTTACTTTTGTGTGTTTTTGTCAGGCTGAAATTTATTTATACCCCTTAGTCAGTCAGAAGGCCAGCAGCTTCTACAAGCTTTATGCTGTCATCGCCCACAATCTGTATGTGTTCAGCGAATCAAATGCCAACATCTTCTTCTGACTAATCACTGAAATGACACTAGTGCACCCAGTAAAAGCTCCTGTTCTTAACATGGTAAGTTCTTAACTTTAAATAAACTTTTTAAACCATAGCGATTTTGGATTTTTTATTTCTTGCTGAGACAGAATTATTCAGAATTATTGTCATTTTAATGAAATATGTTCTTCAAATTCCTGTTTTTGCCACATTATTACTACCGGGTTGTGGTGGAGATCCTGTTCTGGGGCCTCATGCATAAAAGAGTGCGTAGTTTTCATACTAAAACTTGGCGAACGGAAAAATTTAGAAAAGTGCGGTGCACAAATAAAAATTGGATGCATAAAGCCGTGCGCACGCAACTTTCATTTGTCCTAATTTGCGGGAAATAGAGAGCAGCTGCTGGTCCACCCTGTCGCCACCCACAAATACATATGTAAATTAGTATAAGTATCTGGAAGTCTGACACCACCTGAAGCAATAACCCTGGCAACATCCTTGTTTGAAGCAGTTCAAGTATTTATAATAGTTTAAAAAGGGGGACCGGAGGGTGTGCTCCAATTACAGGGGGGTCACACTCTTAAGCCTCCCTGGTAAGGTCTATTCAGGGGTCCTGGAGAGGAGGGTCCGTCGGATAGTCGAACCTCGGATTCAGGAAGAGCAGTGTGGTTTTCGTCCTGGTCGTGGAACACTGGACCAGCTCTACACCCTCAGCAGGGTCCTGGAGGGTGCATGGGAGTTCGCCCAACCAGTCTACATGTGTTTTGTGGACTTGGAGAAGGCGTTCGACCGTGTCCCTCGGGGAGCCCTGTGGGGGGTACTCCGGGAGTATGGGGTACCGGGCCCTTTGATACGGGCTGTCAGGTCCCTGTATGACCGGTGTCAGAGTCTGGTCAGCATTGCCGGCAGTAAGTCGGGCTCGTTTCCGGTGAGAGTTGGACTCCGCCAAGGCTGCCCTTTGTCACCGATTCTGTTCATTACTTTTATGGACAGAATTTCTAGGCGCAGCCGAGGTGTTGAGGGGATCCGTTTTGGTGGCCTTAGGATCGCATCTCTGCTTTTTGCGGATGATGTGGTCCTGTTGGCTTCATCGGAACGTGATCTGCAGCTCTCACTGGAGCGGTTCGCAGCCGAGTGTGAAGCGGCCGGGATGAGGCTCAGTGCCTCCAAATCCGAGGCCATGGTCTTGAGCCGGAAAAGGGTAGAGTGCCTTCTCCGGGTCAGGGGGGTCGTCCTGCCTCAAGTGGAGGAGTTTAAGTATCTGGGGATCTTGTTCACGAATGAGGGAAGAAGGGAACGGGAGATCGACAGGCGGATTGGGGCAGCGTCTACTGTGAAGCGGGCGCTGTACCGGTCCGTCGTGGTGAAGAGAGAGCTGAGCCAAAAAGCGAAGCTCTCGATTTACCGGTCGATCTACGTTCCCACCCTCATCTATGGTCATGAGCTTTGGGTCATGACTGAAAGAACGAGATCACGGGTACAAGCGGCCGAAATGAGTTTCCTCCGCAGGGTGGCTGGGCTCTCCCTTAGAGATAGGGTGAGAAGCTCGGTCATCCGGGAGGGACTCAGAGTAGAGCCGCTGCTCCTCCACGTCGAGAGGAGCCAGTTGAGGCTCGGGCATCTGGTAAGGATGCCTCTTGGACGCCTCCCTGGTGAGGTGTTCCGGGCACGTCCCACCGGGAGGAGGCCTCGGGGAAGACCCAGGACACGCTGGAGGGATTACGTCTCTCGGCTGGCCTGGGAACGCCTTGGGATTCCCCCGGAGGAGCTGGAAGAAGTGGCTGGGGAGAGGGAAGTCTGGGCCTCCCTTCTGAAGCTGCTGCCCCCGCGACCCGACCCCGGATAAGCGGAAGAAAATGGATGGATGGATTTTTATTATTATTAGAAGTCCCCTACTGACACATAATGACATGTACTAAAAACTTTTTTTTTTTGTACAACATAATAAGCCTTCCGGTCACCTTGTAACCTCTGACCTTTTGCCCGTGACGCACGGCGCAAAATTGCCTCTCACACAGTCAGATAAGGCGGCTACCTGGAGCGCAACTTGGTGAACGTTCCAGATTACAGAACAGTTTTTGGTGAATTACAAAAAATAAAACTTTTTTGGTGAATAAAGTGGTGAATAAAGTCTACACCACTTTATTCACCAAAAACGTATTTTTTTTTTGTGCTTTTTTTTTTTATTTGTCAGATGACGGAAAACGTTGAAGTATCGTTTCTGCTTCAGCACGGAGTCGTGGTTTAAGCAGAGAAGTAATGAAATACAACAGACACTGACTCGATCTGCAGCTGTTCACTGCCAAGTCTCCCCCACTGGAGGTCCGAATTTTTGGAAAAAACTCAACCCAGACTTTAAGTTTAGGGTCTGGTCCGCAGAGTATAAAGTTAAAAAAATTTTCCCCAATTATTTAATTAAAAAAAAAAAAAAACTAAACAAAAAAAACCTCAATTAAGTAAAATAAAATTGTAATCTAAACTTTTGGAATTGTAATTTCTTTTTTAGAAACAAAACATTTTGTTTAAAAAAACTTTTTTTATTGAATAACTTAACTCATTTTTGTCTCGTGAACTTAAAAAGTTATTTGCCAAACAAACTTTTATTTGCACACATTAGAAATCTTTTGTTGTAATTTTAGGCCCCGCCCACAACGTCATGTGAGAATCACAAGCAAAACTTTGAGTCACAAACAAAAACTTAGAATACAAGAAAATATTTCCAACATGCGCAAATAAGTTTGTTTTGCAAATAATATTTCATGAGTCAAAAATGTGCGATTTTAATTAAAAAAAAAGTTTTTTAAGCAAAACTCAGTAGGCTTTACACATGGTGACATGCATTAACAATTCAAAGTTTGCTTTTGTTTTTTTCTTTTTTCTGCAGTTCCACGTTAAAGTTTGTTGCAGCTCTGCTTTCCTGAATGGACCATCTTCATCTCCACTGCAAGTGCAGCAAACAGGCAGCTCTGTTTTATAGATTACAGTCACTAAATGGTTGCATATTGTGCCCTTGTTTATATTTTAATAGTGTAATTCTGTAAAGACAAAATATGTCTGGTGGGGAGCAGGATCAACATTCAACAGCTGAGTTAATAAGTTACATTTTAGACAACTAAAAACTGGTGTTAAATCTATTTATTTATGTATTAATAAACTTCTTGCAAACATCAATAAGCCAGAGTATCTGGTTGGAAATAATTTTGAATGCTCATTAAGTGAGAAGATGGACTCATGTGCCTAAAACTATACATTCATGACAGGTGTTATGTCATGTTTGACAGTGTCGTGTCAGTCTTATTCACATCCCTTCAAATAAAGTGTCACCAAAGGTGCTTTAAGGGAACATATTGTCACCTCACAAAATAAAAATACATTTTAGAGAGAAAAAAAAATCCTAATTAAAAAAATAAAGAGATCGTGCAAATGCTTGTTTGAACAGTAGCGCGTTCAGTCAGTATTTAAAGAGACAGCGTGTCAGAGAGTCATTTGAGTGGCAATGTGGACATTTATTCTAAACAGCAGAATCATGTGCATGAGTTGTACATTTACAGAATAGAGATGCTTTATGTCCATGAGGTGCATTCACAAAGCAGGCGGATGGACTGAAGGATGACTGCAGCTGGACTGGTACCGGTTCCACACGGCTTCTTCTTTAAGTTTTGCTCAGACTGATCATCCTGAAGCTCTGAGCAAAACCCATAGAAGGAGCCGTGCGGCAACGCTCATGAACCATCATCATCATTTCCCTGCAGATCAATATGACCTAAAGCGCTCCACAATTACGCGGCACACCTTTGCGCAGCTACTTGTATACGTGTGATTGCATACACACCTTGGTCACCTTCAAAATAATCAAACCTGTTTATTATTTTTAATCACCAGGTTTGGGTTAATCTGCTGATCCAACCCTGTTTTCTTCTTTTAGTGAGAATGAAATTACCCCATAGATGCATTTCATGCGCTTCGGCGCACAGACCATTGCGTTACATCTTTATGAGACAAAAACTGAGGAAAATTACCATTTACATTCGAGCGAGGTTTTCACATACTTTTATTTTTATTTTCTTTATTTTGTGTTAGCTTACTATCTGAGGATAAATACAGTTCAGCTTTTACGTTTAAACAATAAAATATTAAAATCATGAAAAACATCTAGTTTGATGCTTCTTGGTCTAAATAACACTGAATGTAATCAGATTTCAGTGTATTTAGGTGAGTTTTGACGCTTTGTAGTTTGATATTGTTCACAGAAAAAGTTTGTGTGGCTGCTGCACATTTTCGCGCCAGCGAAAAAGTGTGTGTATATTTTGACGCAAAGTAAATTTGTATACATGCCGACTTGTGTGTAGGCCTGTCGTGATAAACGATATATCAATGGACCTCATTTTAATTATCGGCTTTATTGTCTCTTCCTGCCTTTTATTCTTTCTGTTGCCGACACTGAATGAAAAAAGGCTCAACTCCGGTGCTCTCCACTGACCTTCCCTTCCTCATTTCCTTAATGTAATGTCCAGCGCACACGACACGAGTTGTCAGCCAATTGTCGGCCCATTTTCAAAACCTGAGAGACACATTAGCCGACAGAAATCCTAGGCATAACGATTCGTTCGGGTTCGATCGTCCAGCCACATGGGCACAAAATAATGGCTACAAGTCCAGTTAACTAATTTGAAAATCAGGCATTAATCAATGCTTTACTAGAATCTATCTGTGATGCATGTGGCTGAAAATCATAATCTATTTGTCACGTTAACGTAGGACAGCTGAAAAGTTACCAGGTTTATCAACTGTGGTAGCAATTTGGCTCCAACTCATCCCCTTGTCATTTCTATATTCTTTGCACAAAATGTTAAATATATATTAATGTTGTTTCCACATATCATCTCTGATGTCCGCTGGATTTCGGGTCGCGCCGTGTCAGCTGTTTGGGATTCCCCTCCGTAATTTCCCCTCAGAAAGCAGGAGGAGAATCCGGCTTTCTGATTGGCTACCTGTCACATTCAGCGTTAAGCTCCCAGTCGTGGGAAAACCCCTGATTTAGATCGGAGCGGCCACGACGATCTACTGTAACACACCACACCGCAGGATGATCGGTTACGAAATCATCAGTGACAATCTTACGAAATCACCCTCGACAATCTTAGATCGGCCAACGTTCTAAGATTGTTGTAAGGGGAAAATAGGGGCAAAAAAATCGTGTAGTGTGAAATATTCCATTAGGTAGTCAGATGTGCCCATCTTCTCTATTTAAATCTGGTGATTACTGAAGGCCAATATAGTATACAGACTTTATAATCTGCACTCTTTTGGTTGAATGCAGTATTTATTTCCACTTTGGCTTTATGTTTAGTTTTTATTCAAGTTTTTTGTTAATGGAGACTGAGAATCCATTTTATTTGTGTCTTTGGTTGTTTTGTTTATTTAGTTTCTTAGTTCCAGTGTAATGTGTTCTTTTGAAAATAAAGTGCATCCATCTATGGCAGGAAATTGAATGCATTATTAGTCATTTCCATTAAATCAGTGTCAAAAGGTCTTGAAACAATATTATCATTTATCGCAATAATTTTTTTCAACAATCGCTCAGCAAAATTGGTTATCGTGACAGGCCTACTTGTGCATAAAATATGTGCACATTTTTTGTGCGCACGCACGCTTTATGCATGAGACCCCTGGCCTTTAAGCATAAATACATCTGCAACCTGGTGGACTATGACTAATTTACTTTTGAATGTCATAAAAGTAGATTTGCAAAATTTGACATAATGCATTCCAAGTTGTTGATGCCCTGGTCCAGCCAGGCGTCTTC
Source organism: Poecilia reticulata (assembly GCF_904066995.2). NCBI lineage: Eukaryota > Metazoa > Chordata > Actinopteri > Cyprinodontiformes > Poeciliidae > Poecilia > Poecilia reticulata. Next base: position 96,988 of record NC_088840.1, on the reverse strand, counting down.
TTTCTTAGTTTGAGGATGTTAAATGGTTTAATTGTAATTTACTAAATGAAAGAACAGTTTAATTGTAGGCGATTTTATCGTCCACATTAATGACGTCACTTGGAATGTAGCTCCACTGTTCATAACCATCACATTTGAGCAACATGTTTCTGGTGTCCCTCACTGGATATGTTTTTTTTCTTTAGGACTAAACATCTACTTACATGTTCAGTATATTTATATAGGAGCCATTCACAAAACATTTAAATATGTATTGAAAAACTACATTTTTATGTTGTGTCGAATTTAATTAAGTCAGAAAGACAGATTATTTCTCACTCAGCAAGTGATTTGTTTTGCATCAGTTGGCAGAAACTTAGTTCACAGCTATAATTCAAAGTCCTTCATTTTCTCCATGTTAGATTTAGTGGTGCCTGTTCAGCAGAACTAGGCTCATTGGAAGAGTAACTATCCTTAGATGAATGTCAAAATTTAGAAGGTTTCATTTTAACAAATCTAGAACATCTTTGAGGGAGATGACATAAAAAACCCTCCAGCATGGCTTCCTATTCAAACCTTACATCCTCAAACAAAATCAACTCAGATGTGTTGCTTAATACCATAAATCACTGGTTCCCAAACTACAGCCCGCGGGCCGGATCCGGCCCGCCTCCACATTTGGTCTGGGCCCCTGAACAATACCAGAGAGCATTTAGATTTTTTTTTCATGTACCGTATTTTCCGGCTATAAGTCGCTACTTTTTTTTCCTAAGCTTGTGAACCATGTGTCTTATATGTGGATTTACCGCTAGTGGTAGTGGTTGAAGCAGGAAACATGTTGCTCTTTAGCAGGAAGTGAATCATTGGAAGTCAAAATTGGAAATAAAAGAAGAAAATGCCCATTAAAATGGATTTAGGTTTTAATAGGGAATTGAAATTTGAGAATGTTGTTGATCAGTTAAATAGCATTGAGGGGAAAAAGAAGATTTTTCGTTTTTTAAATAATACTGGGATCATTATGAGAATTTGAGGTATATATATTAGGATCCAGTAGATGGCAGTAGTGCAACAATAATGGATGCAAGCTGCAGTAGAAATCTAAAGAGAAGCAGGAGAAGAAGAACAAGAAGAGGAGGAAGAAAGCGCCCATTTTCTTTTAGCACATGCTAGCAGCAGACACGAAGGATCAGCACTTTTACTGTTAAAGTCACCGTTCGGAAACTAATCAGTTCAGTTAAATCTAAACTAGGCAACTTTTTCCTTTTCAACCGTAATAAATGATTTTCAATTGACCTGTTATGACTCCAATTTTGTGTGTCCGCCCCCCTCTGCTGCGTGCTGCTGCATCGTTGTGGAAAACCTGGAGCGGCAGAGATTTGTGCAGCTTATTTTTTGTAAAAAAAAAATAAAAAAAGTTATGAAAATGTTGTTTACTGGTTTTTTGTTTTTTTTAACTTTTGGGTTGCAGCTTATAGTCCGGTGTGGTTTATAGTGCGGTTAATAGTATTTATTTCATAAATAGTGTTATTTTCTGGATTTTTTTTCTGTGAAGAACCCAGAGAGGGTTATTTGATTGTGCTTTCTGGAAAACAATACATTTTTGCATCTAGGCACAATGTGTGACAAACGTCACACTTTTTCTGTTACAAACTGACTCCGGCCCCCCAACAGAGAAGGGAAAAGTTATGTGACCCTGCCATAAATAAAATAGTTCTTCCTGTAGAGCAGCTCACATGTGTGTCAAAGTTGTAAATGCATCAGTCTGTGGTCCACATGGTCAGTCCTTCCCTGGACAGAAGTTCAAACTGAATGCAGTTTTTCTTTTTTTCCCTGTTCAAATTGTAAACCCGCCACAGTGGAGCAATTGCGTTGCTCCAATTTACACGCCACTTCATAACCGCCAGTGGCGGGTGCTAATTTCCACCCGATTATGATACCAAGCAGAATAATACTGCTACTTAAATTGAAGAAATATTTGTAAATACAATTGATATTGATACAGTCTCTGGTCTTATAAGTGACATCACTAACCATTTGCCTGTTTTTGCAGTTTCTCCACTTTTTTTTACACAACAAAATATATTAATAAACTCATCTGATATATAACATCTGAACATGTTGCTGCAGAGTAAGCAGCACAAAACTGGAGTGAAGTATATATCAATGGAGACATTGATACTGATATTGATAATCATACAAGATTCTCCCCAGTGGGGTGGCGAGGGGTGCTCGCCCATCTCCAGCGGTCAATGAGCGAGAGGAGGGGTCACATTTCTACCTCTTGAGCTTGTAATCTGTTAGTCAAAAGCTAAAACTTATCAGTAATGCCGCTCCATCCTGTTTGATCACTCCCATCACCTGAATGACGTTAATCATGAATGGACCAGACGTTACACGTTACACAGAGAGGCTCGGTGGATGCAGAGGGCATCTATGGACTTATTATGAGTAGGGTATAGTAGGGTATAAAAGAAGAATTGAAATGTCCAGGAAGACAGTGGTACATGTGTATTTAAAATTGGTGGACAAAACTGTAAGTATCTTATATGGCACCTGAAGGCTCATCATACAGATATTTTTCAAAGGCAAGTTACTATTGATGTGCATACAATGCAACCAGACAATTGATTTGTGATAAATTTATTGTACGCTCTGAGGTTCCATATATTGGGGCATATAAGTGCTAACTTCAAGCTAAAGTTTGCTTGGTTGCGCTATAACATTAGTTCTTTTGCTTATATACATGCATTACATTCTGGCTTAACTGGCCCCTTTTTTTAAAGGACAATTTTGTTACAGAGTCTTTAAAAGTGAACTTATTTGCTAATTCTGTTGTTTTGTTTATGTTGGATATTTTAATGTCTTCCCATTGCAATGTTAAATGCTCATTCGAATTAAAAATGTATTGATCTTCAAGAATGTGTTCTTACATTACAATGCCATTATCATTATATTACCTGAAAATTGTCTCAAAATAACAATCTTATCATTTATCACAATAACTTCTGGGACAATGCATCATCCAGCAAAATGTGATATTGTGATAGGTGTAGTCGTCGAGTGTTTTAGAGTGGACAGGTTGATGGACACCATGGATTAGGACAGAAACACTGCAGACACACAGACCTCAGCATCAGAATGACAGTTCTTCCACAATCTTCTCCTGAGACTGTTATGAGGTGATATTGAAATATTGTGTTATTGTTGAAAGCAAAGCCAGGAAAATAAATTTAAAAAAGTAACATCTGTTTTTGTATATTCACACAATAACGTTAAGGTATAACTTGTTTAAAAACTTGATTAATTTTGTGTTAATTCCAGTGAATTCATCAAGAAGTTTTTAAAATTTATATATAATGCTGTTGACTAAATTGACAATAGGATTGGTCAACTACAATTTTATTATTTTGCTAAAACTAGACTAAGACTAAAACAATTCTGATGGCTAAATTATGACTAAACCTAACTTGCATTTTAGTCAAAAGACTAAAAGTAAAACATTTGCTGTCAAAATTAACACTGCTCTCTTTTATTTTATTCTCCTATATCAGAATCAGAATATACTTTATTGATCCCCACTGGGAAATTACTTATTTGTTGTCTATCTACTCCATCCAAAGTGTTATTTTTACGTCTGCAGCTGGTTCAGAATGCAGCTGCAAGACTTTTGACAGGAACTCGGAAGAGGGAGCATGTGACCCCTGTCCTGGCTTCACTTCACTGGCTGCCTGTATATTTTAGGATTCATTTTAAAATTCTTTTGTTTGTTTTTAAATCACTGCATAATCTTGCCCCGGCTTACCTCTCTGAGCTTCTTCACCCCTACGTACCTTATCGATCTCTCAGGTCAGCAGATCAGCTGCTCTTGGAGGTACCAAGATCCAGGAGGAAGCTCAGAGGGGACAGGGCTTTCTGTCATAGGTCCTAAGTTATGGAATGACTTGCCTTTGCAGGTCAGAGAGGCCCCTTCACTGTCCACTTTTAAAGTTCGCCTTAAGACCCATTTATTTTACTTGGCTTTTAACTCCTGCGGGATCTAGTTTTAGAGTGTATGTTTTTGTTTTTAAACTGTAAGAGTTTTTATTTTTTTTATTATGCTGTGTTTTAATGTACAGCACTTTGTATCAGCTGTGGTTGTTTTAAAGTGCTTTATAAATAAAGTTGGTATGGTATGGTATAAGCAAATACAAATTTAATAAGTAATATAAAATTTATTTTAAAAAATATACATAAGTTTGATATGTGTAATTTAAATATTTCCTAGATGTAACAAAAATAAATCTAATATTAAGTATGTACATGGAAATAGACCATCAAATCCTTCATTTCTGCCAAATAACACTTTGTTTCCCATAGGTTATTTAAACTCACACTTAGACGATCGTCTTCCCAGGTGCTCATTGTCAACTGTGTCACTGGACCACTCCACCTTCTTCTCAGTCTTCCTCTTCCTCAGCTTGATTGTCAAGCTGCGTCCTTCCTGTAAACAAGAGAAATAAACTTCCATATTAATCTCCAGTTACTGCAGCACTAATTTTTAAAATCAGGCAACAAATTCAAACTCGAAAAAATATTTTAATCAAAATATTACTTTGATAAGGAATAGTCACTAGTTTTTCAAACCTACATAAGTGTCGATGCAATTTTAAATAGATTAGCAAAAAATACTCTGAAACATTCATTACTTGGTAATATAACACTTCCTTCTAGCTGACTAGATCAATCTGTGCTGTAATGTATCTGTGATCTTAATACACCTGTGTAATCTTATGTTGTGAATCAGACAGTGATATTGAAAATATACTAATAAAGAGCAACAATGAGAAAGAACCTATTTTTATTAGCTGACCAATAGTAAAAGGTCATCTTTCGTTAGGTTAGCAACAACAGTGCTTATAGGCCTCCCTTTACTGGCGGTTCGGCTGAAAGGCGTGTAGACTGAGGTATCGCTAGCTGGATACCGATACCATTGGACAATATTGTATCAGTACCAGAATTTTAGATCATGACCAGGGTAGTCATGAAATCCGTCTGAACACATCCACAGAACCGCATGAGCAACCTGTCCAACTGCTCATGCCCACCAAGTTGCATACTGACCTTAATTTATGGTCACTGGTTTTAACACGCTAAATAATAACGGCAGCATTAGGCTTCGTAAATTAATAAAGAGCGTCGAGTTAATGGCTTCTTTTTTCACGTTCTAACATGAACGCGGGTCTTGTTAGCAGCAATGGGTGGTTAGGTACATTACAAATCAATTACCCAGCAAAACAGCCTTTGGCCCCGTTTTTAAGCATTTACCTGCTGTGGAGGCGGCGGTGTATTTGTCTGAACAGTCTCCGTTATTGTCTCACTGGATGTTCCGGGAACCTCCGCCATCCCTTTAGCTGCTCTGCTAACGCTACCGTTAGCTTATTTTAAGATCCAAACCAACTGGAATCAGGTCTCTGTGAAGTGGAAGTTGAAGGTATGGGGCAAGCTGAGAATGACCCTACTTGGTAAGCTCACAAAATGCCAATTAAACGATTAATATAAACCCGAAGACTGTGATATATTCTACAGATATATGCTTGACACTACACAAGTTGCAAAAAAAGATGAACCTGACTTGAACCGGATGTAGATTTTTCTTCTTCTTCTTGAAATGTATTGGCAAAAAATGTTAGGTGAGTATTACCGCCACCAACCGGTAAGGAGTGTGTACCACATGACAAAGACAAAAACCAACAAAAAAAACTATAATCCTATTATACAACTTAAAATCAAATATATCCTGATATCCTCTGCTTCCTCAATCCTTTTGCAGTAAATCAGCTATGTCAAATTTCATTTTTATATTACTGAGGTTCCTAATTAACTTGTTTGTTTGAATCCTTTATTCCTGCAATGATTAGATTATTTTCACAAACGGAAATGTAAGAAATTCCTCTCATCAACAGAAATTCCTCTCTACCTAAGCAAACCACTGATTAATGTTTTAGCTGTACAATGGTTATCATTTACTTCATTGTTATTGCATTGTCTTTATATTGTTTTCAGGGTGAGTAAATGTTTTATTATGAGGTACCTAGATAATTGTGGGCATCCTTATTCCTGAGAGTGTTTTTTTTTTTTCAAAACTTTAAAAATCAAAGTAAGCACAAACAAATATGGCAATTGCAATAGTACAGATGTAGCAAGTGTCTAAACATGGCTACATAACTGTAGAGGACTAGCAGAGGCAAACTTTGAAATGGGAGCAAAAAAGCAAAACTGATATAAAAAAATAACAAACTACAACAAGGGGATTAATATTTTAGGATTAACATGCATTGCTGCGATATACTGGCAAACTGGTGACCTGTCCAGGATGTACCCCACCTCTTGCCTGTCGACAGCTGGAGATGGGCACCGGCACCTTCCTGATCCCAATGGGATAAGGGTGTAAGAAAATGGATGGATGGATGGATGGATGGATGGATGGATGGATGGATGGATGGATGGATGGATGGATGGATGGATGGATGGATGGATGGATGGATGGATGGATGGATGGATGGATGGATGGATGGATGGATGGATGGATGGATGGATGGATGGATTAACATGCAATGGTGGGCAATTCCATCAATATTTCAGTCAGGTATTCATATGTTTCAATACATTTAAGAGATTTCAAATATAACTGGAATTCAGATAAAAAAAATTTAAAACTAGGGATGATCTTAGCACTCTTTGTTTATGAATAAAGAATTTTGCCAGATAAAATATCAGATTATAACAGAGTTCTATTGTTTTGTTTTTTAATAACACTCCAATAGTTACCATATCTCTAGAAATAGATTCAGAAAGTACCAGTTCCACCTCTCTAAGCAATTCCTAAATATTTTGGTTTGATTGCACTGTTGTGGAAAAAATATTACTAAGCACTGTTCAGGTAGAATCACCCAATCAGGTTTATTTATGAATTGTGCACAACTCAGAGAGCTCGTAGGTCAGTCAATCATGAAGCAGGTCTGGATGAAAAGCTCTCCCAGACAGAGACAACACATGAGTTTTATACCAAGGATAAAGGAATTTAAAACAAATATGTGAGACAGTTTGGTTCTCATTCAGCTGTGGAAACAACTTTCAACCTTGTTCATGTAACCCAAATAGATCTTTTGGTGAGAGTTCACAAGCATTTCATATCACAGATTTTAACAGATCAGCAGATTTTAACTTATAGTAGTTTTCCACCACAGCACTCATAGAAGACATGGTCTATCGTTTCAATGTCACTTTCAGAGATACTAAGACAACTTCTATTCCATCACAGTTATTATTATAAGAATGTTATTTTTATTTTATTTTCTCAGGGAATAAAGCTTCGTTTAGACAACTTCTAATTGTGTAGTTATTGAATTTTTGGTCAGTGGATTATATTCTGTTAACAGATAGATTTGGTAATTGTGGGGGTATAGCATATCATATTTTTAATCTGAATAATAAATTGTTAAACAATCTGGTAAATTCAACTTTTTGGGGAAAATAATTTATATTTTGCAGAATTGTTCATACTTTAACATACAACCATCCAATCATCCATTAAGTGTATGCTTAATGGATGGAAAAGACCAAATGTTCTTTTCCATCCATTCTTTGTAAAATAATGACTTATTGCGAAGTAGTATGAATCTGCTATCCCATATGACAGTGGAATGTGGCGAGTATTAATATACATGGAGCATTTTCTAGTATAATGACACTTGTTTATGGAATTCTGATAGTTGAATGGGCAATTTATGTATACTGAATCAGCTACAAGTAGCAGCTTATGAAGTCATTTAACAAAACTCTATATTTATTTGTTAAATATATAATTGGGGACACAATACCAAAATAATTGAGAATTTTTGAATCCTAAGAGTTCTGATAAGGCATTCGAAGTCAATTACTTTCAGACCACCATGTCTACTTTCTTTGACCATGTGACCTTTTCTTAGGTAGTGTGCTCTGTTTCTCCAAATAAAGTTCATGTTCATTTGATTGATAGTTTTAATTAATCTATTTGAGACAACAATGCTACAAGTTGAATATATTAATCTTGACAAATTTTCCATTTTTGATGGATAAATTGGTCTTAAAATACAAAGGTTTATTTGGAGCCATGAGTTATGTTTGGAATTACATTCTTCAATTTTATTTTCAAGTGTTAAGAATTATATGGGTTTACACCCAACTTGGAATTTTGGACAATTTATTTTCATTTAGTTTAACATGAGACTCTCTGGCACATATGCCACAATTTGTACTGCTATTTTCTTTGTGCAAGAATATTTTGACTGTTATTTTCTTCTTCCTATGTTTTAATTTATGCTCCCCGTGCCATATTTTGTGATATGTTAACAATTATGTGTCGTTGTTTTTTACTTAAATAATAAAGAAGCAATAATAATAATAATAATAATAATAATAATAATAATAATACCTCTCTTTGGGCTGCCACCTTATCGTGGTGGAGGGGTTTGAGTGTCCCAATGATCCTAGGAGCTATGCTGTCTGGGGCTTTATGCCCCTGGTAGGGTCACCCAAGGCAGACAGGTCCTAGATGAGGAACCAGACAAAGTGCAGCCCAAAGACCCCTTATGATGAACACAAACTTTGGACTTTGTTTTCCCTCGCCCGGACGCGGGTCACTGGGGACCCTCTCCGGAGCCAGGCCTGGAGGTGGGGCACGATGGTGAGCTCCTGGTGGCCGGGCTTTTACCCACGGAGCCCGGCCGGGCTCAGCCCGAAGAGGAGACGTGGGTCCCTCTTCCGATGGGCTCACCACCTGTCCGAGGGGCCAAAGGGGTCGGGTGCATTGTGCCATGGGCGGCAGCCGAGGGAGGGGACCCTGGCGGTCTGATCCTCGGCTACAGAAGCTTAATGTAGCCGAGGGGGGTATTCCGGGAGTATGGGGTACCGGGCCCTTTGATACGGGCTGTCAGGTCCCTGTATGACCTGTGTCAGAGTCTGGTCCGCATTGCCGGCAGTAAGTCGGGCTCGTTTCCGGTGAGAGTTGGACAAGGCTGCCCTTTGTCACAGATTCTGTTCATTACTTTTATGGACAGAATTTCTAGGCGCAGCCGAGGTAGTGAGCTTTTCCATTACATAATTTGTTCCTCGCTAATGTGAGTGTAGAGTGACCGTGCAGCAACTGTGGTCAACTCTTTGCTGATGTTTGCAGTGACACAAAGGAGAACTTTGAGGTTCTGCTTCAGACGAACTCAGATAAACCCAGATATTTTATTTTGTTTGCATTGCTGGCCCAAACATAAGCCGCAAAACAGGCCCTGTTCAAAAATTACCTTCCTGTTCCATGATGATGGTCTGACTGGTTAACTGTTAAGTCAGGATGTCATACAGCTGTCATAACAAAGTGTATGATGATCTAACTCCTACGTCTGACACGGGTCAGGCATTGATGGACGCAGGGACTGAGCAGTGAGTTCAGAACTGGTGTTTATTGAGGGATCGGCTTTTCACAGTCAGACAGGCCAGGGTCAGTCAACGAATCCAAATCCAGATCAGGCAGTTCCTGGCCTTTCTGTCTGGCCCTGTCAGATTTCAGGGTCAGATGGAGGGCCATAAAGACTTCTGCATATTTTTGGCAGACTGCATGCAAGTTGGTGCACTGCTGCCTCTGTCTGGTGGAGATGGCGAGACAGCCTTAAATAATGTCATGTTTCAAATGCAAAGTTCATAAGCACTTTGTAGACATTGATGGAATACTGTAGGATTAATTAGCTGAAGAAAGTCAAGACTGACAACAAATGACACAGTAATTTAACATTAACACATAAAGCTACTAACTTTTTAAAGTTTGATAATTACATGTCATAATATATATAGGTCGTATGATTTCTTGGTTAGTGTCAAAGACATTTTAAACAATTTCAACTTTGCATTAAAGTGTCATTATTTACTGAATGACAGTTAATGACAACAGTCATAAACATTTATGAAGACTCCTTCATGTCCATGGCAGGTGTTGTGTCACCTTTGTTGCCACCCCTTCAAATAAAGTGTTACCCAATTTGATTGAATGATGTGCTCAGTGTTTGCTTCTGTCTCCCTGACCTCTTCTCCTATGTCCCAGGAAAGGAGAAGAGATTTATCACCAGCTGAGGAGACGTGGTGCTTCTCTGGACTGGAGCAGAGCCTGTTTCACTATGGATCCAGTGAGGCTTTTAATGACATATATTCCTACCATGTGATATCACCCAGTGTTTAAAATGTTTGTGTGTAAAATTTGCATCTGTCTGGCATCCTGGAGAAAAAAATAGTAAGAGCCTGTACTGTCAAAATGTGTGTAATGAAATAGTGTGATGCAAATTAAATAGGTGTCATACTATTTAATTGGCTACAAATAGATACACTTGCATTTTATTGTTGTAGGTCTGTGTGATACTATTCTCTGTATTAGGACAGAGTGGTTTAAATTAAATCTTGCACACTAAAAAAATCTTTAAAAACTAAAGAATAACATAAGCTAACCAGAGCTAACTGGCCCTCTTAGCAAAGGAAGAGAAAGGAAGTGATCATGGGGTCCTCAGAAGTCCTGGTGTCCCCCAATCATGCCTGATTTTTTTTTATATTCTTTTCATGTCTGATGGTGTTGACAAAAATAAAGGACAAATTTCAATGGAGTTGGAAAATATATAAAAATGATTTTTAATTCAATTTATTAATACTTTTATAATTATTTATATGACTACTTATACTTAATTGTCATAATATATAAATTTTGTATTTCTTTAATTATTTTTAAATTATTATGATATATTGAGTTCTGCTCCTGGACAAGGGAGCATTGTAGTCATCCACTGACTGCAATGTTTTAAATAAAAAAATATTCAGCAAACACCTGGAAAACATACATTGTTGTGCTCACATGACTCAGGTTAGTTTAGTCAGCTATTTGAAAAAACTATATTTTGTGTATATTTTATTCAAATTTTGTGCTTTATCCATAGAACCTGTTTTGTGCCTATTCTCAAGAATCGCTGATTTTTGTTCACAATCAATTCCACTGTTGATAAAGTTTTTCCAATGAAAATGTTCGAGTTCTAGGATGTGTTATGTTAGTGTTTAATTTTGTGAGGGTTTTTTGTTTGCTTTGTTTTGTTAATTTTGGCTTTTTTGTTTTTGTTTTTTCTTGTTTTTTTAAGGATTCATCATTTCGGAACTACTCGGGTGAATTCGGTATTAACCAGTCATCAATCCGGAAGTGTAGTTTCGGCTAGTAAGAACTGAAAGATGCTGTCACCATACATCAGCGCCAGGCGCCTGTGAAAGAGCATTAGGATATAAAAGCAAAGCAAAGGACCCGGTGCAAAAGACAACGGGAAACATTTTCTTTAATATATCTAAATTGTTGCATTGCGTCCTTTTTGGATTTAAAACACAGTAGCAGTGGAGCGTCAGTCCCTGAGCAGATACTTTAGCAGCAACAGTTCTGGGAAGAGGAACCAGGAACCCCGGGCAATAATGGTGTTGGGCTGTGAAGGTGCGAGTGACCTGAAAGCTTCCGTAATAACGTACAGATATGTGGTGTGATTGGAAGACAGACGTTGGGAAGGGGCGGCTCGACCCATTGTTAGCTAGCTAACCAGCTAGCTTCTTGGTGCTTCAGCTGGATGAGTCTTAGGTCGAGCTCCAGAATCCCCTCTCACAACAAGCCAGATGTAAGTGGGATGAGTTTGCTGCATTCATGTCTTCAGCTTGAACAGGTTTGGAATGGAAGAAAAGTCTGCCTCTGTTCAGTGCTACTTATCAAGCTCACAGCAAGTTATGTTTGACGATCCTGACTACCTGCTGAAAAGAGTGCTGCAGTCAATGTTTGTTTGACTGAACCATGTGATAATCCTAGTTCTCTTTCAAATTAGTGCCTCAAAGGAGCTATACTTGAGGCTAACATAGCAAGCGGATGCGCTGCTCAGAGTAAAGGTACATAAATGGAGCAGGCAAAGTGAGCAACGTCGGCCGTCAGTATTAATCACTGTTAGTGAGCGACTAGCTGGAACTCAGCTGTGAGATTCAACCGGTCAGGTCCACGTTGTTGTCTGAAGGAGGGAGGAGCGGACTGGAGAACAACAGTGTCAGCTGGTGCAGTTTGAGTGAGGAGTAATGATCCTACCCCGTTCACGGTTGTCTTCTGTTTTGTGCGGAGCTTCATTAGCATCAGGAGAGAGCCGCCTATAGACTTCAGGTATGCTAGCTATTATTTCGTAGCCGTAAACTTGACGTCTTCGTTCGCTTAGCGCTTTTATTAGACGCATTAGTTCCTGCTCACCTTAAGAGGTTTTGACGTGGTTTTGCCTTCAAATTGCTCAGATGCTCGTTGCTAAACAAAGTTATTCTTTGCTACAAGTGGTTTTAGACTGATTTTCACCCAACGATTCAATTTGGCAATTTGTGATAATAAATTAGATATGGATGGGTCTAAGCAACATGCAGTCCACTGGAGACATGTAAGAGAAATCTACTCTGGTCCGTCAGTTTTTATAGACGCTTTTTGTTACATTACATCCGTGAAAAAGTAGAAAAGAGCAACTTTCACCAGACTGTTTAAGTATAAGTTTCTCTTTGCATGTCCGGATACGTATATTTCTGTTACAACGAAAATGTAAAAAAAAACCCCGACTGGTTAATCATGTAATTGATGTTGTATTCTCTCTTGTATTCAGGGGGAATCGTCATGTTTAACAGATCAAACTCTGAATTGTTAAATTATCTACAGAAAATAAGTTGTGGTTGTAAAGAAGTGACAATGATACTGTTGGGTGATGGTTTACTAGAGCACAGATAATTTAATTGGTCCTATCACAGAAGGAAGACACAGAGAGATGTCATTCTGATTACAGTGATTATTCTTGTTGAACGTCTGTCTGTACAAGATTATTGCTGTCCTATATTTGTCAGCAGTAATAGGTTTAGGTGTTTCTAATGCTGAGAAGCTTTCTGTGGTAGTCAGTCTAACCTGAACCTCCACTCACTTAAATCTATCTTGCATTATTTTAGGTAAACACACATTTAAGTCAGAACTGTTCTACATGCTTTGTTTTGATTCTTCCTGCTGGAGGTGTGCTACAAAAGGAAAAATCAGTTTTAAGAAAAATTGTGCCATTGTTCGTCAGCGTTATCACATAAAAAACTCTTTGGTTTGAACGTCTGGGATGTTATGTAAAGTTAGAAAGCCTATTGTGCCATGTCTTAAAGTTATTTTAGCCAAATATTTTCAGTGATACTTTAAGGGTGGGACTTGATTTAATAATCTATTGGTCAGTGTTCAGTGTTGCACAGAATCTGTTCTTATAAACTGTTACTTAACAGCTCAACTTTCTAGTTTTGGGGGGTTAATAGCTGTTAATAGCACATAGCTTTGTTGAAATAACAGAATTGTAAAACTACTTTCAAAAAGGAAAATTCTTTGTGGTATTAGTTAGCTGGTTGTAAAACTTGGAGAAGTACAAACAAAATGGGAAGAATGTTGAGGGTGACCTCCAAGTAAACCAAGTGTGCTATCATGTCAAAAAGTGTGCAACAAGATATGAAAGCCGTAAGGGTGGAAACAGGAGCAACAATGTCTGTGATTGATCAGCTAAACCACTTTGAAAAAAGAAAGTGACTCCAGTGGGCTAACGAGAAAGCAGAAATGAAATGGGGATTCTGTGATGAATCTATTAATCAGGAGGAACTGACTGCATTGGCGAAGGCAGACTATTAATCATCATTAATTCGGACAATAAAATCCTGAAGAGGTATAACAGATTATCAGTTCTGGTATTTTTTTATTGTGTCTCTGATGGGGAGGAATAAAAGCAACCTCTTGTATTTTCTTTCTTATTTTATTATTTAAATATGAGATTGTCTTTTTTTTGAGTGGCGGTAGTGGCAGCATCATGTTCTGGAACGTTTTTGCTGCAGGAGGAAATGGTGCACAAGGGAATAATATTCGATTCTCAACCACAGGAAAATTGCTTCATTTACTCTATCCTTGTCCTTTTTCTTCTGAAATTACTGACAAATGAAGGCCACTAATGCCTAATCATTAAAAGAAAAAGATATCCATAAGAAGTATTCAGTTTTGTACAGTTGAATGACTAGCTGATATTATTTGCAAGACATGAGTTTGGCTCCCACTGTGAGGGAATCTGGTGAACCAATAATTAGAGGTTCAATCATTAGACTGAACATTTGGTCCAGCGTTTCCACCACCCAGGACTCTTTGTGCTTAGAGTTTGCATGTTCTTCCCATGTATGTGTGGATTCTCTGAGAACATTAAAAACATCATAGTTACTGATTGGATCATAAAAACAAAAGGATACAATTGAGATCCAGTTACTGTTTTTTGTGATCTGTTATTGTCAACCATTTAAACGTGATGTGAACTGTAATCTTCCTGTTCTGTTTTTCAGGATGATGGGGAGCAGATAACCTCTACTTTTTGACATTTCTTCAACCTAAGTCAGCCCACCTTCCCTTTTTCTGAAAGCCGAGTCATTTTACCTCTCATTCATTGAGCTCTTCAGGATTTCATGGATTGCAGGAACTCCAGAGAAACATCATGCAAGTTTGTTTTAACTTGGCCTTCTGTCCTCCTGATACACTCCTGACAAATAATAAAAAAGAATGAAATGAAAACCATGTGAGCAGAAATATTATCCCTGTTTGTGTAGTATTGTAACCTTGGGTTGTTGAACTCCCATCCTGTTATCAAGAGATTCCCTACCAACATCATCCATTTTGTCTGGTTTGTAGGCCATGGTTCGCAAAAAAAGTTCTTTCATATTATGTGGTGCTTTCCTGTTTGTTGCCTGGAATGCGTTGCTTCTGCTTTATCTTTGGGGTCGACCTCCCATTGGCCGCCTTGGAGATGGTGGAGGAGTCGAACCAGGGGGAAAGGAGGAGTGGGGTGCTGGAAGGGGTAAAATGGGCCAAGTCAACCTTGCAGAAGAGATGATTCGGCTGGCAGAAGAAGTTGAAGTTCATCTTGATACCCAGAAAAAGCTACTGAAACAGATTGAAATTCACAGAGAAGTGTGGGCTCGGGAGAAGGATCTTGGGAAAAGGGAAACTGGTTCTAATATCAAAGAAGCAGGAGACCAACAGCAGCCTCAGAAAACTCTAAGACCTCTCAGAAACAGTGTGGATGCTGGGGACCAAACAAATACACAGAGGCCGGTTCATAAGGTAGCACCAAGCTTACCTTTAGAAGAGCCTAGTGAGAAAATCAGAAACATTGAAGTGACAACTCCCAATCCCAGCCCAGAATTCATTATTCCCATTCTGGTTATTGCTTGTGACAGAGTCACAGTGAAGCGGAGCCTTGACCGACTCATATCGTACCGTCCCTCTGCAGAACTATATCCAATCATTGTTAGTCAAGACTGCGGCCATGCAGACACAGCTCGTGTGATTGGTTCATATGGAGAGCAAGTGACGCATATAAAACAGCCAGACCTTGCTGACATCAAGGTCAGGCCAGAGCACAGGAAGTTCCAGGGCTACTACAAAATTGCCAGACATTATCGATGGGCACTCAACCAAGTTTTCAACACCTTTTCCCAGTCTACAGTGGTCATAGTCGAGGATGACTTAGAGGTGAGCTTTTTGACATATTTTTTCTCATTACCTACAGGTGTACAGTAGACATTATGTTTGAGTGATTAAACTCTGCAATTTACACATGCTGCACAGGCACTGTTGGGGAAAAATACTCCAAGCTACTTCTGTTCAACGTTAATGTTACTGACCTAATTAAAGCCCAAGCAATGGCTTTATTGATTATTTGGGAATTATTGACAATGACACACATAGTTGAAGTGTACCTAACTAATACAAATATAAAGTTTATTCCATAGTAATTATGATCATTGAAATTTAACTGACTGTAAAAGAAGAACTAGTGCCACTTTAGAATTATTGAGGTTAAACAGACGCCTTTGCTGGTTATATTTATCAGTTTGTACAGCATTCCTAAACTGAAAAAGCTAATGTGTATCTCTTCTCCTATTCAGGTGGCACCAGACTTTTTTGAGTATTTCCAGGCCCTGTATCCCATTTTACGCTCTGACCCCACCCTATGGTGTGTTTCTGCTTGGAATGATAATGGCAGAGACGCTTTGGTTGATCCTTCCAAAGCTGAGCTCCTTTACAGAACAGACTTCTTTCCTGGTCTGGGCTGGATGTTGCTGAAGGAGTTATGGAATGAACTAGAACCAAAATGGCCTTCAGCCTTCTGGGATGACTGGATGCGTCAACCTGAACAGCGCAAAAACCGCTCCTGCATAAGACCGGAAATCTCCCGGACTATTACCTTTGGCAGGAAAGGTGTCAGTTTAGGTCAATTCTTTGACCAATACCTGCGCTATATTAGGCTAAACACTGAGTTTGTGCCTTTCACCAAACAGGATTTGTCTTTTTTGCTAAAGGAGAAGTATGATGTAATCTTTGTTCAAGAGGTTTATAGCGCCACATTGGTGAAGATTGAAGATCTTCAGCATGGGGGTAATTTAAAAGGACCTGGGCCGTACAGGGTGCAGTACTCCAGCAGAGATAGTTTTAAAGTCTTTGCTAGAAATTTGGGGGTGATGGATGACTTAAAATCTGGAGTTCCTCGCACAGGTTACAGAGGCGTGGTCAGCTTCTTACATCGTGGCCGAAGGGTCTTCTTAGCCCCACCAGAGGGCTGGACGCAGTATGACATCAGCTGGAGCTGAGAGCCACCCAAAGTGTACAATAAATTTTGTTAAAGACTAATGCTCTCTGAGACCAAAGAATATTTGACACATTGAAGGCAACGCAACACAAATGGGACTGCTCATCAATGGAATAAGGTAGTGGTGATCCTTTTCAATAAGGGAAAACCTTTAGGGGGAAAAAAACTAAAACGGTTTAAAAACACTTACTGGCAATGTGCCTTGCTTTTTGGACCCTCGTCTTGTGTTCAGTTCTAAATGAGAACATCAGCAGGACTTCCCAATATTATTTGCAGTAGTTGCAGGTAGAAGGTAGAAGTCCGCACATCAATCCCTGGATGTGGAAAGAGACACGAGAAGTAAACTCAAAGGTCAGCATTTGATAAAGAATATCTGAAATAACTTCTATTTTCTTTATTTTTTCTTTTGACAAAATTATCCAATTCAGACTCGGTGACTTTGGGAGTCCTTGACACTAACTATAATTGTAAAAAAAAGTTTTATCTAAAATCAAATGGAATAAGTCAGCAAGGTTTTAGATTATTAAAAAAAATCAATGTTGAGCAAAGCTATTTTTCCTTTTGAAGTCCACTAGTTTACACAACTTATACCCAGATATAAAATAATGTGCTAAAGAAGCAGTAACACTAATCATATCTAGCAGCAGTAAATTGGGACTAAAAATACTCAACAGGTCTACATTGCACTCTTCTGGAATTCTGCACAGGAGGCAAGCAGTATTTTAAAATGTGACTGTTGAAAACACAAAGGCATAGTCTTTGATTAACATGTCTGACCAAAATTGTGTTAATTTGCTCAGATTCCAATATGAAAACAACACTGTAATATAAAGTATCTGATCCTATTTTAGGCCTACACATTCACTTATTGAGCTAGTGAGTAGTTCCAAATCTGCAGACCTATTTTTCAAATGGAGATTGTCTCAGCCTGTTACCAGTTTCTACAGGAGACTGCTAATAACCCCTTCAATCAGATCAGGTATGTCGAAGAAGGAACAGATCTGGAAGATCAAGGACCAGGGGCCTTGTCAGCCCCTGAGAATCAGCCCTGATTCTTAGCACAAACTCCCAAACATTTATCAAATGTTTTCCTGCTTCAACATGCATGATTTTAATTGGTGATGGATTAGGAGACTTTAAGATCTGATGACAAGCGTCTTTTGTGTTGGAGCTGGGAAACTTAAAAAACATGAAGGACACTAATGCAGTAACCTAAGCAGTAGTTTTGAGAACTACTGGAATGGATACTTATGCCATAAAAATGACCAGGATTGTTTTTGTCAGGTTTGTTTATGTATTTTACTTGACCAGCAGCAAATCAAAGGATGTTCTTGGTATTTCAGACCATTGAGATGGATAATTAGGAATTATTTGTTGAAATTAAATGCCATATTACATCAGGAGTGTGTCACTGGATGAATAAATGAAATGAGGTGCTGGAAATAAGTTTTTTAGTGGATGTCCTGAATTAAGTTTTTAAAACTGCAAATGAGACTGAACCGAGTTGGATCAGATCATCCTGATGATGTACATCCTGAGGCCCTGGAATGGGATGAATTTTAACAATGACATCTAAACTCATTTTTGTTGTTTTAGGTTCCATGTAAATCCAACAAATGTTATGTTTGTCCTGCAGCAAACGGGAGATTATCACTGTACTGTAATTAACTTTGTGTTATTAGAATACCATTTCTGTACGGTGATGTGAAAAACCACTGCCGGAACTGTTTATAACTTTATTACAGAATAAATTAAATCAAATATTTTGATATTTGTGTACTTACTGAAGAAGTCTCATCTGATTAATATTACTGAACTTAATGTTCTGTTCTTGGCATATTCATATGTTGTCACAGTGAAAAAAAAAAGATCAGACTGATTTAATCCACATAAATGCAGATGAGCAGAAGTTCACTTTCATGCAGTTAGATAAAAACTAACAGGATAGAGTTTGTTGATACAAAAAGCATTTGATCTTTAAATAGATATGTAGAAAGATAATGTGCTCATAAGTTTACATACCCTGCCAAAATGTATACCTCGAGTTTCGTTTCTGCTCAGCTGGAGAAGGTTATGGCACATCCACACATTTATGTGTTCTAAGCATCTGTTCTGTGTTTGATTAGTTTCAGTCACGTGGTGACATCGAAATGTAGAGCTGTGTATCATCTGCATAGTTATGGTAGCTGATCTTATTTCCTGTTATAACCTGAGCAAGTGGGAACATATAGATATTAAATAATAGAGGTCCTAGGATTGAGCTTGTGGTACCCCAAACAAAAGTCACCACAAGTTGACTTTTGTCAGGTGACTTCTGTCCACTTTGATGAGAAGTTTCCTATTAAAACAAAGAAATCTCAGTTCTTTATGTAAGATTCTAACCAGTTGAGCACTGGACCGGAGAGTCGGACTCAACTCTCCAGTCGATTCAGAAAATGTCATGGTCGACAGTGTCAAAAGTTGCATTGAGGTCCAACAGAACCAGCACTGTGGTTCTACAACAGTGTATTTATATGGATGTCATTGAACACTCTGTCTCTGTGATGTGGTGAGTATGAGAACCAGACTGAAGGATGTCAAAGTGGTTGTTTACTGTTAGGGAGTTACTTAACTATTTAAACAGCTTTTTCAATAATTTTGCTGATGAATGGGAGGATGGAGATCAGCCTGTAATTTTGAAGCAGTAAGTTGTCCAGATTGCCCTTTTTTATCAGTGGTTTGGTTGGATGGAGCCATTTATTATCAAACTGTATTTACTCATTTTAAATCATAATGATCACAGAAACTACCCAAATGACCCTGGTCAAAAGTTTACATGCCCCAGATCTTCATATCGTGTATTGCTCCCTTTAACATCAATGACAGTTTGGAGTCTCTTGTGGTTGTTGTGAGTGAGGTTGTTTATTTATTCTTGACGGTAAAACTGCCCCTTCTTCTTCAAGAAAGCTCTTCCAGTTTCTCTAAACTCTTGTGTTGCATGAACTGCAGTTCAGTTCAGTTCAATTTTATGCATATAGCACCAATTCACAACAAATATCTCAAGGCACTTTACAAAAAAAAAGCATTTAAATTCAATCACGCAACTTCATGTTGAAAGTTGGTGGGGATGCATTGTGAAGAAGAAGACCATGGGGGTGGGAAGTGATAGGTTGAACAAATGTTCACATTCTTTATTGGCCACAGTTTATGCGACTGGAAAACCTTTTTTAGTGCCAAGAAAGGTCAAAACTTAAATGTGAATGCCATATGCAGTCTTATTCAATAAGCTTGTCATATTAATGGTATCTTTTGATAATGACCCTTTAGCGGGTGTTAAACATACTAACAGTTATAAAGATGTTAAAACATCAGTCATCTAATTAATCTATATAATGTGTTATCCAATTTCTATAAAATGTGGTTAAATTAAGACCGATAAAAGTGCTGATGTATGGATATGTAAAATATGTATTCTGTCTGGATATAAAACTATTCAATTCTTCAATTCTGTCAGGGAATTTTTCTTTTAAAATGGCCAATAATTTAATTTTACTTTATTGCCGCTGTAGGAGCCATGGTTTAAAATTTACCAAACTGTGACTCCTATACTTTATGAAATGTTTCATCCTATTTGTTGATTGCTTTGAATATGACTACATTAGATGAATAAATTATACAATTTGACCAGGGAACAAACACCGTAGAAAAACAGATGGAAAACAACTTAAAACCAGTTGTTTTCTGTTTTTCTCTAAGTACGTGTCAACTTAATGTCACACGCAGACCCGTTGACATGGCAACCAGCAAACAACAGATCTTTCGTAGCCATTCAAACTTGTTAAATTGTTTGTGAAATTGTGTGTAGACCAAAATCACCAGCGTATGTAAACATTTGATCAGGGTCAAATGGGAGTTTCTTTTGTCATTATGATTTAAAAAAAGGGTTAAGCTGCAAGTGAAGTTATTCAATGTATGGATAAGGTTTTAATTCAGAGCAGCGTGTCTTTACTGGACATGTTAGATCTGGCTTCTGTCTTGGGTTTGTATAGTAAGCAGCCATACACAACAAAGGGCAGTTCAGTAAAATCTAAGTTTTCTTTAGATGCGTTCCCAGAAAGATTTTAATATACACATGAGTTTCTTAAAGTGGAAAAGATCATCTCTGTTATGCAAAGTAAGCTGAGATCAGCAGTTCCTCAGCTTCCTCATTGATTAGAGTTGCTTTCTTTTCTACATCCTGTTTCACAAACATGTTCAGGAAGGCTCACAAAAAAGTGCTAAATTTGCCTGTTTCAAGTCACACGGTCCTAACCAGTGACTTAGCAAATAATTTGAACAAAAGACTGGAAGGATCAGTTCCTTGCGCAAACAGTACAATGTCAACACAGCTAAAAACAAATACTTCCTTTGCAAGAATACAGGCACGTCTATACATTTTTTAAAATTACGTTTAAATGCAATATTTATTGCGAATTGTTTCAGAAAGTGAAGAGGTCACTATAGAGATTAATTTCACATTTTAAACTGTTATTCTTTGCAGTTTTAATGATTATGGTATTTAGGTAAAGAAAACCAAAGATTAGGTGTCTCAGACAAGATTACATTAGAGCAGTGGTCTCAAGCTGCATTCCTCGACAGCCTGAGTCCTGCAACATTTTGATAAGTCCCTTGTTCTATATTAAATGATGAAACTGCTTCACTAGCATTACTAGTATACTAGTATTACTCTGGAGAGTTTTGCTAATGAGCAATGTTGAAGCCAGGTGTGCTGAAGCAGAAAGACATCTAAAGTTTGCAGGAGACCATCCTGTTCTGTGTGTGTGCTCAGAGAAACAGCTTGGGACAAGAAACTCTGAAGGTCAAGGCTAGTTTCTATAAATAGTCATCTCGAGCTCTAAAATGAAGGCAGAAGCTGAACTGTTTGTGTCCAGGATGTATGGGGTCTGCAGTGATTTCAGTTGCCCCTTTTCTTGAATCTTGACCTGTACAAGTCCTGCATGTAAGATAAGTCAGCACTGATAATCCGTCTCTATCCCACCTTTTCCCAAAAGCACACGTCATTTTGTCGATGATGTGTCACAGAATCAAACAAATTCTATCCCACTTGAATAAGAAGACAAGCACATATAAGGACACCCTACAGTTTGCTTATCACCATAGAGTTGGAGTTGATGATGCCATCATACACCTTCTTCAACAATCCCACTGTCATCTGGAAAAAGCAGGCAGCACCATGAGGATCATATGGTTTGATTTCTCCAGTGTATCTCACACAATGCAGCCTGATCTGCTCTGTGAGAAACTCCAGAAGACACATTCCTTTTCACTATGTACACTTCAGACTTCCAGAACAAATCCAACTTCTGTCATCTACAGACATACTTAAATGACTCTGCAGTTGTTGAGTGTATCAGAGATGGACAAGAGGCTGAGTCATAAGTCCGTTGTTGAGTGTATTCTCTTTTGCCGTCATCTGTTGGGGCAGCAGCATGAGAACCTGATAAAGAAGGCTGGTTCTGTTCTGGGGACGACTGTGGAACCTCTGGAGATTATTATGCAATGAAGGATTTTTCATAAAATCAAGAAAGATCATACAAGATCATCATCTTTATGAGACTGTCTTGAGAAAGAGCATCTTCAGACAGAGGCTTCTTCAGATTCAATGTAATGCAGTCAATCCCTTTGGGATTAATAAAGTATTTTTGAATATGAATTCATAATCAGTCTTTCTAAGATTATCTAATTTCTTTAATGTCAGATATCCTCACGTCTCAGGATTCTCTAAAAAGTGACTATGATCGGTGCTCTTGGATTAATTAAAAATATATGTATTTCCTAGATGTAATTATCTTTGTTATTGAATGAATCCATTTCAGTTCCATAAATCTAAACTTATACTTCACATATAACTTTGTCATTTTGAATATACGTTCTTCAAAAGAAGCTCTAAAACTCTAACAATATACCATACTTTTTTCATTTGTAAATTTTCTTATTTGTGACATTTTAAAAAAGTTAAAGATGAGAAAAATGTTAGAGTAACTGCAATAACATTGCAAACCAGAAGAAGGCAGTAAGGCGGGACAAGGGATGTCAGCCGGTATTAAACGCCAAAGAAGAAGACATCCGGCATGTGAAAAAGAAACTTGATTGTTCGTGGCTGCTGAGTGTAAAAGGTAAGTCTAACACCCTAACACCTGTCACCTTCTCATGTTATACACCTCATAAAGAGATAATGATGCAAACTTGCAGTCTGAAAGAAAACGTACCACGGATGGCAGCATAACGTTAGATTAGGCTTCCGGTGTTTGTTTTTTCGGATAGGGAAACGAAACGAGGACCTGCAGTTATTGTAGATGAGTTAAACAGTGGAACATGTCTTATTAGAATGTAACAAATATTTAGAGGAACGTCAGCATTTAAAGTCAGTTAAACAGAGAAGAAAATATTTTCTATAATCTGTTAGATGTGTCAAAATCTATTCGAAATCAATTAGATAAAAAAAAATAAAACCCAGGTTGTTTAATCGTATTAAACATCTACAATAAACATATGTATGCAAACGCTCACACTCACCTTTGTTGTGTGTTTTCATAAATTCCCTCAGAATATCATTTACATTGCAGTCAGGAATGTGGCGGCAGGGCCGCCGCCAGGCTTTCTGTGGTTCAATACTAATAATTAGCACAATACTTACTGCTCATGAATTTAACATCCAACAGTCCACATCCAGTATGCAAGTAGGTTGCTTAAATTTTTTCTATTAGTTATAGATACTGAAATGTCTCTCCCCATGAGCAACAGTCAAAAGCAACATGCAACTACACATGAAGCAATCCAGACTTCTAAAAAATTTGATGTAGTTGCATTTTATTCAAGCTGCAGTACATAACTTTAATAAAAATATGTTTTCTCCATATTTGTTAAAGCTGTCACCATGTCATAGCAGTTTGTTATGAGACAGATAATCTGTGAAAACAATCAATCTCCTCCACCTCCTTCCTGAATTACAATTACTGGTTAAAGTAATGCACCGTTCTGACCAAAACAACCAATCAGAACCAGTAGGCCACTCTTAGCACTGTGAATTAGCCTCATTCACTCACTGCTAAATGTGCTAATGGGGGAGAAACAACTTATCATTACAAGAAACTGTTGATCTGTCATCATTGGTAGCTATGCTAACTAAACTGAGCATTCACAGTTTGAATCTACACAGCTCTGTGCTATGCTAGCTGCAGCATGGCACAAATTGAGGGGGAGGAAGGATGAGCAGCACCACATGGGATTGTGATTGACAGCACTAAAACTTTCCTGCCTCTGACTGGTTGTTTCTAGCACTGGGAGAAAGCAGAGGAAATAGATTTTTCACAGATTACCTCTCCTACCATACTGTCACAACATGACAGTTTTAACAAAAATGTGGAAAAAATTTTTATAAAAAAGTGACATATTGCAGCTTTAATTTCACTCAAGAGAGGATGGGTCAGGAGGGACATGGGTTAGAGCTGCTGCTGACTGACTCATCTGTTGTTAAGAGGTCAAAGGCACAGGGAACAAGTTAAATATATGAATATGTTGGTACTTTTTTTCATTAATTCATTAAATGCTAGTGAAATGAAGGCAAACAGTAGTCTGTTGCTAAGCTAATTATGCTAAATGTTTGATAATCTCTCACAGTCTACCTATCTCTCTGGGAGAAAAACTGGGTTATAAATTAACACTATTGCCTTTTTCTCCCTCTCTCTATTTTGTTTTTGAAAACCCAATTTTATAACTTTTCTTAGCTTAACTGGCACAGTCGTTGGTGGTGGCTGTATTCAGCTGCAGCTTTTACTGACTGCAGCTGAACACAGCGTCACTGTCAAGAGCTCCAAGCAGGAATGAACCATTTCATGCAGATCCAGAGGGGGGGAAGGAGGGTCAGGGTGTTCAGGGCAAGAACAGATATGTGTTCTTTGACCTGGGAGTGGTAGCATTACATTTTTACTGCTAAAAACAATCTTTGAAAATACAATATTATTAATTTTGTATTTGACAGGATCTCGATTTTTAAAAATTTTATTTCTATGAACAAAATACAAATAATTAAATTGCTGGTCAGGGGCCCTAGTCATCACTTTTCACCCCTTTACCGTGCCCCTGGGTGGCGGTAAATACACCTTAAGTTGGTTTGCCATCCGCCAATAAAATACAGTAGTAGTAGTAACAGCAGCAGCAACAGCAGGAGTAGTATTAGGAGACTTCCGGTGGTTCAGCAGCAGGACTTAACTTGATTCTCAGCTGTTAAAACAGAAACAGTTGTTTTCTGGAAACGTTGGCCTTCTTGTGTCTGAACACACATGCTCCTGCCCTGTAAACCTGGAGCTCTGGTTGTGTTCTGTAGATTCCTGGAAACAGCTACTTCGCATTACCTTTCCAAAGAAAGACATGTCTTGTTCTGCTGGTGACCCAAACTTCTGTCCTGAATGCGGGAATGTTCTCCCGCTCCCCGGAATATCCAACACAGTTCAATGCCCTCGCTGCACCTTCAGCATCCCTGTAACAGGTACTGTCCTCCTGATTCTGATCAGCTACATTCTATCTATCTTTCGAGAGAGAGACATAGATTTGATTTTGCTTCCTTGTGTTCATTACCCAGATTTCTCTGGCCTAGAAGTCTGTTCAGCTGTGGTGTTTAACCCTGAGCAGAGGTCACTAGTGGCTCTGAAGGGTGATGATGGCTCTGAGCTGAAGGGACCTGTGGTAAGACCAGCCTGTTCATAGAGCTACATGTGGTGCTAACAGTTGGAAATGGTTAATAATGAGGGGTTCTGCTCTCCTACAGATCGACAGACGATGTGCTCGCTGCAATAAAGACGGGATGATTTACCACACTAGGCAGATGAGATCTGCAGATGAAGGACAGACTGTGTTCTTCACCTGCATAAACTGCAGGTGACTTCAAGAGACCTTTACATTTCCATATAGCTATGTGATGACTTTTCTCAGTTTCTATCTTTATGTTTTAGGTATCAAGAGAAGGAAGACTCCTGACAGAAATATTCCAAGTGTCTACAGGCAAATCTATTTACTAGAAAACACTGCTGTCAGATCCAAGTTATGTTCTGCATCTGGAATCTCACTTCAGAGGAAGAACCAGAATCGACAAACTCTACTTTTCATGTATGACTTGTTTGTGGTGGAAATAAAGTTTACAATGAGTTAACATTCACATGATGTTCCCTACATTTTTTAAAATATGAACATTTAGCAAAGATGATCAGTTAATATAAACAAAGATGTAGAGATGTACGTATATAAAAATTTGTGCCAACATCAACATCCGATAATATTGCTGATAACCAGTATTTATCAGTAATTAATACTGCTGATATAGTTTCCCGACTATATAGAATCTAAGACTAGATTATATTTTTTTTCTTCAGTGAATACCAAAATAAATTTGTAAAGCAGTTGCCTTTCTTTAAATAAGGAAACGATGCCAAACCTCTTTAAAGTTTTGGATCTACAATGATCCAAAGCACATTCTGTTCCTAAGTAAAATTTATTTTTACTGAACTTTTCACAGACATAAAATCACAAAGCGCTGTACAATAGAAATCAATCTTAAAACTACAAAACCTAAACCCAACATAAACAATATAATCAAGAGATAAAAGCCTGGGAAAATAAAAATGTTTTTCGCTGCTTTTTAAAAACTTCCACCAAGTCACCAAAACGGAGCTGCAAGAGCAAGTTGTTCCACAGCCCTGGGGCCACTGATTGAAAGGCCCGGTTCCCTTTAGGTTTTAACTGTGTATGTGGAACACGAAAGCATGAATGATTTTCTCTAGGTCAACTCTGGAAACCTAGAGAAATGTATAATATTAGAAATGTTTCTTAAACGAAAGAAACAAGAATGAGAAACAGCCTAAATGTGAGTGGAAGCCTAATGAATCAAATGTGATGTCTAGATAGCAAACCTGTCCAGTTGAATACAATTGAATGTCATCCATGTAAATGTGATAGGGTATATCTGAAAAGGACTGAACAATGCCAGCAAGTGGAGTAATACAAAAGGAATACAAAAGTGGACCCAAAACCGAGCCTTGTGGCACCCCACAAGTTAAGGAGGCATAGTCAGAGGAAAACCTGTCCGTCTTAATGCAGAATGTCCTATGAGATAAATATGAGGTCAGCCAGTTCAAAGCTAAATCAGAGATACCAGTCAGGACCTTCAGCCTGTTTAACAGGATTGCATCAAAGGCTGCATTGAGATCTAATAAAACCAACACAGAGTATTTTCCCTCATCAGCTGCCATTAACAGATCATTATGGACTTTTACTAAAGCAGTTTTAGTGAATGAAAATATTACACTCATAGTTTATTGTTGCAGGAAAAAAAATCTGCAATTACACTTTAGTTGATCATTTTGACCAATGTTACAAATAGATTGGACAACTATGATCTATAGTTTATAGGTTTATTTCTTGTCTAATTATTTTAGTTACTCTAGTTTAATTATGTTTAGTTTGCAGGACTGCTAGATTCATTTCCTAGTCCCCTGTGACTAGTGACATGCTCCCCCTCTTATCTCTTGCTCTCAGTCTCTCAGTTTGCCTTCTGCTCTCTCCCCTCACACCTGCAACCTGTTAGTTAATCAGCCCAGGTCTATTGTCCCAGTATTCACTCTCCCACTATTTGATCTCACCTTTTTCATATTTTCCTCACTCCTTCTGTTTCTTCCCTGGTTTTGCTGCATCCTTATTTTGTCTCCTGGTTGACTTTTTGTTCTGGATTATTTTTGTTTGACTCTGGCTTTCTGTGAGGAACCAGACAAAGTGCAGCCCGAAGACCCCTATGATGAATACAAACTTTGGACTGCGTTTTCCCTCGCCCGGACGCGGGTCACCGGGGCCCCACTCTGGAGCCAGGCCTGGAGGTGGGGCACGATGGCGAGCGCCTGGTGGCCGGGCTTTTACCCACGGAGCCCGGCCGGGCTCAGCCCGAAGAGGAGACGTGGGGCCCCCTTCCGATGGGCTCACCACCTGTCCGAGGGGCCAAAGGGGTCGGGTGCATTGTGCTATGGGCGGCAGCCAAGGGAGGGGACCCTGGCGGTCTGATCCTCGGCTGCAGAAGCTGGCTCTTGGGACGTGGAACGTCACCTCTCTGGTGGGGAAGGAGCCGGAGCTAGTGTGCGAGGCTGAGAGGTTCCGGCTAGAAATAGTCGGCCTCACCTCGACGCATGGCTCTGGTTCTGGAACCAGTCTCCTTGAGAGGGGCTGGACGTACTTCCACTCTGGAGTTTCCCACGGTGAGAGGCGCCGGGCTGGAGTGGGCATACTTGTTGCCCCCCATTTGGGCGCCTGTACGTTGGGGTTCACCCCGGTGAACGAGAGGGTAGCCTCCCTCCGCCTACGGGTGGGGGGACGGGTTCTGACTGTTGTTTGTGCTTACGGGCCGAACGGCAGTTCAGATTACCCACCCTTCTTGGAGTCCTTAGAGGGGGTACTGGAGAGTGCCCCTCCTGGGGACTCCCTTGTTCTACTGGGAGACTTCAACGCTCACGTGGGCAATGACAGTGAGACCTGGAGAGGCGTGGTTGGGAGGAACGGCCCCCCCGATCTGAACCCAAGCGGTGTTCTGTTGTTGGACTTCTGTGCTCGTCACGGATTGTCCATCACGAACACCATGTTCAGGCATAAGGGCGTCCATATGTGCACTTGGCACCAGGACGCCCAAGGCCGCAGTTCGATGATTAACTTTGTCATCGTCTCATCGGATTTGCGGCCGTATGTCTTGGACACTCGGGTGAAGAGAGGTGCGGAGCTGTCCACTGACCACTACCTGGTGGTGAGTTGGCTCCGGTGGTGGGGGAGGAAGCCGGTCAGACCTGGCAGGCCCAAACGTGTAGTGAGGGTCTGCTGGAAACATCTGGCGGAGTCCCCTGTGAGACGGAGCTTCAACTCTCATCTCCGGCAGAACTTCGAACACGTTCCGGGGGAGGTGGGGGACATTGAGTCTGAGTAGACCATGTTCCGTACCTCCATTGCCGAGGCGGCCTATCAGAGCTGCGGCCGCAAGGTTGTTGGTGCCTGTCGAGGCGGCAACCCTCGAACCCGTTGATGGACACCTTCGGTGAGGGATGCTGTCAAGCTGAAGAAGGAGTCCTACCGGGCCTTTTTGGCCTGTGGGACTCCAGAAGCAGCAACCCGAGCCGCATGCGAAACGGCATGCGGCTCGGGTTGTCGCTGAGGTAAAAACTCGGGCGTGGGAGGAGTTTGGAGAGGCCATGGAGACAGACTTCCGTACGGCTTCGAGGCGATTCTGGTCCACCATCCGGCGTCTCAGGAGGGGGAAGCAGTGCAGCACCAACACTGTTTATAGTGGGGATGGTGCGCTGCCTACCTCAACTCGGGACGATGTGGGCCGGTGGGCGGAATACTTCGAAGACCTCCTCAATCCCACCAACATGCCTTCTGTTGAGGAAGCTGAGCCTGGGGACTCTGGGCTGGGCTCTCCAATCTCTGGGGACGAGGTCGCCGAGGTGGTCAAAAAGCTCCTCGGCGGCAGGGCCCCGGGGGTGGATGAGATCCGCCCGGAGTTCCTTAAGGCTCTGGATGTTGCGGGGTTGTGTTGGCTAACGCGACTCTGCAATATCGCATGGACATCGGGGGCAGTTCCCCTGGACTGGCAGACTGGGGTGGTGGTCCCCCTGTTTAAAAAGGGGGACCGGAGGGTGTGCTCCAATTACAGGGGGATCGCACTCTTAAGCCTCCCTGGTAAGGTCTATTCAGGGGTCCTGGAGAGGAGGGTCCGTCGGATAGTCGAACCTCGGATTCAGGAAGAGCAGTGTGGTTTTCGTCCTGGTCGTGGAACACTGGACCAGCTCTACACCCTCAGCGGGGTCCTGGAGGGTGCATGGGAGTTCGCCCAACCAGTCTACATGTGTTTTGTGGACTTGGAGAAGGCGTTCGACCGTGTCCCTCGGGGAGCCCTGTGGGGGGTACTCCGGGAGTATGGGGTACCGGGCCCTTTGATACGGGCTGTCAGGTCCCTGTATGACCGGTGTCAGAGTCTGGTCCGCATTGCCGGCAGTAAGTCGGGCTCGTTTCCGGTGAGAGTTGGACTCCGCCAAGGCTGCCCTTTGTCACCGATTCTGTTCATTACTTTTATGGACAGAATTTCTAGGCGCAGCCGAGGTGTTGAGGGGATCCGTTTTGGTGGCCTTAGGATCGCATCTCTGCTTTTTGCGGATGATGTGGTCCTGTTGGCTTCATCGGAACGTGATCTGCAGCTCTCACTGGAGCGGTTCGCAGCCGAGTGTGAAGCGGCCGGGATGAGGCTCAGTGCCTCCAAATCCGAGGCCATGGTCTTGAGCCGGAAAAGGGTAGAGTGCCTTCTCCGGGTCAGGGGGGTCATCCTGCCTCAAGTGGAGGAGTTTAAGTATCTGGGGATCTTGTTCACGAATGAGGGAAGAAGGGAACAGGAGATCGACAGGCGGATTGGGGCAGCGTCTACTGTGAAGCGGGCGCTGTACCGGTCCGTCGTGGTGAAGAGAGAGCTGAGCCAAAAAGCGAAGCTCTCGATTTACCGGTCAATCTACGTTCCCACCCTCATCTATGGTCATGAGCTTTGGGTCATGACCGAAAGAACGAGATCACGGGTACAAGCGGCCGAAATGGGTTTCCTCCGCAGGGTGGCTGGGCTCTCCCGTAGAGATAGGGTGAGAAGCTCGGTCATCCGGGAGGGACTCAGAGTAGAGCTGCTGCTCCTCCACGTCGAGAGGAGCCAGTTGAGGTGGCTCGGGCATCTGGTAAGGATGCCTCCTGGACGCCTCCCTGGTCAGGTGTTCCGGGCACGTCCCACTGGGAGGAGGCCTCGGGGAAGACCCAGGACACGCTGGAGGGATTACGTCTCTCGGCTGGCCTGGGAACGCCTTGGGATTCCCCCGGAGGAGCTGGAAGAAGTGGCTGGGGAGAGGGAAGTCTGGGCCTCCCTTCTGAAGCTGCTGCCCCCGCGACCCGACCCTGGATAAGCGGAAGAAAATGGATGGATGGATGGATGGATGGATGGATGGATGGATGGATGGATGGATGGATGGATGGATGGATGGATGGATCTGGCTTTCTGTGTTTTTATAAGTTTGTTTTCTCAGTATTCTTTATAAAATCTTCAAAATCACCTGCTTCTTTTACCTCTCTGCATTTGGGTCCACTGTAAAAAACACGCAACATGATAACTATATTGGGGGAGACATTTTTACTGAACTGTGGGTTTAATAAAAATATTTTTTTCTATAATGCTTGCTTTGCTTTGCTTTTAGCATTTCAATGGGTGGAAGAGGTCAGACCATTGAAATCAATCATTTGTTCAGATTCTAGTTCTTCATTAGTCAGTTTGCAAAATAATCAGACAGTAGACCATATATATTAATTGAAATACAACAAACACTTTACAGAATCAATATGATGGAGCTAGCAATACATTTTGTATGGGTTCCAGCACATCACGGGATTAAGGGAAATGAAATGGCAGACAGGATGGCTAAGGCGAGTAGCAATCAGGTAAGGATATATATTAATGTTAGTTTTAGTATAACAGAAATAAAGGGTATAATTAAACAAAAAACAAATGAGAGTTGACAAAAGTTATGGGAATAAGAAAAGAATGGAAGGTGGTTATTATTGATTTACTGCTAAAGGACTCGGGAAGCAGAGGATATAAGGCTATATTCTTTTGAAACAGAGTAAGTTGTAAAATAGGATACGTTTTTTTTTTTGGTCATGTGGTCCATACTCCTTGCCAGTTGGTGGCGGTAATGCTTACCTAACGTTTCTTGCCAACCGCCAATAAATATCAAGAAGAGTTTGCCGTCCTGCCTTACTCCTTCACGGTTCGTCGCCAAATAACCGTGAAGGTTTTTGTGTGTTTTTTAATATTTTTTTTGACAAGGTTGTGTTTCTCGTCAGTTCCGGACGTTTTGTCGACAGGGTCATGCTGTCGTAAATTTTCTACGGA
The DNA here is from genome assembly GCF_904066995.2 of Poecilia reticulata. Lineage (NCBI taxonomy): Eukaryota > Metazoa > Chordata > Actinopteri > Cyprinodontiformes > Poeciliidae > Poecilia > Poecilia reticulata. The sequence continues at coordinate 65,296 of NC_088840.1, read as the reverse complement.
AGATATATATGTTCTGATTATACTAAGGCAAGGAAGATAGAGAAGCTGTTAATAGATGTTATAGGTGAGTAGAGACGACCAGCAGCATGTAGTTGTGATTGTTGAAATATTTCGGTTCTGTGGCAGATCATGAAGCTGCGGGTCCAGCTGCAGTGTAAGAACCTCCATGAATACTTAAGAGAACTGAATCCTGAGATACTGGACAGACTGTATAACCACCCTGCAACATGTCTGGCTGTCTACAGGTATGTACCACCATGTCTTGGACTTGTATTCTGTAAACCCAGCCTCTGCCTGTAATATTAAATTCAAGATTTTCTGTTTCCAGGGAGCTTCCCTCACTTGCTAAGAACTATGTGATGCGCATGCTGTTCCTGGATCAGCCTCTCCCCCAGGCAGCTGTGGCACTTTGGGTGCAAAAAAATAGTCAGAGGTGAGCAAGTAGTAAAAGTGTTATCACACAAAGAGCATCTCTACTCTTTGCAAACTAATCTGACTCCATATTAGAATTTCTAAAAAGATTTACTGGCCTTTTTTACTATTTGGGGTTAAAGTAGACTATATTTTCACTGTTTTGGGTTGGTTAGGACCCAGCATATTTTTATATGCTCAGTGTCAGAAAAGTAAGGGAATTTGTTTTGAGAATACAGAACTAAACTTACACCAACGGTATTATACCTTTAAACAGTTTCAGAACGCTCAGAGGAACACTCATCCTCTGAGCGGTTATCAGTTTAAGTACTGATAACCGTACTTAAAATATTTGATCCAACATTGCTTGCTTGTGTGACATAATAAGAAAAATCTTAAAAATCAACCAAGAGATCAGGAAGAGTTTTGTGAACCTGCTTCATCCCACCTTGGGCACAAATTCTTGGAGATGCAATCTTCATCTGTTCAAACAACAAGTATAATATGGTAACATCCAGTTATCGTCATGGAGATTGGTTCTGTGTCCTGGAGATAAACATGCTCTGCAAATCAACCCCATTGATGCTTTTTCACAACACTGTACCTGTTGAAGATAATTTTTTCTACCTTTTCTCTTCTTCCAAGAATACATTTTTCCAATTAGCTTTTCGATTAACAATCAGTCCAAAGTGGTTGAAATGTATTAACATTGTTTTGTGTGTATTTTTATTCACATGTAGACAAATAGACAAGTTGTACGAAACATTGTGATTGTGGAAATGATGAGATGACTCTGGGAACCTGAAGCCTTTCTATCAGCCTCTCAACAGAACAAAGATTGTCTGATTGTGTTTCTCACTGGTTCTAGTTGAACTGATTGTATTTATTTGTTATCGGCGTGTTCCTGCAGGGATCATGATGACTGTGTCTCAGTGCTGACCGGTCTTCGCCTTTGGCATAGTCAGCACCTTCAAGGTGGGCTTCAAGGATACATTTTAAATCCAGTGTTCAAAGACAACCTGGGAACAGCACTGCTTGGAGGGTATGTCTGCATTCAAAAAGCATCATTATTTTTATGGCCTTGTTCATTCTTTGTACTCCAGACTGAGTGACGTGGCAGAGGCTAATATATTCTCACATTTTTACTGCATCTACCAGGCTAAAAACAAATTTGTTATGTTAGAAATTTACACCAAAAATGACCCTGATTTACCTTGAGCTGCACAGTGGAGATGGTCTTAAACATTTTGGATTCGTTACATTTTTGAATCATTATGTTTCAGTCATCTTAGTTTAATCTCCACTACAGGTCATATTCTCTGGTAACATGTTTTACCTTCTAAATGAGGAAGCTACTGTCATTCTGTGCAGTTTCCTGGTGTGTTTGGAGTGTTTTTTACAACATGTTGCCGAATGGCACTATGGACTTCATTTGTAAAAATTGGTTTAACTTTAGGCCTAGAAATATTTGCCTACTTTTTGCTACAAAAATAGGTAGCAGAATTTTAACAGAATTCAAATCGGGATGCAGCTTATTTAAAATAACTGACTCACAAGTCAATCTTTAAATACATGATGTATTTGACTGTGGAGAAAAACTCTTCGATTATCACAAAGTTACCATCTTTATGTCCTCCCCAAAGTAGCTGCAACAAAATAGTTTCTAAACATTTTAATGGCTTTTTAATAAGCTTTTTTTATAAGTCATAACCTTTTTATTTCAACATAGAAGATTGCATTACAAGTTAGATATGACAAGTTACATATGTTATTTTATCAGAAAACCCTTTAGAAGTTAATCTCAGATTTATCAAGCTGCCATTTGACGTTATGTTTTTGATTTCTTTTCTGGTCTTGGTGTAAAAAATATGTGAAAAGAGATGAAACTTTCTCCACTGAGGTGAGAGTTTTACTTTGGCTCTCCAAACATTAGATAAAATGCATTTGTACAATCACAATGTCAACAATTTATACTCAGAAAAAAGTTATTGCACAGGGGATGAATGGTTTCTAGCTGGCATGAGGAACCTTACAGCTACTCACTGAGCTCAGAAGTTCAAACTGGCAAATGAGAAGGCAACTGTCTGCTTTTATATTTTATTTTTTGTATTTATTTTTTAAGCTAGTTTTCATGTTATTTATTTATTTAATTTATTCATTGTTTATTAACTTCCACCGGGCTCGATCCCTCCGGAGGGGATGTTGGGACCGGCAAGATCGCCATGGATTATGGTCGGACTAAGATGACAGTCCAGAAACAAGCTTTGATATTTTAAATTTCCCACAGTTCCAGCTGGTGACACTGGCTCCATTTTAAAATCATAAGGGTGGATGCCTTTAACATGGTTAGTTCTTTATCTGGGCTGCATTAATATCTAGCTAGCTCTGACAGCACCATGTCTTTTTGTGTGAGAGAAATGGATTCATCTATCAGCTTGAGTTTCCTTTGTAATCCAACCAACGTCATATTATGTAAAAAAAAAATGTACATAACGTGACTTTCTTATTCTAACAGAACTTGACTGGCTAATGCTATGTGCTTTAAAATATGATCATTTCTCTGCTCTGTTAAATGACGGGATGGTGTTCTGCTCCACAGAGGGGCACAGTGGGCGGATGAGGGGAGCAGCCTGGGCCCTGATCGCCATGCACGTGACATTGAGAGCCTGGACCGCTATGCTATGGAACGCTGGGAAGTGATCCTGCAGTTCATGGTGGGTTCACCTAGTGCTGTTAGTCAAGATCTGGCTCAGCTCTTGATTCAAGCCGGCCTCATGAGAAGGTACAGACAAATCCAGCTCACTTAATGCTTTTTCAAGTATGTACATATAAAGAAAAATACACAAGTTAATTGTAAATCAGGTAACCAATTTATTTTCCCAATTACTGTGGAATGTCTGCAGATTTTTTGTTATTGCCATATTGCCTGTTCAGGTTTCACTGGAAGATGACATCAATATGATATAATTGCATTTACTATATTTGTTTTGCAACTTTCATAAGCAGTGATAAGAAAACAAGCAAAAGTAACAGAAGGACCTTCTGTTACCACAAACAGGCCAGAATACTCAAAGCATTGAAAGCCTTCAACATATAAAGAAACTAGTAGAAGAGACTCCTAATTTGAGCTTATTGTAAAAATCACAGCAAGGACCACTTACAGGGAATGCTGAAGATCAGTGACCATTAAGTTTCACAGATGTTATCTCCACTGCGCCATCGGACATTTAACTGGATTGAAAATCTGTGCATAAGCCAGGAACAAAAAATTACTTTCTCATAATGCAAACCATCAATAATTAAAACAGCAGTGTTTAAAACAGATTTTCTGGCGTAATCTTCATAACAGAAAATATCAACATCCATCAGTCAAATCTTCAAAAAACATCTCTAACATTAATGTGTTTGGTGTATTTTAACAGCATCAGCGGCTGAATGAATTCCATGGAAGAATAGAAGTGTGTGGTTGTTTGAATTGTAGTTTTCAAGATCAAATTATTGCATTTATTTAACAAAAAAGGTTGATTGCTACAGTGGGAAAGGTTAAAGTAAAGCTGTAGTTTTCCACCCATATGCTGATTTGTTCTAAGCTCTCAACATTTAGTTTAGTGCCTCAAGTTGATACTCTGTTCAATAAATTGCTGTCTGAGCGGACGCTAACGCAAGATTGTCAACTGGAAAGACCTTTCATGCAGAATGGTCATGCTAAAGGTCAAAACAAAGAACTGTTTCTCATGTTGCTCTCTCATTTTCTTTCTATATAAGTGAGGCAGGGGAAGCACCGTACATCACTTCTGCTGGTTTTCAGTTCCTCCTTCTGGACACAGCCTCTCAGCTTTGGTACTTCACTTTGCAGTACCTCAAAACTGCTCAGGTAACGGTAGACTTGGAACTGGTAGCAGAAGTGTTGCATGTTTAGTATTCAGTTTGTAGTTATAGTCATGTTGTTGGACTCTATTCTGAGGGATTTCTAACCATGACTTTACACATTGCAAAGTAAAGTTCCAAATGTAATTTTTATGGTATTCTATTACTGCCTTGTTTACTCTCATCCAAGTTCAAATCCAATAGGGTGGAAAATGCAACGTGCTCTGTCCTGTAAGAAAAATCAGAAGAAAGGTGTTTTTTTGTTTTTTTTAGAATTGGCTAAGTCCTTCAACCTTTTTAGTTTTACTGCAAAGAACAATTTGGACAATTCTCTTTTTCTCTTGCATATGAACATACATTTTTGATGTTTTTTTGTTTTTGTCTTGCAGTCTAGAGGGATGGACCTTGTGGAGATTTTATCCTTCTTGTTCCAGCTCAGTTTTTCTACTTTGGGGAGAGTGAGTGCAAACTTTTTTGCTTGGATTCTCATGTTTAGTGTCTTGTTATTAAAGCATCTGTCTGTTGGCCTGCAGCACCACAGGCTCTACTTAAGCCCTAGTAGTAGCAGACTTTAGAGGCATTAGTCAAACTCACCGTCCTGCTGGAACTGACACTCTGATCGGCCTGGTATTTCTAGACTGATTTTTGTTTTTCTTGTTATACACCATGTACTGCTGGTGCTTCAGGATTACTCAGTGGAGGGGATGAGTGAGTCGTTGCTAACTTTCCTGCAGCACCTTCGGGAGTTTGGACTGGTGTTTCAGAGGAAGGTGAGACCTCTTTATTCACAAGCTCCTTATTTTCTTTTTCCAGTTTAACGCATTGATGCAAAAAGGAGAATGAAAATGTCAGATGAAGTGTCATCATTTTAATTAACTGCATAATTATCATATTTACAAATCATGACTGTATTGATCATTTTCTACATTCCCAAGGAGGAGTTGGTAGCGTTTGCCTAAATAGTTTTCAGGTGACGTGAAAGAAAATAAATGTGTAATCTGTCTGTAGTAATGTAAAAAATATTTTTAGAATCTAATTCCTCCACCATGTATATTCAGAGGAAGTCCCGGCGGTACTATCCCACCAGACTGGCAATTACTTTGGCTGCTGGAGTAACTACCAGCTCCGCCTCTCCATCCTCCACCAACATTGCTTCCATTCCTGGAACTAAAGATGCAGGCTTCATTGTTGTGGAAACCAATTATCGTCTCTACGCCTACACAGGTAAGACTGAACAAAATTAGTAAAAGATGGTTGGTTAAAAAAGACCACCTCATTCCAGAATGCTTTTTTTCTTCTTTTGTTTTATAGTGTACTGGCATATGTAGCAATCAATTCAGTTTGTTTATATAGCACCAATTCATAATGTCGTCTCCTGCCACTTTACAAAAAAAATCATTTCAATTCAATATTACATATATTCAAACTGATCATCACACAGTCACACAATCGGATGTGAATAAAGGTGTGGACTTTCTGTTGAGTTCATAGCACCATGTTCCTGTCCATGTTGCAGGCAAAATCAAATTCATTCACCCAACACTTTTGTCATAGCTGTTCTTTTTAGCCCAATACATTTTTATTAAAGAAAACTTTTTTTTACTTCTCAATTTAACATATTGAAGATGCCACAACACTGATATAGAAGCAATAGACCTTTAGTGAAGCAGCTGCAGTTTTTTCAGGGGATAAAACTTCATTCATTCATCCCTCTGGAATCTATTCTCACTTGCTTTTGTTTTTCAGATTCAGAACTTCAGATTGCTCTGGTGGCTCTTTTCAGTGAGCTGTTGTATCGCTTTTCCAATGTGGTGGTCGCTCAGCTTACAAGAGAATCCGTTCAGCAGGCCATTGCTAATGGAATTACCGCTCAGCAGGTGTGTGGCCTGTCAGGCAGACCTGTGCAGTAATGACACAGGGAAGGGAAAGTAAACAGAAGAGATGCAGAACCAAACCAAAAGTCCTTCAGTGCTCCATATTCTCACCTTTTTTACTTATTACTTGCCAGTTGTTCTCCAGAGATTAAGGTCATTTTATTTATATCGCACATTTTCAGCAACAAGGCAGTTCATAGTACTTGTTCTATTGGCATAATCTGGTAATTCACCCACTAATAGGCTGAATTCTATTCCGTTTTTAATGTACTAATAAACTAAATAAATAGAAAATAAAATTTAGTGTTGCATATGAATTATGTACTTAATAATGGTTTTAAAACATCAAAAAATTATGCATTTAGAAATTTCCTACATATTATCAGGCTATCACTTATGTTTCTATAAGAAAATAGACCCACACACAGATTGTCACAAAACACTGATGACTTTAATTAGTAGATAATTTAAGATGATCATAATCCAAAAGAAATGGAGGCTGTACTAAACAAAAGATACCTATGATGTATAGGTTTCTTAACCATCCTGCCCAACGTGTGGCTCTGTGTCTGCACTGATAAAGTTTATATACGTGTTCCTCAGTTAGTCATTAGTCTAACTGAGGACTAACTAGCCTGTGAACAATAGTCCACAGTCTGAACTATTGTTCAGCCTGTGGAGGAGCTTTCACACTCACCTTATAGTCACACAGCAACATGGTTTTAGTTTTTTATTCTGGTTATTTTTATTCTTGCAGTGACATGATGCATCAAACTGTGAGGTTTCTGATCTCTGCTTGCCGTGCAGAGATCAGAAAAACTCGTCCCATAGAGCTCGGGCAACCAAAACAGTCTCTTTGGTGCTTATTAAAAATTCAATGGACACAAAATGGAAGAGCTACTAAAACCACATAAAGTAAATCTAAATCAAATTATTTAGCAGCACTGATATCCTCAATAAACAAATGTTAAATTTCTATATCTGTGTTAAAATGTTATGAGACCCCTGGGGGCCTTAAGCAACTGCTGACTCGAGTTGGATTTAACAGAAGAGCAAATAATCAATATTTTTTAAATTGTACTTTTTTGATTTGCTGTTGAGACTATAGTTGTGGGTTTAAATAGTATTTTATTGGAACTTGACATCTTTTAGTACAAAGGACGGTTTGCCGCGTCGGCGCCCCAACCAACAGGCTCAAGTTTTCTGGGGGAAAGGCTGCTTAGAAAATTGTGATTTCTTACATTTCTATTTTTAATAAATGTGCAAAAATATCTGAATATTTTTCCACATTAGAGGGGCATTTTTCTATTTTTCAAAATTGCATTTGTACATATTATGAAATATGTGGTGTACAGATGAAATATTTTTAGTTTAAATAATATATATATAATATACCAGGAACAAACATGCAACTGCACATGACATCTTTTGTACTGTTATTTGAACATTGTGTTTTATTAGATCATCCACTTTCTAAGGACCAGAGCTCACCCTGTCCTGCTGACACAGGTATTGTTGGCTCACTTTTAAAGAAAGAAATGATGTCCTGCTGACATCTTACGGCACCACACAGGCCCTTTAATTTGCTTGCATGTGCTTCAGACCCCAGTGCTGCCTCCAACTATAACAGACCAGATCAGACTGTGGGAGCTCGAGAGAGATCGGCTGCAATTCACGGAGGGTGAGTCCTGACTGAGCCCAGGGAACTGTTAGACAAAATCAAACTATTCATTACTGTCCCACAGTGGGGAAAATTCAGTGGAACAACAGCAAAGTGACAGATAATCAAAGCATGTAGAGTCACACAAAGATCAAATGTTTTTTTTTTTTAATTATTAACATACTGACAAAATTGTCATTGTGATTCTGCCCTGGTGAGATCTAGGGCTGAGCCACATCATGTATAATACCGGTATAAAAAACCTGCTCAGGAAAATCAACTTTTTTGTGAAATGCTTATTTAAATGCTAATTTATGGCGTAAATACGTCACCCCATCACACAGCAATATTCTAGTTGTAAAGATGAAGGCAAACGGGGCTAAGCCACCATAAAAACAAAATAGAAACTTTTCAGCTGGATTACAGTCTGAACTGAACTAATTCTATTTCAGATAGAATTAGCTAGTTATCATAGTAATATAGCAGACGCAGTAGTGTTATGGCCGCTGCTGCTGCAGCTCCCGTACTGTAGTCACCTGGTAGCTCGGAGCTCCAGGTACACCTCGCTGCATCAAATAGTAAGGGTCAGGGCCAGACCACATGGCAGACCAATACCATATTTGGAAATGGGTCCGTTGCACTCTGGTCTTGTGTAAAATGCTGTTCGGAACTTTTTAAATTTCGTTGTTCTTGTGACAAGAACAACGAAATTTAAAGATTTATCTCTATCTCTCTCTCTTGGGGACCTTGGAGGAGGCCAACTACAGGTTGTGTACCAGGCAATTGTTGAGCGTTTTTTAACTTTTCAACTCCCCACTTGTTATGGTCACATGAGCTGCAGAATAAAAGACAAACTTTCAAGGCAGGTAAAATAAATCTTTGTAATTATGTTTTGTTCATTTCTTTTTAACGGGGAAACGTACAAACTCAGCATCAGATCAACTATTTCTCTAACTGTCAGAGAATAAGGGATGGTATTGAGCTCATAACCTGGACACAATTAGCTAAAAAAAGGTTTTTTCTCTCTCTCTTTCAGGAGTGCTCTACAATCAGTTCCTATCCCAAGCAGACTTTGAGGTGCTGCGAGACAGAGCTCAGGTTGGAACAGACTTTCTGATAAATGACGCCACCCTGTCTCAGCTTGAAAAATATTCAGCAGCTGACAAATATTCCTCTGGATATTTAGTCAACTGTCACATGTGGGGGAATTTTCCTGCCATAATTCGAGAGCACAGATTTTCAGTTTGAAAGCAGGATTACATGTCTTTCTTTTCAAAACTTTTAATACTTTGTTTACATTTTCATCTAAGAAACTGAAAATGTAAGCTTAAATTATATTTATCTTGATAAATGTTAAATTATATTTAGATAAATATAAATATAGATATATATATTTAGATCTATCTAAATATATATATTTAGGTAGATGTCATGACTATGCTGATCAGAAGGCTGTTAGCAATCAGTGCTGGCGGATGTTCAGTGTCCGATGGAGCAGAAAGCTGAGGTTGTTGTTTCTCTTTTCTCCAGTGGGTGGCGCAGATTGCTACAATTGATAGTGGCCACACTGGCACACCCGCTAGAAGGAAACAAACGCATCCAGTACAACACTTTCATTCTATTGGTTGAGAGGTTGCCAGTTGACGGTGCTTTTTTGTTCCATAAGCAAGCAGAGAGTTCTGCAAGATCATGAGAAGTGTTGAATACATTACAAGTTTTGAGAACAAAAGACATGTAATCATGCTTTCAGACTGAAAATATGTGCTCTCAAATTATGGCAGAAAATTTCCCCAATTGTCACACACCAACATACTGTTTCCAATGAGTTATTCCAATCTCAAAACTTAGCTGAAGCTACACAGAAATGGTTTGAGGACAGCAAGGTGGATATTCTGTAATGGCCCAGTCAAAGTCCAGACATGAATGCAATAGAATAAAATAGCTGTCAGTTTCATTATTTTGTAGAAATTAGTTTTCATTTTTACATTAAGGGTTTTTTGTAAATTTTTCATAAAATCATTTCATAATAAATTTGATTGAATGTAATTGATTTATAACATCCTGGTTGTCTGATGTTGTTTAATCAAGCTGTCATTGTGCAGGGTTTGGGCTGCCTGGTGTGGCAGGATGTGGCTCACAGGGTGATGGTGGTGACGTCCCATGGACACAGTGAGGTCAAGAGGTTCTGGAAACGACAGAGGTCTCACATATAGCCAGAAGAAGCTGCTCACGGTCCAGTGACCCTGCATATGTTTACTACTGTCAGTTTGGAAACGTGTATGTTCTCACATGTTTTTTTTAATTAAATAAATGAATCATATTTGTTGATTTATTTTATTGGATTTCTGTTGTAGGAATTTTGTACTATTATTAAATCGCGCCTCTAGTTGATAAAGGAACCCTTTGACAGTTTCAAAACTATATTGCAATCATGTTAAACATAATCTGGCATTTGTGATGCAAAAGCAAATGATTGTCTTTAAACAGTTTTACAATTGATCTTACTAAGATTTAGATTAATCTAATCTTAGTCTGATTAGATTAAGATATCAGATTTGTAATCCAACCAGATTAAAAATGTGAAATATTCATACTTTTATTTAAAAAATGAAGTTCACATTTATTACACACAGTAACGCTGTGGCTGGAGTGGCACGGACACATCACCTGGACAATACCTCATAGATTCTCTTTGGGGTTTGCTGGCCAACCAACCACAGGAACACCATGGTCACTGTGTGGGCCGGTATTAAAAAAATCAAATCCGCATCTCCATCCAGCTTGTCAGCAGAGGGAAGCATGAAGTGCTCTCTAATGTCTCAGGACTGCTGCATTTAGAAATCCTAGTGGACCAGAACCACTAGATAAAATGTCACCCAGTCATCAGGAACTGTGGAGACTTTTATACCATTGAGTAACATTCCAGTTCATTTCTACTTGGACTTGATGATGCTTTTTGAAAATGTTTTTCAATTTGTAGTTGTGTTTAGTGATTTGTTGATGTGGTTTGCACTTCAGGGCCACCTCAACATAGAGCTAATGGAGCAGTTATATTGTGTTGATGAGAATTTTGGTTCTTCTCAGCTTCTTTAACAGTCAAAGAACTCTTTTGGCTTTTAATATATCATCTGCAGCCCTATATTTTGATATAATTTGGCAAATATCAATGTTTTGCATGATAAATCCTTTTGCATTCATTGTTCCCTATATGAGAAGTCTTGTACGTTCTTAATTATATGTATTTGTTATGTTACATAAGCACACATTCTTACTTTTTTAATTACAATTTTAATTAACAAAGACAAATGAACTTTGTCTTTGTTAATTAAGTGCCGCAACCAAATCTACAGAACAGACTATCATCAGCCTAATGGCATAATTGCCTAAAGACTAAAGCAATTGGGCTGATGATATATCTTTAATCTTTAGTCAGATGTTTCTTCTCTTACAGGTGTCAATTATATTTATGGTTTTTGTAAAGTTAAAGGTAATTTTATTTATGTAACACATTTTCAGCAATAAGGCTGAAGTGCTTTTTGTGATGCACACTGCTGGGGGGTGGACTCCATAGACCAGGGGTGTCAAACTCCAGTCCTCAAGGGCCACTGCCCTGCTGCAGCACACCTGAATAGAATAATTAGGTCATTAGCAAGGCTCTGGAGAACTGATCTACACAAGGAAGAGGCAATTAATCCATTTCATTCCAGTGTTTTGTACCTGTGGCACATAAAAACTGCAGGACAATGGAGGACTGGAGTTTGACACCTTTGCCATAGACTCACCCGAGTTGTGCTCCATATATATATATATATTATATATAATTCATTTTCTCCATTTTCTTATACCCTTATGCCATTGGGGTCAGGAGGGGTGCTGGTGCCTATCTCCAGCTGTCAATGGGTGAGAGGCTGGGTCGCCAGTCCATCTCATATATATATATATATATGCAATGTGTGTTTGGAAAAACAAATTGAGGATTCAGCAGAGTAATCATCTAGGGTTTCATCTGTGTTTGGCGGTTTCCCTCTAACTGTGTCAAAGGCAGCCTTAACCCTCTATGCCAGCGGTGCCCAAAGTGGGTCCTCGAGGGCCGGCACATGCAGGAGCATGTTTTAGTTCTCTCCCTGGTTTAGCGCACCTGGTTCAAATGATGGCTCGTTAGAAGACCTGAGAGGAACATTGACAAGTTGAAAAGGTCACTACCACGAGGGAGAGAACTAAAACGTGCAGAATGAGAACCTCCAGGACCCACTTTGGGCACCCTTGCTCTATGCTATGACTTTTTTTTTGGGGGGGAATATTTTTCTGCATTCTTTGGGAGATTGGTGGCCCTTAATTACATATCAATCATAAAATCAGACCGTGACACCTCCTGGAGCCAGATTTGGGTTTGTTGCCTCAGGGCAACATGGTGCTACAAGGGGTCTAAAACACCAAGGTTTTCTGCAGTGATTATGAGAAATGAAATACAAATCAAATAAAAACTATATTCATAAAAAAACTTTTTTGACAAAAATAAATCAGACATAGTTCCAACTGAACAAATATAAAATTAACTTTCATTAATGAGTGGTACATTTAAGCAAATTATTAAAATGAGCATTCGTGTGTAGGTACGTGTGTATGTTTGGTGGAATTGGAATCACTAAGAATGTTGAAATCAGTCTTTTTCCCTATTATATGTTAAACATCGGGAAGGAATTGCTTGCTGATGTGAAAGAGTATTGATTATTGGCATATCTGGGACTCACCATCTGTTTAGCTGATTGTAGTTCAGATTTTTATTTTTTATTTTTGGTAGAATGTGAGCCAAGCAAAGGACAACATTTTCACCAGCTCTCATATCTGGTAGATCTGGTGGTGGGTGGTGCTCGCACATTGTGCCCAAGTTGTACGGAACACCTTCTACACTAGCCATATGAAGTACCCTGCAGACCCATATTTTTGGGTTTGGCAGATATTGCTTCAGTTTTTGCCTGTTTTGGAATAGGACCATTTGTTCATTGAATACAAGCTCATCACTCTTTAGGACTGAAATGAGCATTGAGGATAAACAAACAATGAAATAATGGTTCTTCAGTGGATCCTCATGTTTTCATCGGGAATAACCCCAACTTATGACCCATGCACTTTGTCCATGAAATAATCTTGGACAAAAGTCCATCTCCTGTTGCTGTTAGTTAATAATAAAGTAAAAAAATTGGCTGTGATAATTATTTTGTAATCAACGCACTAGAATAATATTGCCTGAACAAAAGGGCCCCAACTTTGCAATGTTGCCGAGGCAACAAACAAAACAACAGTTTTAGAATATAAATTGTAAAAAAAATTGTCTTGAAATGATCTACAATGATAATTTTACATACTCACAGACATGAAAATATTTTTAGTTACTCAAATTTAAACATGAAGAAAAGTGATGTATGACTTACAAGTAGGAGGCAAGGTGCAGCATGCAACTCCGCTTCATAAAGAGGACTTCTCCTCTTCTAAGTAAAAGGTTACATGAACCTCAATACCTCTTTTATTTGGACAAAAATATGTCTGGTGGTATTTTAAATAATCTCCCCCAAAAAAGAAAATAAAGGAGCAATGTGAGGTACAGATATGTAGTTTATTGCATGAGGGCAATGCCATGCCAGAGAAGGTATGCATTTTAAATGCATCTATAGTGCCTACAGAAAACTATTATGACCCATCCGCTCAAAAAACTAAGAGCAGCATATACTTTTGCTATGTATTGACACAATTGGAAATATTTGTTTTGGTTGTGTCAAAGGCAATCCTGGTACTTGTGGTCTGGTTTTAAAAATATGCAATTGACTGAAATACTTCAGCAACAAATGTGAAGGAGACATCGAAAACAACCTGGCAACCTTGAACTATTGCCAGACTGAAGTCAGAATTTAGCTCAAGGACTCTGTCAAGTAAATGAACTCGTTCATCTTGTAGCCTAAAGAACATCAATTCAGTTCTGTCCCTGACTGCTTGGAAAATGTCCATGATGTTGGTTAAGACAATGTTGGTAAAAGCAATGAGACCGGTTCTGACCATGTTAAAGGCAGCATCTGTTCTTTCTCTGACTCTGCTTAAGAACGTGACTACTCTGTTTTGAATGCTTGAATATCTTTCTTCAATGTAAATGAAAACGAGCCTTAAATAAGAAATGAATGATGTAGCGATCTCAGAACCGAGGTGACAGATTCTCTCAACTACAAAAAAAATATTCTTCTGTTGCAGCAGAGATGTTCCATTCAATCAACTACTTTTTGATTCTCATTTGAGCTTTGTTTAAAAAATGTGCAAATCTGGTCCTTGTTTGAAATGTGGCCACAATAATGTTTCTTGCTCGGTTTAAAAATTGTGACATTTCTTTGCAAGCTTTGCCAAAAATACCTTCAATGTATTAGAAAATATTCCATGGCTATTTCAAGTTCTGAGCAGGAGGTTCTGGTTTGGTTTGATCCCTGGACATTTGGTCATCATCATCATTTTGAGACTCATCCAGACAAACAGCAACACATAAAGTTAAAAGAAAGCTTGGATACCAGAATCTCTTGTTTCACATTTTCCTATTGTATAACTATGAGTGTCAGTTTGCTCATCCCTATAGTTTGTGGTCTTTGCTGTAGTTTGTTTGTCCTTCTGTTTTCCTGAATTTATATATATACAGGTCCTTCTAAAAAAATTAGCATATTGTGATAAAGTTAATTATTTTCCATAATGTAATGACAAAAATTAAACTGTCATATATTTTAGATTCATTGCACACCAACTGAAATATTTCATGTCTTTTATTGTTTTAATACTGATGATTTTGGCGTACAGCTCATGAAACCCGAAATTCCCTTCTCAAAAAATGAGCATATCATGAAAAGGTTCTCTGAACGAGCCGTTAACCTCATCATCTGAATCAACAAAGTTACTCTAAACACCTGCAAAAGATTCCTGAGGCTTTTAAAAACTCCCAGCCTGGTTCATTACTCAAAACCGCAATCATGGGTCAGACTGCTGACCTGACTGCTGTCCAGAAGGCCATCATTGACGCCCTCATGCAAGAGGGTAAGACACAGAAAGACATTTCTGAACGAATAGGCTGTTCCCAGAGTGCTGCATCAAGGCACCTCAGTGGGAAGGAAAAAGTGTGGCAGAAAACGCTGAACAACGAGGAGAGGTGACCGGACCCTGAGGAAGATGGTGGAGAAAAGCCGATTCCAGACCTTAGGGGAACCTGAGGAAGCAGTGGACTGAGTTTGGAGTAGAGACATCCAGAGCCACCGTGCACAGGCGTGTGCAGGAAATGGGCTACAAGTGCTGCATTCCCCAGGTCAAAGGTCAAGCCACTGTTGAACCATAAACAGCGGCAGAAGTGCCTGACCTGGGCTACAGAGAAGCAGCACTGGACTGTTGCTCTGTGGTCCAAAGTACTTTTTTCGGATGAAAGCAAATTTTGCATGTCATTCGGAAATCAAGGTACCAGAGTCTGGAGGAAGACTGGGGAGAAGGAAATGCCGAAAGGCCAGAAGTCCAGTGTCCAGTACCCACAGTCAGTGATGGTCTGGGGAGCCATGTCAGCTGCTGGTGTTGGTCCACTGGGTTTTATCAAGGGCAGGTCAATGCAGCAGCTATCAGGAGGTTTTGGAGCACTTCATGCTTCCATCTGCTGAAAAGCTTTATGGAGATGAAGATTTCATTTTTCAGCACTACCTGCTCACAGTGCCAAAACCACTGGTATTACTGACCATGGTGTTACTGTGCTCAGTTGGCCTGCCAACTCTCCTGACCTGAACCCCATAGAGAATCTGTGGGATATTGTGAAGAGAAAGTTGAGAGACCCAAAACTCTGGATGAGCTCAAGGCCATCGAAGCATCCTGGGCTCCATGACACCTCAGCAGAGCCACAGGCTGATTGCCTTCATGCCGCATTGAAGGCCAAGTATTGAGTGCATAACTGAACATAATTATTTGAAGTTTGACATTTTTGGTATTAAAACACTTTTCTCTTATTGGTCAGATGAAATATGCTAATTTTTTGAGACAGGGATTTTGGGTTTTCATGAGCTGTATGCCACAATCACCAGTATTAAAACAACAAAAGATCTGAAATATTTCAGTTGGTGTGCAATGAATCTAAAATATATGACAGTTTAATTTTTATCATTACATTATGGAAAATAATAAACTTTATCACAATATGCAAATCTTTTGAGAAGGACCTATATATGCACATTTATTAGCCAATTTATCGGCACCAATTTCCTTAATTTTGGGGGATTGGTGATCTGCCGATACTTACATGAAGCCAATCTTATTCACTGATCAAGGGTTTAAAATCATACTCTGTCCTCTTCTGCTCTACAGTGAGAGGTTTGACTGACAGACTGACCCACCAGGTCACGTCTGCATGTTTGCAGTTAACGTTCACCCCACTGTTACCAACTCAGCGACTTTCTTGCTACATTTAACAACATTTTGGGGAAAAAAATGGTATCAGCCAAAATAAAAATCGGCAGGTCAGGCTTTGAAAGATTAGTAATCAGCGGTAAGCCAGAAAACTGCAGTCGGTGCAGCCCAACTTAAGATGGAATAAACAACCATGACATTTTTGATTAAATAAATTTCTATTTGGTGTAATTACAATAGATACAAATTTAATTTATACCAGGTGAATCTTTCTCACTTGAGAATGTGGACCGGGTTGATTCTGAGCCTTCAAATTATTTTAATTGGAGAAATTTTACATAACTTAGAAGTTGATGTAAAAATACAATTTTAGATGCATAAATTATCAGCAGCAAACAACATATCACCAACTACAGCATAGAGTAGCTCATTGATATATTAATGCAGTAGCCATGTAGCCTGATGGAACAACATTTTGCTGAACAATATCAAAATTAAGAAGTTTTAATTATTCTTGTCAATTGTTATCAAACACATTATGAAGGCAGAAAATCCTCAAATATACAGAGCCAACCATGAGAATCAACTAATCTAAAGTTAAATGTGTATTGTTATTTGTCTATGTATTTTTAGCTGGGGTTGCACAGTGGCGCAATTGGTAGAGCTGTTGCCTTTGTTAAGGAAGAATTTTTATACAATTAAATTTAGCAAAACTCTGGCTCTGATTCTTCCTGTTGATCCCGGGTTTTCTCGCGTGGCCACGTGTGAGGACAGAAACACAACAATGCATGTTGACGTCACAGAATTACAGAATTTAATCCAATCAGAAGAAAGTATAAGATAGAACAGGAAACTGAAGAAACACAGATACAAACATTGTTACCTGAGACAAGAAGACAGAGAAATATCAAGGACGTTCTTGGAGAAAGAGCTGGTGCAGAAGTAAAATAAATCAGCTTTTTTCTAAATTGTTTCCCTTGTGCACAAACTTTTATACCTGTAGGTGTGTTTTCCTCTTTAATGTATTCAAATAAGGCGTATCTCTGCTTGGACCAATTGGAAGGCATCTCTGGCCCTTTTTGAATTTAGAAAGTCCCTGCAATTTGTTCACAAGATCAAACACCTTTTGTCTAAATAAGGTGGAAGCAGACTCTCTGAATTCATGGTGGTTTATGTCTTTCACAGATCAGTGTGAAAAGCTGGAACTTCCTACTGATTGTTTCCAGACAGACAAAGAGATCAGAGATCTTGACAAACCATCTGCTTTAACTACAGTAAAATATAGATCAATAGGTCAGAATAAGTTATAAATTTTAAAACTATAATTATGGTATTTCAATCAAGTCATGATAAATTCTAAAACTAACTTATTTTAAATTTATTTTCTTAACACTATCCGGCCTCCTGTGGCTCTACAGCCATCTGGTCAAAGAGAAACAGATGCAGGAACCTCACAGGTAGCTGTGAAATTCTGGTTTGTCTTCTGCTCTGCCAGGAACAAACCTTTAATGCTGTACTTTTAATTCAATGAAAAGTTATCTCCAAAAACCCAGTTTGTTCTTCTGCACTCAGCATCTCCAAAGTTTAGTCCTGATATCAAACCAAAAGCAATAGATATAATATTAACAGAAAATAATGAAGTACAATTCCTGTTTCTAATTAGGAATTAGAAACAAATAAGAATTAAGACATTCATTCACCATAAACCTAAATATTTTCTAATACTAAACAAAACATTTTCATTTGATTCTAATATAGTCAGAAATAATACAATTTCAAATACATTCATCATTAACTAAATTAATTCTAAAACAAGATAATAGAATTTTCAGTCAAAACATGTTATTAATAACTAAGAAAAATGTCTTACAAATTAAATGTTAGTGATTTAAAACATTTTATGTTATATTCAGTTTTTTGCACCATGTCAGATGTTAGTTCTGGAAGACTTCTCATCCTGGTTACGTGAACCGACCAAAGTTCCCCTTCTCAGAGTAATTCAAGTGATACTGTCCTCCCTCCATACTGTCAGGTTAATTGGTCTCCCCAAATTCTCCCTGGGCAAATTCTCACTAGGTGTGAGTGTGTGTGTGCATAGTTGTTTGTCCTGTCTGTCTCTGTGTTGACCTGCGACAGACTGGCGACCTGTCCAGGGTGTATCGCGCCTCTCGCCCGGAACGTTAACTGGAGTCAGGGGCGCAACTACACATTATTCAGGTGGATGCGAAAACATCGGCGCCCCCCCCACGAAGGAAGGTACGTCAGGGTGAAGGAGTGTAGAAAACATACGCTCGCTTCCACCCCCCCTCTTCCAAGACGACGATACGTGAAGGGTAAAACTCACCACATTTACCTCGTTATGTGCGAGAGGTGAAGGAGCGTAAGGCGCGCTGAAGTGTATAGGAAAACATCATCGGCGCGCCGCCCCCTCTGGTGCTGCGCCCTGCGTTGCATGCGCTGCATACCCACTTTTTGCGCCACTGGCTGGAGTTAGGCACCAGCAACCCTCCCGACCCCACTAAGGGACAAGGGTGTAAGAAAATGGATGGATGGATGGATGTTTAGTGTTTTGTTAACTGAATTTGTCTTCATTGGGAAAAGAGCAGCATCTGCAGTCTTCCCAGAAATCCCTCTGTATTAAAAAAAGCACAAAAGCCTAATCCTGACTGGTTGATCAAGCGATAAACAGGTGAGAACAAGACTACTACTGTAAAGTATAATCATCAGAGTTTGTAATCTTTGCAAAAAACATGTATTCAAGTGTCTTGCACCACAAACACCATAATATATAACAGGACTTAGTCAACAGAAAAACACACCGACTTACAAAAATAAGAGAAAAAAGAATAAATATTTAAATAAATAAAAATAATTATAATAATAAATAGATATGTCTACACATCATTGCCAGACTGTAGTGAAACAATTAGTTAGCAGCACAAACACACAACATAAGTGATACAAAAATGACATATCTTAGTAAATAGCTCTGATGTGGTGGATTACAGACCACCATTTCAGACATTGCTAATCACTTACTGGTTGATCTGTAAATGTAAAACTTACAAAACAAGTTTCTTTTGGTTCTATGCAACAGAGTCCATTCCACAATAAGCAGTACTGGTGCTACATGCCACCACATGTATGTTCATGTAAATTTACTGCCCTCTGCAAGCTCTCTTTACAAGGCAAAGACACCAAAATAAGTCTTCCCTGCATCTTCCTCAAGTTTCTCAAGCATCTTCTCTTCCATAACAGTCTTCAGTCTGTCCCCACTCTTTAAATCGAATACTGCTCCCATATACACTGCAGAGAAGAAGCTTCCAGCTGAGTCTGGATCCTTACTGGCTGTACCCTGGCACACGGTACGAACTGAATGCAAGAGGGTCTGATAGGACCTCTCATCATTAGAGCCAAATGATCTGGACCAGCGTTTCACTGTGTGACTCAGATGGATCATGTGATTGGAAGTAAGGTCATCAGCATTGCTGTTGCAGCTTATTCTGAACGACGCCTGGCTGTAAACAAAGTAGAGGCCATTCTGAGGAATCAGAATCTCATTGTCTTTTAGCTCTAGACCTCCTTGAGAGTGTGCCTGGTCCACTTTGCTCATCCACTTCACTGACGTGTTTATGGCGGGGTCGTGTACTCCTGTTTGAAAACACAAGCATGAAAATGAATATCAGATTATTCCACTTACAATACCCTCCTGTAGACAGTGAAAAACTACCAAAGGTAAAGCTAATTATGAAAAAAAAAACTCATTTTGCTAAGTCCTTCTGTATATTTTATTTATATAAACAAACAGAATTGTACATATTGTTCACCTCTGGGTTTTAATGTAGTTGTAAACTACACTTTGCAGTTTGTTCTTACCAGCGCCGTACAGAGGCCTTTGGAGGGGCTCAAAGTTAAAAAGGGGCACATTGATCAAGATCTTAAAACACCGTACAACAAACTAACAACAACCCATATTAATGAAGAATCTAATATTTATTTGGATCATATTATGTCATTGTCATGTGGGGACAATCAAAGCAAATTTTCCCTGATAGGTTTAATGTTGCTGTTTCTGCTGCTGACTGTCCTGGAGGATTGTATTGATCTGAGAGAGACCATACGCTGGTTATGAAGTGTGTTATGAAATAGCAAATGTGCTGCTATTTTATTTAATAGACCCTAATAATATCTGTTTAATCGCCATAGCAACTTTGCTGCAGTCTGCTTTAAAGATCAAAAAAGTTCAGAGGGGTTAACTCTACATAATTTTTCTATGTAAGCACCTCTGAAAGATCTAGAATTGTAAGGTTGAGAGAAATTGTCATTAGATTTTGTCTTTCAACAAGATCTTGAGAAACATCCATGCATTTAAGTTTAGCTGATTACTGTCACGCACGCACGGACGCGCACACACACACACACACACGCACACGCACACACACACACACACACACACTGATCAACAAGTGTTTAAAAACATCACAAAACTTTGTGTCACAGTCACAGGTCAACCTAAAAAGATCTTTTAAAGGTCTACTTACAGTCTAGGGCCCCCTGCAAATGCTTGAATTGTAACGCAGACCATAGATCTAAAACTTCAGCATTTGTTTGTTGAGAATGACAATGCTATTAATTTTTATTTAATGGTTTCAGCAGAGAAAAAAAAGTACATTTTGGAATTAATTAGGAAGTTTACTTTGTCTAACCCTAACCCTTAGTACAAAAAACATATTTGATTTTTGATGTGTTACCATGGCTACAATCTTATGCTATCTTTAATCTTTGTGTTTGAGCTCAGTTTATTCACAAATACATCACAGTAAATAATAATCAGTGATTGATATTAATCTGGCCAATTAACCTGTTCCTGGTCTCACTGACTTCCCTAAATCTATTTTCAAACACTGTTAGTGATGCTGATGTTCTTAGTAGGAGGGGGAGTAAATTAGATTCTACCCCAGCCCTGCATGAGGAGCTAGAATCGCTCCTTTGCGTTGCGCATCTCTCTACTGGATGCAAGGGACAAATGGAGATTTCATTTATAAGGCAGGAGCTGGGACAGACTGTCAGACGAGGCTTTTCTGTTTACTGACTGTTCAGTTTGTAATAAGCGCCACAAAGACTGTTTTGGTTGCCTGGGCTTATTGGGTGTATTTTTTCTGATCTGTCAGAAGTAGTGTGAACCTGCCTGGTAGTAACGTTAGTGAAGCACAGAGCTAAAAGGTACGTTGGATTCGCAGTGACAGCCTCGTTACCATTTCTTTATATCAGGGTATCCAATTCTGACCCACAGCGGTGAGACTGACTCAGGCTGCCTGGAGCAAACCAGGCATTTAGTCCAGCACTGGAGCAGAATGCTAAAATTAAAGTCAGAAGTTTTCTCTGCAACTGAGCCATTTCTGTGTTTGGGGATGATGAGGGGTTTTCCCGCTATTGTGAGGACAATTGTAAAAATAAATAACAACTTCAACATCAGACCTAAGTTTTTATTCACAAACTAGTGTATAATGAAAAAATAAATTCTTGCCCATAAT
Source organism: Poecilia reticulata (assembly GCF_904066995.2). NCBI lineage: Eukaryota > Metazoa > Chordata > Actinopteri > Cyprinodontiformes > Poeciliidae > Poecilia > Poecilia reticulata. Next base: position 43,547 of record NC_088840.1, on the reverse strand, counting down.
CTGACAGAGGACACAGTTCCCCTCCCTCATCCTGATCTGATGTCATAACGACATGGAGACAGAGGAACTGAGAATCCATTCAGTCATTATTAGGCCAAGGACAGCCAGAGTAATTTATTTAGCTAAATTCCTATGTTTAGGTAAATACTATAGTCCAGATAAAAAATTTAATAAAAAATAAATACATTGAAAACAAAACAAAACAAAAATAAAACAAAACAAAAAACCCCCCAAAAAGGCACTTAGGGCATCAAGGGTAAAAGTGGCAGGGAATCAAGACTCCTCCACCCCCCCTCACCTGAAGGTGTCTGGTTCTTACCTTCTAGATGAATGGCTGCCCTGTTTGAAATTTGCCTTAAGGCGTGATGAAAAGCTGTAAAATCAGAGGAAAAAATGTTAACCCTCTGCTGGATGCAAAATAGCATTTTTCTGGGACATTATCCCTTTATGGAACAAATCCCTAAGTAACAAAACAATACATAAAAGTTCAGGTATATAATATTTACTTGTAAAACATAGATTAGATAATAGATGCTATAGTTAACTACAACTTCATAAAAGTTCAATGTGTCAAAGAATTAAGGAGAACTACCCACCAGAGTTTCCCTTGTCTGATACTGCACTCTGTGTCAGAAGACAGATAGACACTGTTAGCATTTAATTCATCAGATTGTGTAGTAACTATTTGTTGCAGGCCTCTGACCCTTTTTGAAGACAGCACTCACCTTGACACGAGCATTAGAGAAGAGGAAAACAGCACCACCAGTAGCAAGGCAGAGAGTGAAAGAAATCAGGGACAAGGCAAGTCTGGACATTTGAAATGTTTTGATTCTAGTGGATGTCCGATCACTTGTCCCTGTGCTGGCATCTGCATCCAGTAATACCTTGAATTCACTCTCCATTGTTCTGAGTAAGTTCTTGCTTTCAATCCAAGTCAAACTGTAAATGTATGGTAAGAGGGCTCCTTCCTCTTAACTAACATTTTGAGACGCTCTTATAAAAGCTATTTTTTTGGTGGAAACTCCAGTGATGTCACTCATTGTGAATAAGTGGAGAGCTGATAAGGAAGAGACCCAGAACCTGGGAGGTTCATATGGACCAGAACACGCCTACACAAACCTCTGACTGAGTTATACCTAAACCACACACACAGACCTGTGTCGTAACCATTTTTACACCCCAAACAGAAACCCACAATTAGCAGAATCGAACGCTTACTCTTTCTCTTACGCACACACACGCACACGCGTACACGCACACACACACACACACACACACACACACACACACACACACACACACACACACACACACACACACACACACACACTGATCAACAGGTCTTTAAAAACATCACAAAAACTTTGTGTCTGCATAAATTCTGTTTCAGTGGTAAAAATGAAGTCTTTCTGATGTTCTACTCAGACAGAGAAATATGTCACTTCTCCAAGGTTTAAAATAGACAGACGTTAATATAAGGCTGTGACTCATCTGTTATAGAGCCTTCCTTTAATTCAGAGGTATGATTAGCTCCTCCAGATAATGCAACATGTTAGATACCCCTGTTTATCATGCGGATATTGAGAAAAAAGACCTCAGCATTTCAACTTGTATACTATGTATACAGTATACAAGTTGTGTGTTTGTCTGAAGGGTGTTTCCCCCTTCACACACACAGTAAACAAGTACTTTCTATATTAGGAAATACTTTTTTCAATTGTAGGAAGCACTTGTTCCCCGTGTGTGAAAGGGGAAACACCCTGAGAATGGTTGTATAGAAACTCAGTGAAGTCAGTGTTACATGAAGACGGGTAGATAGTCTCAGGTACTTGTGATCACAGAACAATTTAGGTTTAATTCATGCTTAATGTTGTCATTTGTATTCCATCTGCATCACATTAAAATGGCACGAAATAGCTATGATATTATCAATCAAAATATTTTTCAAAATTGACCAAAAAAGTTCTCAAAAGAATAATAATTCTCCTCAGCATTATGAGGGATCAGAGCAGCTTTAGGAAAAGGGAAATCAAATTTGAAGTAACAGCTCATCAGTCCATCTGTGACTTTCAACAAAAGTGTAAAGTTGTACTTCATTTTATGATGAATTATTTTCTTTATTTACCATGAAGTACGAATATTTTGTGAGGTCAGCAATTTGTTTGTAATGTGTAATGTGTAAGCATAGAATAAGAAACAATGTAGTAAGTCAATGGAGATCAGTCAAAGGTTAACTTAAAGGTACAAGCTAAAATATCTCAATTATGAGCAAAACTTAGTTCTTATCATTGGTCTGGTCAGCTGTTGAGTTTAAATATTTGACAGAAAACATCATGAGTCTATCATAGTCAGGTGAGTATGAATCTTTCATATTCACAGGAGTGAGTGTTTTGGAAGATAGGACCAGGGGCGCGGTAAAGGGGTGAAAAGTGATGACAATTCTAGGGGCCCTGACCAGCAGGGGGCCCTCCACAATTTAATTATTTTTATTTTGTTCATAGACATAACAAAATTGGTGTCCTGTCAAATACAAAATTAATCACATTGTTTTTAGCAGTAACAATTTTATGTTACCACTCCCAGACCAAAGAACACACATCTTTTTTTACCCTGAACCCCCTGAACCCCTTCTGGATCTGCATGAAATGGTTCATTCCTGCTTGGAGCTCTTGACAGTGACGCTGTGTTCAGGTGCAGTCAGTAAAAGCTGCAGCTGAATACAGCCGCCACAAACGACTGTGCCAGTTACTATGAAGCTAAGAAAAGTTATAAAATCAGGTTTTCAAAAACAAAATAGAGAGAGGGAGAAAAAGGCAAGAGTGTTAATTTATAACCCAGTTTTTCTCCATGAGAGGTGAATAGACTGTGTGAGATTATCAACCATTTAGCATAGTTAGCTTATCTACAGACTACTGTTTGTCTCCTTTTCACTGGCATTTAATGAATTAAAGAAAAAAAGTACCAACATATTCATATTGTTCCCTGTGCCTTTTACCACTTAACAGATGAGTCAGTGAGCAGCAGCTCTAACCCACGTCCCTCCTGACCCATCCTCTCCTGAATTAAATTAAAGCTGCAATATGTCACTTTTATATAAATATTTTTTGCACATATTTATTAAAACTGTCATTATGTTGTGACAGTATGGCATGAGAGGTAATCTGTGAAAAATCTATTTCCTCTGCTTTCTCCCAGTGCTAGAAACAACCAGTCAGTGGCAGGAAAGTTTTAGTGCTGTCAATCACAATCTCATGTGGTGCTGCTCATCCTTCCTCCCCCTCAATTTGTGCCATGCTGCAGCTAGCATAGCACAGAGCTGTGTAGTTTCAAACTGTGAATGCTCAGTTTAGTTAGCATAGCTACCAATGATGACAGATCAACAGTTTCTTGTAATGATAAGTTGTTTCTCCCCCATTAGCACATTTAGCAGTGAGTGAATGAGGCTAATTCACAGTGCTAAGAGTGGCCTACTGGTTCTGATTGGTTGTTTTGGTCAGAACGGTGCATTACTTTAACCAGTACAAGTACTGGTTCATGAAGGAGGTGGAGGAGATTGATTGTTTTCACAGATTATCTGTCTCATAACAAACTGCTATGACATGGTGACAGCTTTAACAAATATGGAGAAAACATATTTTTTATTAAAGTTATGTACTGCAGCTTGAATAAAATGCAACTACATAGAATTTTTGAGAAGTCTGGATTGCTTCATGTGTAGTTGCATGTTGCTTTTGACTGTTGCTCATGGGGAGAGACATTTCAGTAATCTATAACTAATAGAAAAAAAAATTGACAACCTACTTGCATACCAGATGTGGACTGTTGGATGTTAAATTTATGAGCATTAAACATTGTGCTAATTATCAGTATTGAACCAAAGAAAGCAAGGCAGATGCAAGTCTTTAAAATTGTGATGCTTTTTATGGGTCAAATAGACTCAAAAAATTGTAACAGCAGCTGCGCAGGGGGCCCAATCAAATTTTTTGTCAGGGGACCCAAGATTTCTGGCAGTGCCCCTGGATAGGACCTATCAGTTTCTGCACTTATGATGCCATGTCTGTGTTTTTTTTAAATATATAAATCCACTTATGGAGACATTATAAGATAAAATGCTTAAATAAAGAATAATAATTTGTATTTTGCTGATCTTTTTATTATCACTGGCAATTGTCAAGACTTTGATCAATTTGATTATTGATAAAAGTCTTTGATCACTTTGATAATTGATCAAAATCTTTGATCAATTTGATCTGTCATGAGGTCTGCCTCTGTCCTGCCATATTTGACTTAATATAAATAAATGTCAAGATCTAAGGAAGAGACAGTTGTCACTCATAGGTTCTGTGGTGAGGTCCTTGTCTACACATCAAAGTCATCTTCAGTAAAACATGAAATACCAAACTGTTAAATGACAGTGACTGCATGGCTCTTAAAACAGAGATAGAATAAAATAAATATATGGATTAAAGTAACAGACATTGGAAATAGTTTTAGTAAAACACATTGCATCCATGACAACTGTCTGCAGAACGATTGCAAATCTTACTGACTACAAGGTGAACTGTTATCCTGCCGCCATACTTCAGTCAGTATTTTAGACAATTTACCCTTAGTGGATATAACAATAAAATAGTGATTATTACATGAAAATCTACAAAAGCTTTGCTATTAAAGGAATAATAATATTTTACATGCAACAAAGATTCAGGTGGCCATGTTATTAAGCTTTCTACAAGTTAATGTGAAAAAAGAAATCAAGAATCAAATGACCTTGCAAAACTCCTCATCATAGGACAGAAATTTTACCAAATAACTCAGAACCGCAATAAAACAGCTGATGACTGCTTGCACAACCTTAAAAGTTTAGGCACAAGGAATTGTGCAAATATAATTGCACAATCCATCTGTCATTTCATAATGCAGGGCTCACAGCAGGAACAGTGATACACAGAAAGGTCATAAAAACATATTGGAAGAAATTGGTCAAGATGGACAGATTTCTGATATGCACACAGTAGCTGTAACACTAAAAAGTGTCATGATCCGTGTTTCTGTGTGTTTATTTTTGAGTTTTTCTGTGTGATTCCGTTCCCTGTGAGTCCTGTCTCTGCGTCTTCCCCCTTGATTGTCTCCCAGGTTTGTCTTGTTCCCTTGATTACGCCATGTGTATTTAGTCTCACCTGTTGTCTCTGTTCTTTGTCGGATCCTTGTCATACTATGTCGTCTGTTCCCGTTGATGCCTGTTTCTCTGTGCTGTTCTCTGTTGTTCTCTGTTTGGATCATTATCATTAAATTCATCATTTTTCATCTACATCGTGGGTCTCCTGCATTCTCTCACCACCATCACCAGCACCAATTATGGCAAAAAGTCAAAAGAGAGTCCAAGAAACATGATTTACAAAACGTGGCCAGGCATATGATAGTTCATAATGAACACACACATAATTATGTTCATGTTGTAACATACAGTGAGTGTCTAAAGTATTCAGACCCCTTTAAGTTTTCACTTTTTGCTTCACTGCAGCCATTTGCTAAAATCAAATAAGTTAATATTATTTCTCATGAATGTGCACTCAGCATCCCATCTTGACAGAAAAAACTGAAATGTAGAAAATGTTGAAAATTGATTTAAAAAGAAAAACTGAAATATCACATGGTCATAAATCTTCAGACCCTTTGCTGTAACACTTACATTTAACTCACATGCTGTCCATTTCTTCTGACCCTCTTTGAGATGGTTCTACAAAGGAGTGGCTTTGGAACAACTCTGTGACCATTCTTGACTGGCCCAGCCGGATCCCTGACCTAAATCCATCCATCCATCCATCTTCTCGCACCCTTGTCCCTCAGTGGGGTCAGGAGGGTTGCTGGTGCCTCTCCAGCTAACATTCCGGGCGACAGGAGGGGTCACCCTGGACAGGTCGCCAGTCTGTCGCAGGGCAACACAGAGACACACAGGACAAACAACCATGCACACACACACTCACACCTAGGGGCAATTTGGAGAGGCCAATTAACCTGACAGTCATGTTTTTGGACTGTGGGAGGAAACCGGAGTACCCGGAGAAAACCCACGCATGCACAGGGAGAACATGCAAACTCCATGCAGAAAGACCGGGGCCGGGAATCGAACCCAGAACCTTCTTGCTGCAAGGCAACAGCTCTGACCTAAACAGCTCTGACCTAAATCCAATTAAGCATTTCTGGAGAGACCTGAAAATGCCTCTACCAACGTTCACCATCCAACCTGACAGAACTGGAGTGGATCTCCAAAATCCAGGTGTGAAAAACTTGTTGCATCATTCCCAAGAAAACTCATGGCAGTACCAGCTCAAAAGGGTGGTTCTACTCAATACTGACCCTAAATACTCAGGGTCAGTATTGACTGAAGGTCAGTACTGATCTTTTACTCAAATTTGCAAAGAATTGATCCTTGCAAATTTCTACATTTCTAATTTTTTTCTGTCAAGATTGGATGCTGAGTCTATATTCATGGAAAATTATATAATTTTTTTTTATTTTAACGATTGTGAGCAATGAAACAAAGAGCGAAAGAGTGAAAAATTGAACCTTCTTGTGTTCAAGGACTGAGGCAAACGTAGAGGACTGTGGAAAATTATACAAGTTTTACGGGTGTGGGGTTGGTTGGACCCCATTTGTAAACACAAGGGTTAAATGGATCAGAATACTTTCCATACACACTGTAACTCACTGTCATGAATGCTAATTCATTTTTGTTTGGTGATTTCAGTCATAAATGTTCCACTGTAAAATCTTATGATGCACTATCAGCATTATGTCAAAATGTCAAGACAATGCAGTAATTCTTTCCTATTGATGAAAAAAAAAATTTCCTTTAAAGTGCATCAATGGTTTTATTAAAATGCTGTAAACTAGAACCACACACACTGTCCACATAATCATAACTGATTTTAAACTTTAAAAGATATATTACGGTGATCCATGCATGAAAGTTACACTAAGATGGAGCATTTTGAGAAAATGTGTAGGAAGTCCATCAAAATTAACCTTAAAACACTAGTATTACATTATTGTTTGAATTCAAATCTCACTGTAAGTATGAGTAAACACATTTTTCCAGTGATGTGCCTGGAAAAATGTAAGTAGGAGGGGGGATACCTAACAGCAACACAGGAAGGATGTGAAAGAGATGTGTTCTTTCCAGAAACTGCCCATCTTGTGGTCTCATTTCACTTTCAAACATAGCTTCTTCCTTATTTTAAATTAGGATTTAAGTTGATTTGGTTTTTTTAAAAAAAATCCCTTTCTGTTGTGTCACATCATATTGCTTTTTCCTGTTTCTAAAAATGGTACAAGTAAAGTCCCGCCATCTTAAAAAAAAGACTTGATACTCTCCCCAGAGTCACACAGGAAATTACAGCAGATATTCTCATCTTCCTCTTCACAAAAAGATTTCACAGCTTATCTGCAAATCATCTCATGACACCTTACATTGACCAAAAACGGAAGCTTTGTTTTTAAGACATTTGAATTTCTAAATGAATAATGTATTAATAATAATAATGTTATGAATTAGCACCCCATAGATAAACTGAATTTAACTGAATTTCCACGATAAGCCCATTATCAAGGCTTGTTTTGAAGCAACTGATTGGGCTACTCTCTGCCAGCCACATCGAGATGTCATCAGTGCCATGACTGAGGGTGTGACTGACTATATACATTTCTGTGTGGACAGAAATGTATATATTTTTATTATATATTATAATTTGTATGTTGGGGTTTTTAAAATTAGTTAAAGACCTGTAAAGAACCAGACACAAGACCAATGAGGTTTGTATACCTTCCTTTGCAAAGAGAGAGATCCACAACCTCTAACTCGCTCGGGATCAAAGATTGGTGAGCTCTGCTCAAATCTGCTTGGGAATTGGCTTTTATTATAATGACCTTCTTCAGTGAACAATGCTGAGATAACAGAACAGATGGATCCCTTGAGTAGGAAATTACATCATAGATAAACAACGACCCTTAAAGAATAACTGGTCAGAGCCAGTTAGGTAACTGAACACATTTAGATAAAACACAAATAAAATGATAAAACAATAATTACTTTTACCCAGCAAGAACCACCAGAACAATGAGATGCTTCCCAATTAACAAACCCTGGATCACCAAAAGAATTGTTAAGCAAGAACAAAGAGCTTTGAGGGAACAAGTGAGTTATTGACGAGTAGCTACAGGAAGATGCTGGAGAATACGTGTGTGTGTGTGTGTGTGTGCGTGTGTGTGTGTGTGTGTGTGTGTGTGTGTGTGTGTGTGCGTGTGTGTGTGTGTGTGTGTGTGTTATAAACCATCTCTTATGGTTATACTTATATTATTAATATTTAACACCTTAGATGGAATAGCTTGTCAAAGAATAAGTAATTTCCCCTTTGGGATTAATAAAGTATATTCTATTCTATTCTATTCTATAAAGTAATCTAATAAGAAAATAAACCAAGCGGAAAATGAACCAAAAAATTAAGCATAGATACATATTCAAGCACAGAAAAAAACAACTCAAAAACTCCCAAGATGACACATTTCTTTTGTTTTGCTTTGCTTAAGCAACTCTGGATCTTGATAAACAGGAATTCAAATGTAGAAAGTGTTTGAATGAAACTCGGCGGTATACTAGGTAAGAATGGTTATTTGATCCTACTCCCTCATTGGTCAGAGTGACGTTGCCCTTTCTAATTCAGGTTAAGGGACTTTACATTTTATCCATTGTACTCGTTGCCAATGACAATTCAGAGGAATCAGTCGTGAATCATTTACCATGAAACAATGCCAACCACATAAAAGGAGACAAAGAAGGTTTTCAGGTCAATGTAGACTTCTGTGCAGATAAGGAAAACCCCATGTGTTTCCTGCAAGATTTAATTCTCTTTGAAATGATAAAGAGCAAAAAAAATATGATTCTGGTCAGAACCATAAGGAGACAGTTGCTTTATAAGGCAGATAATCATTAGTGTGATGACATAATAATATTTATACTTCTGACCTCACCCTTCTCACAGAATTATACATTTTCCAGTCAAGCTTTTCTCCATAGTATCTTCTTTTTTCACCCGCAATATTCCAGATGAGCTATCAGAGCTAATAATGGCCCAGATGGTAGTGAATCATTTGTTGACTTCGACAGGAAGTAAAATGGGTTCAATAAATTCAAATGACAGTACTCAGTTATGTCACCTCCAATGACATCCAATCCAGTATACTTAAATCTTAATATGATTACTAATGAGACAGAAGTAAATTTAATCTAACATATCAATGTGTAAGTCACAAGAAAAAGACAAAGTTGATAATTTGTATGTTTTTTTCCACAAACTCTTTTCATGTGTAATAGGATTTGATAAGAGAATGGTTGAGAAACCTTCAGTTTTGTTCAAACTACACATGAATGTTTGTGTACACCAGCACATGGTTAGAGGAAATTTTTCTTCAAAAGTAACAAGACATCTTTAGTCTTTGTATACCAGAAGCTGACTGCTGTCAAAAAATATTCTATTTTCCAATATATAACAAAAGCTGAAAAATAATTAAATAATGATTCAATGAGGTCTTAATGCTTATATTTACCATTTTTTTCCCAAACTACTATAACTGCATAGATGTCTCTGTTGTCTCTTGACAACAAACACTGAATTGTCCTTTCTCAGTTACAGAATTTTGTGTGAAACAGAAATAATTTAATTTACAATAAAAAGAGCAAAAACCTCTCAATCTGATCTCTTTAAAACCAACTGTAATTACAGTAATCCCTCTTAACCCACATGCATTTGAAAAAGCATGATGTGATGCTTTTGGAAATAAAAGAAAGTGCCAGCATTGTGCATCTAATTGTATAATAAGGTGACAGGATTTCTGTTAGAGCTCCAATCCTTTACCTGTTTGGTAGGCCTTTAGATTATTCAGTGAGTAGAAAAGTGAGAGGTGGGGTGTTTCTGTTTTTGTGATCTGCATAAAACAGGAAACTCTGAAATCAGTGGTTTCCTGTTTCACTCTGAAGTAAACCATGGAGCTTTTACATTTTCATTTTCCACATTACTTGAGTGTTTGACTCATAGCTTTTTTTCTACACATGGATTTATAATTACAGAAAACAGCATGTTAATTATGTTATAATTTTTCTACATTAGAACAGATGCAGATTGTTGCAGAGTTGGCTTTAAAAGAGAAAAAAGGAATCCTGTTTAAGACATTGCTCCCATTCAAAAGTGATGGACCTTACCATCTACAAAAGACTGTTTAAAGAGCCTAATAAATGATCTCATTGCTTTGAATGTAACTTCTAACATTATTTAGTATTTCTTTTGTGACAGCAAAAATTCTAAACTATTTAACGCAATCAAACTCTCCCCAGATCTTTGGTTCAAACTGTCCTCTGATCAGGCTTCCCTCAGCTGCAGATACATCTAGCTCTAGATGTATTAGTTTAAATGTACAAGGACCTGTTGCTGTCCTTTACCAAAGTATGAAACACATTTTAATTGCTATCATTACTTGCCATAAAATAAACTTTGATGTCCTTCTGTCATATTTTCACCTCCTCTGCCATTACATATTACCTCTATATTTTCAAATACTAAAGCAGTTAATTGTCAAATTCTGACTTGGTATTGGTTTGATTCCAGTTTTGATAGTTGCTTGCCTATAGTTTCAGTCCTTGATTAGATCAGCTTTCTTTGTGTTATACTTGAGTTCTTCCTAAATTACTCTAGTTATGTGTTGTTGTTTGTTAGTGTTAGGGGACCAGAGAGAAGGGTTCCAGGCCTAGTTATGTGTCTGGAGCCATCCCTGGGTCAATTTCTGGGTGAATTTACAGCTCCAGCCATGGTTCCAATTAAAGATCAAGCCCTGGATCCAGACATGGACTCAATAAAACAGACAAAAATGCACTATTTCTGGGTCAGAGATCCACAAGAGCAGCATCATTCAGCTCCAAATAGTGCCCTGATCACTTCCATATAACTGCCATGAGCCTGGTAGAAAATACAAATTTTGACCTCCAAGAGGTGGAGACATAGTGGTGAGCAGCTGCAGATTGAGTCTGCCTGTTTCCGCATGTCCCTGGGCTTGTGCTCCGGGGAATCCCTGGTCCCCTTCTGCTTCCATAAAAATCTTTTAAAAATGGTGTTACGGCCAGTGGCCTTGTATGTTTTTCTCTTTTTTTCCTTTTCTGTATATCTGCAGTTTTCCAGCTTCTAATCAAATTGACTCCACTTGGAAGTGGTGCAGCCCTGTCTTCCTGGATGATATAAAGAGAGCAGTAGATGGCATTCCACACCCTAAAGAAGACGTAGAGCAGTGTGTGGAGGATATGGAAAATCTTAGAAGAACCTACTGCTTAAATGGTGCTGAGGTACAACAGGTCAGGATGCAGTTAACCGGTCCAGACTGGTATCATGTTAAAGGGGATTATGACCCAATGAATAGAGTAAATGACCCCCTGGTGGTAGAAGAGCAGGGAAGTGACACTTTAAACACTAAAGTGGGACATTTGCTCACCAGGATCAGAGCTAGGTATAGAAGACAGGCAAACTACACTGAAATCAGTAGGTGTAAACAAAAACCAGAAGAACCTTTTGATGATTTCCGTGTTAGAATGGAAAAAGTGTTTAAAACACACAGTGGATTACAGGAGGACGGTGCTGACCACGGGCCATACCGTCAGCAGTTAAAAAATGCACTACATGCAGGCTCTAGACCCGAGATAAACGGGTGGATAAATAAACATTATATAGGAATGAGTGGAGGAACACTGGGAGACTATGTGACACATGCTTTGCATGCAGAAAAAGTAACAAAAGCTAAACAAAAAATCCACACCTGTCTCCACCTTCTTCCAAGACACTGGAGATGAAATGGAAGTGTACTACCAAAGGGATAAGAACCGAGGAAGGGGTAGAGGAAGAGGGAGGGGCCGGGGCCGTGGATTTGGACCCCGCCAAGGAGGGGGTCCGAGGGTCTGCTGGACATGTGGAAAAGAGGGCCACATTGCCAGAGAATGTCAAAGTGGAGCACAGGGGAAAGACCAACATCAAGCATGACTAGATTTAGGTCCAGAAGTCATGCTCAATTTAGAAGAATTATTTTTTGAAGAAAAAGTTAGACCAGAGGTTGAGTTAGTAGTGATGGGAAAAAAGATTATCTTTTTGTGTGACTCAGGGGCATGCAGGACAACTATAAGACACAAAATACCAGGAATGAGGTTGGGCCCTGAAAAAATAATGGTCAGGGCCGCACAAGGAGCTGTTAATAGCATATCAGAAACACAGCCAATCTGGATAACAGATCCAGAAGGAGAACAATGTGAACTAAAAGTGTTGGTACTGCCAGACTGTCCAGTAAATCTGTTGGGACGAGATGGCTTAGTAGCATTGGGATTAGCATTGATGCCTACACCAGATGGGCTGAAAGTAATGAGAAGACATCAGGAAAACACAAGATGTAATGGATCCAGATGACCTACACATTACTTTGTGGTACGAAAACTCTCCAGGCCCGGACAGGAAATTTGAAGACCAATTACACAGAGTAACCCCAGTAAAAGTCACCATAGCATATGTGTATTCTGATGTGTCAGCAACCTCAGCAGCCTCTGTAATCCTCCCAGAAGAGGTGAAGCAATTTTTTTTAAGATGGAGAACCTCATGACTGTGAAGCTTTAGCAACCACCAAAGCTAAATGTAGAGCTGACCTAACTGATACACCATTAGGGTTTGGACAAATAGTATTTGTAGATGGATCCTCTAAAAAGGACGCGTATGGAAAAACTAGAACAGGATACGCTGTGGTAACATCAGAAAAAGTACTGTAGGCAGAAGCTTTACCACAAAATCTATCTGCACAAGCAGCAGAACTGATAGCATTAACAGAAGCTTGCAAACTAATGAAGGATAAGGCTGTAACAATCTATACTGATAGTCAATATGCATTTGCCACGATACACACTTTTGCCCAGTACTGGAAAAACAGGGGAATGATTACATCTACGGGTAAACCAACAACTCATGCTGACCTGCTAAAAGATTTAATTAAAGCAGTACAGCTACCTAAACACGTAGCAGTCTGTAAATGTGCTGCACATACATCAAACACAGACTTTGTATAAAAAGGGAATGCATTTGCAGATAAGCATGCAAAAGCAGCAGCAATGAGAGAAATAAAGGTTTTATGGAATGCTACTGAATCATTACAACAGGATGTTTTAAAAGACATGCAACAACAGTCACCTACACAGGAAAGAGAATCTTGGTTAAAAAAAGGGGCAAAAGAAAAGAATGGAATATACACTTGACCAGTAGGAAAACCAATCCTACCAAAAAATTTATACAAATGGGCTGCAATATTGAGCCATGGTTATACACATGTCTCAACAGGGGGGATGGCAGGACTAGTATCTAAATACTTTACTACTTATGGATTTAATACTTATTCAAAAAATTTTTGCAAAACGTGCCTCATCTGTGCAAAACACAATGCACAGGGAAACTTAAGACCAAAAAGGGGACAGTTTCCCAAACCAGAATATCCTTTTCAGCACATACACATGGATTTCATAGAATTAGATGCAGAAAAAGGTAATGAAGGGAAAAAATATTGTCTGGTAATCATAGACTCCTTTTCCAAATGGGTTGAGCTGTTCCCAACAAAGACACCTGACGCATTAACAGTAGCTAAAGCACTATGCAAAGACATAATACCAAGGTATGGGATACCTGAGAGAATATACAGTGACAATGGAACGCATTTTGTGAATCAAATAATAAATAACATAGGGAAAGCATTTGAAATAAACCTAAAACACCATTGTGCTTATCATCCACAAAGTGCAGGCCTGGTTGAAAGAATGAATGGTACTATAAAAAACAGGTTGAGGAAATGTATGGAAGAAACAGGTAGACCATGGTCAAAGTGTGTAGATTTAGTCAAACTGCATATTAATATTACTAGCACCAGTGGGCTAACTCCCTATGAAATGCTGTTTGGAAGACCATATAGATTACCATATTTTGGAAATTCCTGGGAAACAAATGATGAGAGTAATCTAGCTGACTATATGAGAAAGATGTTAGAAAACCAGAAACAACCACCATCTGATGATGAATTCCCATCTGTCTGCCCACAGGAAGCCTCACTAGTTGAACCAGGAGATTGGGTGCTAGTGAAAAGTATAAAGAAGAAGCATTGGCACTCACCTAAGTGGGAAGGACCCTACCAAGTATTGTTGACTACTGGCACTGCATTAAAGATAGCAGAAAGAAATACTTGGATACACTTAACACATTGCAAACTGGTGATACGGAGAGATGACTAAAATTACATTTTTAATAATAGTGTTCAATTTGTAATAGTAATAAGTGTTGTAGTGATAGTTTTTTTTACTTAGTGTAGTATTGTGAGGATTTCAAAGACCTCCAGAGAAAAGTCCAGCTACAAAGGGAGTTGCATTTATAGTATACAACTGTCTCAAACCTGGTGAAGATTGTCCACAACTCTGCCGAGAGGTGCTTAGGAAATCATCATAATCTACAATGTTGACCAAAAGAAATAAAGTCCTACTGGGACTAGGGATACTGATCCTAGCCATTGCAATAACAATTATTTTTAGTTTTAAGATAAGACCACACCAGGTAGCGAAAAAGAATGACGCTAGTCTTGATGGACAGGGAATGACCTACCGACCGACTGAACCAAAACATCCATGTTCAAAACAATACAGACATCGTGAATGTAACTGATTTCAAACCACTGTCCAGGGCTGACATCTGGTGGTGGTGTGGAGATGACAGGTTGTTTGACAGACTTCCCCACGACACAACAGGACTCTGTGCAGCAGTGATTTTGTTACTGCCCATTACCATTGTTCCTATAACAGTGCAGGAATTATTGCAGACTGCTTTAAGCATTATTCCTGGCCAGTGGAAAAGATCCAAGAGAGCATGGAAGGATGCTGAAGATCCTACCTATATAGATAGTATAGGTGTGCCTAAAGGAGTACCAGATGAATATAAATTAGTTGATCAGGTTGCAGCAGGTTTTGAAAATATACCGATAATTTCAGCGCTTTTTCCTATAACACCAAACAAGAATGTAGACAGAATCAACTACATCCACTACAATGTTCAGAGGTTAGGCAACAAAACTCAGGAAGGATTTGAGGCCGTACACGCTCAGTTGTCTGCTACCTCTCTCATGGCTTTCCAGAACAGGATTGCGGTTGACATGTTGTTAGCTGAGAAAGGAGGCATCTGCAGTCTCTTCGGAGCTGAATGTTGTGTTCTAATTCCAAACAACACAGCGGCAGATGGTACCTTGACCAAGGCTATTGATGGCCTGAGAAGCCTGAATAAGAAAATGAAAGACCATTCAGGAGTGGACACTGAGATGTGGGATGCATGGGCAAATATGTTTGGAAAATACAAAGACTTGGTAGCCTCAGTCCTAATTTCCATAGCTGTCTTTGCAGCAATCTTAACAATGTGTGGATGTTGTTGCATTCCTTGTATAAGAGCACTTCTAAATAGATTGATCACAACAGCAATAACTCCTATGGAAAAGCAGCTTTATGCACTGTTGCCATTGGATGACGAAGAACTGGAAGAGGAAGATGCAGCGGACCCTGATGGAGAAGAACTGTCACTGCATCTGCCAGACTTGTATCCTGATCCTAATGACTTTTAAGAGCTAGATGTAAACAATAACTGTTGACCCTTTTTCTCCTCTGAGTGTAAATAAAAGTACTTATAGTAAACTGGTGTTT
Organism: Poecilia reticulata; assembly: GCF_904066995.2. NCBI lineage: Eukaryota > Metazoa > Chordata > Actinopteri > Cyprinodontiformes > Poeciliidae > Poecilia > Poecilia reticulata. Next base: position 27,754 of record NC_088840.1, on the reverse strand, counting down.
GAAAATCTGAAACAGAAGAGGACACTAAGTGATTTGAGAATAGATACTTTTATGATAAACAGGAGGGAAATGTTGGATAAATGTTATATTATCTTTTTCTACTTATTAGTTTTCATTCTAAATAATGTAGTTATCTATAAAAGTATCTCTTCTGTTTATGAATAGTGTGTGGATTTAGTAGGAACTTGTGTCACATATTTGTTTCATGTGGTTGTAAAATCACCCCCCACTCCAGGACGCCAGCAGACAGAGTAGCTGGTGTCAACAATGCATGCTGACCATTACCTTATAAGGAGAAGAAGGCCAGTTGGGGGCATCTGGAGAAGGAAGAGGAATGCATACTGTAAACCAGTTTCAGCCTGTTTGCTCCCCCACCTTTAGAAACCATTTGTAACCAGGGCTTTTCCTAAATAAAAGCGGGGAGAGCGGAATGCAAGCCAGAGTTTGTTTGGGGCATGTGACTGGTTGCATCTCCGAACACCTCTCCTCGCAGCGAGTTGAATTCTAATCTCTGTCTCCGTGTTTCTTTTGCAGAGTTATATACTTATGTCAGGGGTTAAACCTGACAAGTAGTTTTCAAACAAAGAATTAAAAGAGCTTTGTGAAAAACCAGAGTTTTAAAGACAGCACTCAGCCTTCAGAGGAGCAATCAAGTAACTGCAGTGCATTCTGGGTAAAACCTGCGGACATGTTTGTAGTTCTCATCTGATTGAACCGTTCCAGCGCTTGGCAGGGGTCACAAGTGGGAATAAAGGCTGAATCAAGCTTCATGTCAGAAAAACTGAGTTAGAAAATAAAGAAATTAAAACGGAAATAAAATAACATGATGAAAAAAGGACTCCACAATCAAAATTCCAATCTCCAGAATAGGAAACAAGCAATAACCTTGCATCCTGTGGAAGCTCAGAGCAGAGACCTAAAGCTGAGCAGGGTATGTGCATTTGATCTCGGGGTAGCCATGTTTGTGTTTGGTGATGTGTTTAATGTATTTATCTCCTTTAGCTCCACAGATAACGCTCTGTTTGGCAGACCAATAAACCTTTCAGTCCAAAACTCTTAGTGAAGTTCCCAGACCTGGCAGACCCATTTCTCCTAATAAAAACAACAAGAGACATCAAGCTGGGAGAGGAGATCTACATGGACTATGGGGTGAGGCAGCACTCGTTTGGATTGGACGGCCAGGGGATGATCTTAGCTGGATGGGTGAGGTTTGCTCACCTCCCCCAAGAGAAATAGTTTAGTCTTATGTTGACAATGTTCTATTCGATAATTTATCAGTTAACATTTTTATTTTAATGTCTTTGACTGTGGTGTTGTAGTAAAAAGTTCAGTTTTTGAAGTTTCAGTGTTGTAATTGCTCTTTTTTTCTGTACTCCAAAGTTTAGTATGACTTTAAATTGTGTTGTTGCAATTAAAGTTTTTGTTTTGTTTTGTGCTTGCTGTTCCTTTTATCGTCCACTAGATTCAGGCATTGCCATGTCAGGTGAAATCTGTATCGCTGTGACAGCCATTTTCAACTTTAGCATTGCTTCCTGTTGCATAAAGATGGCCCAAATGAAACACACTGAGGTTTGTAGATTAGAGCTGAGAAAATGGAACATATTAAGAGGTCATATTTATTTTGCAAGATATTGTAAATGTCATGTTGGGTTCCAGTTTCTTTACCCACATATAGAACACCACCAGGAAAACAGACAATCAGATAAAGTTTATTTCAAAAATGATTGAGAATGTGAGAATCTGAGTCTGGTCCTTGGGAGGGGCTACAGGGGTCATCTGTTTTCTGAAGAGTAGTGAGAGGAAAATGGTGAGTTTGAGGTCATCAGAAAGATCTTTCTTGTTTTAGAAGGAGATTTTAACCAAAGAGGAGATACTGTGGGCTCCAGGTTTTGGTCTCTGTGGGCGTTTTTGAAGTGATTCAGGTTCCAGTGAGTTCTTGATAGAATGGGTTCTTTGTTGGATATGAGGAGGCCGCATGCAGTGGAGGGCAGACAGGTAAGATCAGGTAAGGAGGAGCGAGTCAACTGGCGTCAAGGTGTTGGCAGTCAGCTCCTCATATACTCCAGGATCATTAGCTGATAGATCACAGCTGCTCTGGCTGAGTCAGCAGGCATGCTCTCCACAGGTGCGGCCTCCAGTCGCCCTCTAGTGGCTGAAAAGGGGAAGCAGCAGGCAGACAGAAACCCCCCCACAAAGAAACAAAAACCCTGGTTCCCAACATGCTGGAGTAATTATTTTATTTAAAAGTTTAATAGGACAGAATCCAAGACTGTTTAATTTTTATCCAACCAAACTTGAAATTTTTCCAATCTGTTTCTGCTCAACCTGTAAAAGCAACAAATATATAAAAAATAAATGCTCATTGTTTCAGAAAAACATGTCAACTCCATATGTGATATTTTATTGGAACATCTTTATTCATAACTAACTGGAAAAAGATTTGGACTTCACCAAATATATGATAATTAATAAAGTAAAAGAATTGTATTATTGAAATTATTATTTACCCATCCAAAGTTTTTCTACAATGTTTTAACAATAACATGGATCACAGAAGATCCAATCCAACTTTATTTATAAAGCACTTTAAAACAACCACAGCTGATACAAAGAGCTGTACAGTAAAACACAACAATAAAAAAATAAATAAATAAAAGAACTAAAAAAAAAACTAAAAAACTCTTACAGTTTAAAAACAAAAACATACAATTTAAAAGTAGATCCCGCTGGTGTAGAAAGCCAAGTGAAATAAATGGATTTTAGACTAACTTTAAAAGTGGACAGTGAAGGGGCCTCTCTGGCGTTCCATAACTTTGAGAAGATGTTTGATTTATTTTGGCCTTTTCTCTGTTCAATTTTGGGAAAGTATTTTCATTGTGATTTCTGATTCTATTGAACCGTATGTCTCCATTTGGTTTGAACATGTTGTTTTGCTTCATTAACTATCCAACAGAGCTGGAGATCGGCACCAGCACCTCCCGACCCCACTAAGGGACAAGGGTGTACAGGAAATTGATGGATGGATGGATGGATGGATGGATGGATGGATGGATGGATGGATGGATGGACTTTCCAACAGCTAATTTTTAAAAATATTAATCTTATATACTTCGCCAAATGGCACAAGCATAAATGCCGTTACACTAATAAAAAAACACTTCTTTCCATTTTCACCCTAACCCAATGAGGTCAATGAGGCTCGTGTGGAGAGCCTGGTCCTATCGGAGGGGTTCCGAGACTGTGTCTAACCCCGGATCCGAGTCCGGGTGTGGGCATGATTGTAGGAGTGTCTGCCTCCGGGCCTGGAGGTCAAGGCTGGGTGAAGCTCCATCCAGGCCTGGATGTCCCTGCCTGGATGTCTCTGCCTGGATGTCCCTGCCTGGATGTCTCTGCCTGGATGTCCCTGCCTGGATGTCCCTGCCTGGATGTCTCTGCCTGGATGTCCCTGCCTGGATGTCTCTGCCTGGATGTCCCTGCCTGGATGTTCCTGCCTGGATGTCTCTGCCTGGATGTCCCTGCCTGGATGTCTCTGCCTGGATGTCCCTGCCTGGATGTCCCTGCCTGGATGTCCCTGCCTGGATGTCTCTGCCTGGATGTCCCTGCCTGGATGTCCCTGCCTGGATGTCCAGGCCTGGATGTCTCTGCCTGGATGTCCCAGCCTGGTTCTGCAGGCCTGGATGTCTCTGCATGGATGTCCCAGCCTGGTTCTGCAGGCCTGGATGTCTCTGCCTGGATGTCTGTGCCTGGTTCTGCAGGCCTGGATGTCTCTGCCTGGATGTCTCTGCCTGGTTCTGCAGGCCTGGATGTCTCTGCCTGGATGTCCCAGCCTGGTTCTGCAGGCCTGGATGTCTCTGCCTGGATGTCCCAGCCTGGTTCTGCAGGCCTGGATGTCTCTGCCTGGATGTCCCAGCCTGGTTCTGCAGGCCTGGATGTCCCAGCCTGGATGTCTCTGCCTGGATGTCCCGGCCTGGTTCTGCAGGCCTGGATGTCTCTGCCTGGATGTCCCAGCCTGGATGTCTCTGCCTGGATGTCCCAGCCTGGTTCTGCAGGCCTGGATGTCTCTGCCTGGATGTCCCAGCCTGGTTCTGCAGGCCTGGATGTCCCAGCCTGGATGTCTCTGCCTGGATGTCTCTGCCTGGTTCTGCAGGCCTGGATGTCTCTGCCTGGATGTCCCAGCCTGGTTCTGCAGGCCTGGATGTCTCTGCCTGGATGTCTGTGCCTGGATGTCCAGGCCTGGATGTCTCTGCCTGGATGTCTCTGCCTGGTTCTGCAGGCCTGGATGTCCCAGCCTGGATGTCTCTGCCTGGATGTCTGTGCCTGGTTCTGCAGGCCTGGATGTCCCAGCCTGGATGTCCCAGCCTGGATGTCTCTGCCTGGATGTCCCAGCCTGGTTCTGCAGACCTGGATGTCCCAGCCTGGATGTCCCAGCCTGGATGTCTCTGCCTGGATGTCTGTGCCTGGTTCTGCAGGCCTGGATGTCTCTGCCTGGATGTCCCAGCCTGGTTCTGCAGGCCTGGATGTCTCTGTTGCTCCAGGCCCGGATTTCAGATTCGTACGGAACCTAGCCAACCTATATACTGGAAGAACCGGGCGAGTCCCAGGAGTGCCCCGGTGGTGTCCGATTTCGCCTAGGACGTTCCCCCGATTTTTTACGAATTTTTAAGCGATTTGCGCCAAAGCGGGCCCGGGGGGGGGGGGGGGGGGGGGGGGGGGGGGGGGGGGGGGGGCGAGTAGGCGGTCCAGACGGCCCGGAACCCGCTCATGCCGTACACCGTTGGATCCGGGCCGCTCCGGGGATTACTAGGGTGGCCTCCGTTAGGGTTATGGTAACTGGAAATAAAACCGCGTGGCATTACCACTTAACGTGGTCCCACAGAGCTGAAACTTCGTGGGGGTGTTCAGTCCGACCCCATGGACCGTATGCCACCGCTTGTTCAATCCAGGCACGCCCCCGTGGGGTCGATCCGGACCCCCCATTTCTAAAAACGGCACCGGCCCCCCAGCAAGAACCGTAGTAGCTGGAGCTATAAAAATCGGTACGTTTAAAGAGCTAGACGTGATCGCAAAGCCTGCCAAGCCGCTTCGCAATCGGATCAAAATTGCCCTGTCAGCGCCCGTTAACAGCGGGGCAATTTCACAGTTAAACCTATGGAGAAACCCAACTTTTTTACCAGAATCTAAGTCCTGCTGCCTTACCAGGGGCACGAACTTCCAAAGTCGCTCCGGTAGAACCGCTCCGGCCCATAATAGTCATATCTTCGGTCCCTCTCCTGCAAACGGTTCTCTCTGCGACCCCTTCTACTTTGTACTTGTGTCCAACCATCATCATAATCCTCAAAAAAGTTCGGCATGTCCTCTCTTATAGTTGTCATTTAGCTCAAAAACAATCGTGTCATGTGCTAACAGTTAGCTAATTGGCTACATGCTAACATCAAAAACGGAGCTTGAGTTAATTGCTGAAACGCACTTTTAATTTGTATTTCAAAGTACAAAAATAAGCAAAAACAAGCCAAGATTGCAACGTTTCGGTTTACAGCGAAACCTTCATCAGGCTGGCTTGTTTAAAGTTGAACAAAGACTTACAGTAAACAGCGTTCTCTAAGCGTCAGGTGTAGTCCAAAATGCGCTGTCACCGCTGCGCTACAACAAAATGTCCAACAATCTCTGACACTTCCGGTACTTGAACCAATAGAATAAAGTCTTTCACAGGTGTCTGCCACTCATCAAGAACAGAGTTTTGCCATTGGTCGTTCCTTCTTGGTGGTGTGTTCAATACATCCATTTTGTACATTAGGTTACAGTAAACAGTTTAGAATCTTCACACTTTTTTTACAGCATTTTTCAGCTTTACATGAACCATCCTAATTAGTTTCTTTATTCTTTATATACAAACAATTCAATATACAGTATTATATACATGTCTTTTAACACAAATGTATTTATTTGTCAACAAGCATTTTTCTTCTATGTTCCCATAATTCTCTTATGAATAAATCTTTATTCTCTAAAGAAAACCTTCCTCATTGAATTATGTTTTAATGTTATTATTCCTCACAAGATGTAAACACAAGAGTCCAGGAATTCAGGAGGCAGGTGGGCAGGAGGCACGGGCCGATTAGGGTAAACAAACTTTAAATTCTGTCGCCGAAGGCGACAGAATTTATGATGCACAGTCCATCACTGCACCCCAGTCCCTCCGAACCCCGGCTCCGGTTTAGATTAAATTATCATTACAAAGGAGAAACAGTTAAAGGAATGAGAGGTTCAAAGATTAGGTTGTTATGATGGGAATTAAAGGTTAGGATGAGGCAATAGGGGTCAAAGAGGTTAGGGTAAGGTTAAATAATTTGGGTAAGGTTAAATAGAAAGCAAGTTCTAGGAATGTAGAATAGGGTTAGGGTTATGGTAACTGGAAATAAAACCGCGTGGCATTACCACTTAACGTGGTCCCAGAGAGCTGAAACTTCGTGGGGGTGTTCAGTCCGACCCCATGGACCGTATGCCACCGCTTGTTCAATCCAGGCACGCCCCCGTGGGGTCGATCCGGACCCCCCCATTTCTAAAAACGGCACCGGCCCCCCAGCAAGAACCGTAGTAGCTGGAGCTATAAAAATCGGTACGTTTAAAGAGCTAGACGAGATCGCAAAGGCTGCCAAGCCGCATCGCGATCGGATCAAAATTGCCCTGTTGGTGGCCGTTAGAATATAGGCAAAATTATGGTTCCGGGCGGCCATTTCCCATTCAAATCAATGGAGCGATTTTTCTGGAAACACGAAATTCAAACACCAGGGAGACCCACTTAACGTGGTCCAACGGAGCTGAAACTTCGTGGGGGTGTTCAGTCCGACCACATGGAACTAATGTCACTGGTTTTTCAATTCAGGCACGCCCCCTTGGGTCGATCCGGACCTGGGGTCCGAAAACCGCACATGGCTCTGAAGGGCCAAGCTTTGATGCTAGAGCTCCAAAATTCGGTATGTGTGTAGTCCGAGACGAGATCGCAAAGGCTGCCAAGCCGCATCTCGATCGGGTCAAAATTGCCCTGTTGGTGGCCGTTAGAAGATGTGCAAAATTTGGGTACGCAGCGAACACTCTCCAGTTAAACCTATGGAGAAACCCAACATTTTTTACCAGAATCTAAGTCCTGCTGCCTTACCAGGGGCACGAACTTCCAGGGCCTGCGTACTGCTGGGTGTAGTCCGAGGTGGGGTGCTTAAGTGTGGGTACACGTGCTCGGCCGGTGGGCCTGGCAGGCCCGGTTCTCAGTTGATGGCGAGAAAAAGTCTAAGTCCCAACCAGGGACCGGACAGGGGGCGCTCGGCCGGAAGAGGCTGGGGAGGGTAGCCTCTCCCCGGTCAACCCAAGGCCACATCGTAAAACTGAGTGGCCTTACCAGGGGCACGAGCTTCCAGGGCCTGCGTACTGCTGGGTTTAGTCCGAGGAGGGGTGCTTAAGTGTAGGTACACGTGTTCGTGTGGAGAGCCTGGTTCTATCGGGGGTGGGGGGGTTCCAAGACTGTGTCTGACCCCGGAGCCAAGTCTGGGTGTGGGCCTGGAGGTCAAGGCTATGTGGAGTTCCATGCAGCCTTGACCTCCAGGCATGGATGTCCCAGCCTGGATGTCCAGGCCTGGATGTCTCTGCCTGGATGTCTGTGCCTGGATGTCCAGGCCTGGATGTCTCTGCCTGGATGTCTGTGCCTGGATGTCCCAGCCTGGATGTCTGTGCATGGTTCTGCAGGCCTGGATGTCTGTGCC